>NC_082704.1:120316565-120649482 GCF_949987515.2 Delphinus delphis
GGACACCCTTTCAGAAGAAACACTGAATTTCAAAAAGTTTGAAAATGTCATACAAATTGCAGGGGAAATCATACAACTTGATAGCCACATAAATTGACTTAAAAAACCACTTTATAAGGTGCAAATTTAATTTTTAGAAAAGCAAAGTTATTACCTAATAAAAACATGAGAGAAGTTTTACCTCCCCCTTCTGAAGCATTGTCTGTAAAGCAAGTCTCTTAGTCTGGGCTGAACAAGCGTCTTCGGGAGGGTTTTGACCCCTTTCAATTATATACAAATTTTGTGTGCATGTTTTAGAGCAAGGTCCACGCCTAGATGGACGTTAAAGACTTTCTTCAGTATGTGTTTTCCTTCTGGCTCTGCCCTCCCATCACCTAGTACTGTGTTCAGAATATACTAGAATTCAGTGATGCTGTTGTTGAATTACGGATGAATGTCTAAAACTGGAAATTATAGAAAGAGTGCAAATGTATAGCTGATGGAAGAGAATTAACTTATTAATTGAGGAAGGGATTTAGCAACAGGGAAGGTCATTAGGGGCCGGAGAATTTACAGGGAACCAGATAAAAAAATAAAAGCAACAGGGTATTTTTTTTTAATAGCTTTTTTCAATATAAATTTATTTATTTATTTATTTATTTATTTTTGGCTGTGTTGGGTCTTCGTTTCTGGCGAGGGCTTTCTCTAGTTGTGGCGAGCGGGGCCCACTCTTCATTGCGGTGCGCGGGCCTCTCACTGTCGTGGCCTCTCTTGTTGCGGAGCACAGGCTCCAGACACGCAGGCTCAGCAGTTGTGGCGCACGGGCCCAGTTGCTCCGCGGCATGTGGGATCTTCCCAGACCAGGGCTCGAACCCGTGTCCCCTGCATTGACAGGCAGATTCTCAACCACTGCACCACCAGGGAAGCCCCAACAGGGTATTTTTGATACTGCACATATTGTAAGGTTACAGCTTGGTGAATTTTCACTACTGTGAACGTAGGCAACCACCACTCAGATAAGCGAGCAGAATATTTCCAGCCACGCAGACCCTTTCTCATGCTCACTCCTGGTCACTAAGCATCTCGCTCTCCACAGCTAACCGTACAATTGACTTGACATTGTAAATAACTTTTGTCTGTTTTGAACTTCACCTACATCATACATCATACTGTATGTTCTCTTTGTGCCTGTCTTCTTTCACTCAGTGCTAAGTGTGTGGGATTCTTCCATGTACCTCCATGGAGCAATAGTCCCTTGATTCTTATTACCGTCTTGCAGTCTCTTGTTGTAACTTTACCACCGTTTATTTATCCATTCTGCTGTTGGTACACATTTCCCTTTTTTTCTCTATTACAAATGGCACAGCTCTGAGTAGTTATTTATTTATTTATTATTTGTACATTCACAACAGTGTGCAACCATTCCCTCTGTCAAGGTCTGTACAAGTTTCATCACCTGCAGATGCTCTAAGTATCCTTCCTTGTGTGCGTTTTCGGTGGATGTGTACACGCATTCCGTTGTGTATGTACACACTGAGTATAATTTCTGGGTCACAGCTATATATTTGGGTTGGCCAAAAAGTTCGTCCAGGTTTTTCCATATGATGCTGTGGAAAACCCAAACGAACTTTTTGGCCAACCCAATATGCATTTAAAAATAACGATCAAGAGGGAGGAGATATGGGGATATGTGGATATGTATAACTGATTCACTTTGTTATAAATCAGAAACGAACACACCATTGTAAAGCAATTACACTCCAATAAAGATGTTAAGAAAATTTTAAAAATAAATAAAGGTAACGATCACGAAACTGCCGTGTAGCTTAGACATTGATATTTTACAGGCTAACACTGTTTGGGTTTTAAAATACTATGGTTCATTGCAGACGATTTGGACAGTTCAAAAGGTCACGAAGAAAAGAAAAAAAATCATGCATAATGCTCACATCCAGAGACAGCCACTCTTAGTGAGTCAAGGTGTCCTAGCTAACCTTTTATGTGTGCATTTCACGGACTACTTTTAAACCATTTATTTTTACTCAATCGTGAATTTTGTTTTGTAGCTATTCCTTTACAAAATATTTTTAGTGGTTGAATAGTTATTCTATGCTACGTGTCTATCACGGTTTATTTTCCAGTTTTTGGACTTATAGGTCATTTCTAATTTTCACTGTTTTAAAATACCAATGTTGTGGGTCAGTGTGCATCCGTCTTTGTGGGTATATATCTCTGTTTTCTTAGAATTACTTCCTAGAGGTGGAATTGCTGGGAATAAGGGTATTATCAGTCTTAAGGTTTGGTATATATTTCCACCCTGACCGTACAAGGGTATGTCAGTTCGTGTCTCGTCTTAGCAGTGTGTGGAATGTATGAATCACCGTTTCTCCACACCTCAGCTCATGCTGGTGGTCTAATGAAAATTCTTTGGCAATTTGGTCACACTGGAATACTGTGTGTGTCCTAAAATTCAACAGCCAGATCGTTGACACAGAAATGCATCAGTTTCTTGTAGTAGAGATGAAAGTGGAAGTTTAGAAAATACCAGAATCGTTCAAAAGAAATATGCTGATCTATAGGCAGTGTAAATGTTTATCAGACTAGTGATATGTAGAATGTTCTAGAACTGTCTCCTGTGCCTCCATTCTCATATAAAACATTTACCAGCATTTTATTATCGATACAAATATTCATGCTGTGCCTGCTGGGTATTATTTTTAAAAACAGCACACCATCCTTGCCCTGTGTACAATGTAGTAGGGAAACCTTACTTAAAGTCCATCAAAGAGTTAAACAACATTATAGGAAATAAGAGTTCAGGACAACAGTAGAAGCATTTTCATGAGGCATTTGATGATAATAATCACAGGCGTTTGAAAGATAGGTGGCTGTTACAGCAAAGAAGGTGAATTGGACAGATTTTCAGGGAAGGAGGGACTGCAAGTCTCTGGATTGTTCCAAGTGGGGGAGGCTTCTAGGACTTCTGAAAAGTGTGAACAAAATCCCCAAAGAGGAAAACTCAAGGCATTTTTTTCAGCTTTACTGGAGTATAATTGACAAAATTCTACGATAACAAAGGTGTACAGTATGATTTTATACACACACACACACACACACACACATTGTGAAAGAATTTCCCCCATCAAATTAAACACATCCATCACCTATCCTCCCTCCTTTCCTTCCTTCCTTCCTTCCTTTCTTTTTTTGTGAGAACAATTGAGTTCTACTCTTTTAGGAAACTTCAGTGATATAATACAGGGTTATTAACTCTAGTCACCATTTTATACATTGGATCCTCAGATCTTATTCATCTTATAACTGAAAGTTTGGACCCTTTGACCAACATTTCCCTGTGTCCCCAAACCCAACCCCAACCTTCTGTTTCTAGGAGTTTGATTTTTTTTTTTTAAGCTTCCACATATAAGTGAGATGATGCCATATGTGTCTTCTCTGTCTGGCTTATTTCACGTAGCGTAACTCTAGATTCATCCACGTTGGCTCAAATGGTAGAATTTCCTTCTTTTTTATGGCTAAATAATTCAAAACATTTTGGAAAAGTGCAATTAAATCTTTGGACCCAAGGATTGACTTCTTTGAAAATCTGAATTCTGGAGTTGAAGAGTGGGTTAGGAAAAGAGAGTCCGTTGGTACTGAGCAGCCAGAGACGCTGGTCTCAGTGCAGACTGGTTCATGGTCTTCTCCTGCGGGCCAGATCTTAGGTGATTGTGAGAAGTGGGATTTAAAGGAGCAGAGAGACAGGACGCAGAGGGGAGGACACTTGTGAAGCCTAGTGTGGCTAGGTGATTGCTAGGCTAGATGCAGTGGACAGAGAATCGGTCACCTGAGAAGTTGATGTGCACAGATCAGGAACGAGAACAACTGGGAGACAGGAGTATGCAGGCATCTTTTACTGATTTAGCGATGTTGCCTTGTGCTTTCCGTCGTCATCTTATGATTGCCCCTGAAATGGGCGAAGGTTTCCTGGTGAAGACAGCAGAAGGGAGGTACCGTGCCGTATGTTTACAGGTTTTTGCAGAATTGCCGGTGCACAGCTGTTCAGGAAATTATGGTAGAGCGGCAGATACATTTGCATGTGTTCAGCAGCTGAGGAAGTATGAAAACGAATCGAAGTCCAGGCTCCAGAGAATGCAAAATACCACTTCTCTCCCTATTCGACTCTCCCCCAAAAGCTTTATTGATCATCTTTAGGACTCCAACTGTTTATTCTGAAATATCATACATGGGAGGAAAATATCACACATATATTCTGTCTTTTCTGAATGGATTTTACTTCAAGGATTTTAATTCAAGGTAATTTTACTTCAAGATTATCTGGATTTTCCTTCAGATAGTCTATGATGGAAAGCCATTCTCTGTAGAGAAGCACATTAATGAACAAAGGAGGGATAATAGAATTAGAACATCACGCTTTGCTACCCCTAATGATGTCATACATCAAGGTAGTGATCATCGGTGGCTGCTAAAATCTTTAGGTGAAAGGTTGATGGGAGCTTTCAAATGGTCCCATCAGGGTGACCCCCCCGGAACCCCATATCAGTCTTATCCTTATTAGCAGTGCCTCCTGCTGGGATGCAATAAACTCCACCAGGGAAGTATTCTTGCCTCCCCCCGCCCCCGACAAAAAAATCAATCCTCAATCTCATCAAGTCTCTGGAGATAAACAGCACTTTGTGTAAAAATACACGTGATAAAGGAGCGTGTAAAAAATCACCACAAGAACACAACGTGTAACGTTCTAGATTGTGGGACATCTTATAGGAATATGGACTCAGGTCCTGAGCGGTACAAGTGACATAGGAGGAGAGTGCTGGGGAGCTGAAAGAAGTTGAGGTGACGTATCAATCATAAGAAGCCTGACGCAAACAGACTAACTGCTGAAATGTTATCTTTCTGCAAAAAGTCAAAAAACAAATGATGATGGCTGGTATTAAATGATACTTAGGAATACTTGTTAATTTTCTTTGATGTGGCATTGTGGTTGAGTTTTTAAAAGCCCGGATTAGAGCTATCGGGTGACGAAGTTATAGGTAAATGATGATATTTTGACTCAGAGGGTAGTCAACCATTCTGGTTTACCTAGGACCAGGTGGATTCCTGAGACACGGGACTTTCAGTGCTATGGGATGGTCCAGGACAAATATGGACAGTGGGTCTTTCCATCTGAGGTTTGCTTTAAAAAGCTCCATTAAAGGAAAAATAGAGAGCGCTTTAGAAGAATGTTGATGGTGAAATTGAGCAATGGATACCTAGAGGTTTATGACTCCATTCTGTCTATTTGGGACTAGGTTTGAGAATTTCTGTTATAATAAAAAATAAGATAATAAAGATAATAATAAAATGATCTCTACTTTTAATAGTGTTTCTGAATGATAAGGTGTCTTTTCTCCATTTTGTCATCATCTGGGGAATCAAGGAGTCAAAATAAGAAGGAATCTCAGGGAATCTGTGGATATGGTGAAGGCCACTCAAAGTGTGTGTTATAGGGAGAACTTTTGGCAAAGATGCAAAGCTGGGGAGATTTCCTTCTATTTGGACCATAAGTATTTCCACTGGACATGCCACGCCAATGGTTTATTTGCCGGCTAGACAATGGCAAACTCAGGAAATAATTTATTTACAAACAGCATTATTTATATCGGAGACTGGATGTGAGGTCTTGTTGGAAATACAGGGCCAATATACTCATATAGCATCTTTCTCCAAGGAGTGCTATCAACAGAAAGTTAATTCTGTGGTGCTGAGTGTGAGGTCGACAGGAAACAGATATTTCTGCGAAATTGAATTGAATCTTTTGAGTCCAAATGGCAGTTTAATGGCATAAGGAAAAACTCGTGAAGGAAACAGAGACCCCTGTCACGTAATCTAATATTTGACAAGTTTTGCACAAACGTTTTGACAACTTTCAGGTCAGTGTTTGACGGTGTTCCCATCATTCAACGTGAAAGAGGCAGCCAAATGCCAGGTTACCTGTATAGTGTTAAAGAGATAAAATAAAACGGTGTCAGGACATTACAGTCAGCCCCAAATATTTTCGCTTTCTAGTTGCGTACAAGTTGACGCTTATTTCTAAAAACCCTTTCGGCTTACGTCAATAAAGAGAATGTGAGGAAAGCCAAGGCGGCTGAAAACGGCAGTGTCGGGCGGAGCAGGCCTGGAGGAGACCCGCCACGCGCCCCGGCCTCCGCGCTTCCGTGGGCACCGCGTGGGATACCGTCCACACGCGTGTGTTCACGTGCTTGTGCTGAGCCCTGCGCCCGGCCAGTGTGCTCGTGCGCGGAAGTGCCCGACTGCACGAGTGGAAGCGACTGGCCAGGCCCCTGGTCTCTGCAGACCAAGCTTCTTGGAACCGGGTCGTTCTACCTCGCAGGATGGCTGTGTGTGGTCACGTGCACGTCACAGATGTGCATGTGTCCATCCCCAAACCTAGACGTGAACTAGGACACCACATCCGTATCTGGGGCAGGAAACCACACACACACACACAAAAATCAGAGCAAGGCGGCCGGGGAGAGAAGTGACTAGTTTTTTGTTTGAAGCTGCCGTCAGCACCCTGTGGGAGGAAGTACTGGGATTCCAGTATCGGAAACAGCCAGCTTTGCTTTGTTTTACTGACTACAGATCCTTGAAAGTCTGATGACTGGGATGAAATATGACCTTTTGTCTGTGATGGCGTTCAGGTGAGAGCAGCTGGGATTCGGCTCCTGGGAGCTCTGCAGTAATAGAAAATATCATTTGTTTCAAAGGCTCGGGAAGCAGGCTGTGCCTTTCGGAAAGGCTGGTTTGGGGGTTCACATGTACACAGCGCCATCACCAGGGCAATGTGGGACATGCATGATCCCCAGAGCTAGTGCGTGCAGTTGGGAGGAACCCTGTAGGGAGGAAACGCCTAACCTATCATCATCATCATCATCATCATCATCGTCATCGTCATCATCATCATCATCATCAGTAAGACCAGGAGAGATCAGTGTCTGCAGGCTCCATGCCAGAGCTGCAAATAAATAGGGAGTCCCCAGTCTAAGGAGCTTCGCTCGAGAGAACTAACAGCATATGCTCTGAGCAGAGTTAAGGGATGCAGGTTTGGAGCCAGGGTACGGGGGAGAAGCCCAGAAGAGGCAACGGGTGGAAGCGGGCGATGGATGGGGCGCATCCTCCGCGACGGCTGGGCTGCGCTGGGCTTTGCCCGAGTTCCAGAGTAAGCCTCACTTGCCAATGATAAGCCCCAACTCCCAGCAGTCTTCTCCAAGACTTGTCTGCTCCGCTGGCCTCTGTGTTTCTGCTAAGGAGGAGAAAAAAATGTCCAAGGGCAGCGTGGAGGGTTAGCCAGTATTGTGGGAATTGCCAAAAGACAGAGGTTTGCCGAAATCTCGGGGATTCACCCTTTATTTGCCCTGTGACCGAAGTCACAACACTTGCTCTGTGTTTGTGTTGTCGAATGAGCACGATGGGATAAAATTGGCAAGTTTGTTTCGCAGAGTAAATGAGATACAAAAAGCACCAACATAAACGTGCTGAAATAGTCTCGTTTATTAAATAGTTAATAATAATGTATAAAATCCAGTCTTGACGGGGAGAGATCCTGGGTGCAAATTGGTCCTAAAAAGGGCGTAATTGGCTTGATATTGCATTTGTTGGGACAGCAAAGTGTAGAAAGAAGAGGCTCAGAAGCTAGAAGTCCCTGATTTCCCCTGGGTTGGCCTTTTTATTGAAGAATTCATACACTGCATGTGCATTTTAGAGAGGATCCTAATGACAAGCAATAACTAATCAATGATTATTATGATGATTTTAATGAGCACCTGCTATGTGATGTGTGCTCCATTCAGCAATTTCCCACTGACTCTCTCTTTCACTCTTGAGAACCAGGTGGGTGAAACTATACCTCTTTACAGAGAGGAAGTAGTTGAATGAGGCACCAAGAGATTTTTTTCTTATTGCTGTAAAGTTCGTTCAACTTGGAAGGAGCAGGCCGTGAGGTCTGACTGGCTTTACGGATAGAAACTTTTTCAGGTGAATTCTGACATCAAAAGAGTATATACAGCATTATGGAATATGTATTAAAACACTGTGACCCTTTCTTAAGTGTGTGTCTAATTTTCATGTAATATACAAATGACTACAAATAGTCGCCTATGTATTAGTCATCTATGTAATTATATTAGACTTGGGTAAAGTTACATGGTTTGTTACTTAAAGAAAAACAAACTTTAAATTAAGCGATAATTTGCTGATATGTGCTAGTTTGGCAATTTCGATTTCTACTTTTTTCTTTATTTTTCCTTTTTACTCTCTGTCAGTATTAATATAGGTAACCTACCTATACGGTGTTGCCTTCATAAATTAAAAAAATAAAAAGATTGGTAATTGTGAAATACTTTTTAAGTGAACTCTGGGGGAAAATGTGTCACATATCTAAAGTATAAAGAGAATTCCCTGATTTAAACAACTGTACTTAATGGCAATACTGATTTTAAAGTCTCCCTACCTCACTTTTGTCACCGGAGGAACACCGCCTCTTTTTCTAGAGTACGGATGGGAATTAAAGGATGAAATCACTGCCATCTTGTGTTGCGTTTGTTAAATGTTATTCAACCGCCTTAGAGAAAAATGGAAATAAATCTCCACCTTTCCAGCCCTCGGGTTTCACTAAGTAGGGAAAGCTCTTCTTCATCAGAGGATGAGGATTATAAATATATATTTAAGTTCACTTAATGAAGATTTAAATTTAAAATCCAACAAAGCACCTGCGTGATCATTTCTCTTCGTACGGGAGAATCACTCTTTAAGTCTGACAAGGCAGACTTTTTTGTTTTTTTACCTTGATCTCATTACATCAAAATATTACTTAGTTATCTCAATAACTTTATTTAAGTGATAAAGTTACCTGTATTATTTAGAAGCTGTTGGGGTGAATGACTAGTACAGGCGTACCTCATTTTATTGCACTTTACGTTGCTTTATTGCACTGCTAGTTACTCTGAATTTTACAAATTGAAAATTTGGGTCAACCCTGTGTTGTCAATTGATGGTCAGCACTTTTTAGCAATAAAGCACTTTAAGGTATGTACATTGTTTCTCGGGGTTTTTTTGTTTGTTTTTTTAAACATAATGCTATTGTACACTTGATAGACTACAATATAGTGCAAACATAACTTTTTAAACATAGATCTTTATTAGAGTATAATTGCTTCACAATACTGTGTTAGTTTCTCTTGTACACCAAAGTGCATCAGCCGTATGCATACATATGTGCCCACATCCCCTCCCTCTTGAGCCTCCCTCCCACCCTCCCCATCCCACCCCTCTAGGTCATCGCAAAGCGCAGCGCTGATCTCCCTGTGCTATGCGGCTGCTTCCCACTAGCTAGCTATTTTACATTTGGTAGCGTATATAAGTACATGCCACTCTCTCACTTTGTCCCAGCTTACCCTTCCCCCTCCCCGTGTCCTCAAGTCCATTATCTACGTCTGCATCTTTATTCCTGCCTTGCAACTAGGTTCATCAGTCCCATTTTTGTTTTTTTTTTTTAGATTCCATGTATATGTGTTAGCATATGGTATTTGTTTTTCTTTCTGACTTACTTCACTCTGTATGACAAACTCTAGGTCCATCCATCTCACTACAAATAACTCAATTTCGTTTCTTTTTATGGCTGAGTAATATTCCCTTGTATATATGTGCCACATCTTTTTTATCCATTCATCTGTCGGTGGACGTTGAGGTTGGTTCCATGTCCCGGCTATTGTAAATAGAGCTGCAGTGAACATTGTAGTACATGACTCTTTTTGATTTATGGTTTTCTCAGGGTATATGCCCAGTAGTGAGATTGCTGGGCCATATGGTAGTTTTATTTTTAGTTTTTTAAGGAACCTCCATACTGTTTTCTATAGTGGTTGCATCAATTTACATTCCCACCAACAGTGCAGGAGGGTTCCCTTTTCACCACACCCTTTCCAGCATTTATGGTTTCTAGATTTTTTGATAATGGCCATTCTGACCAGTGTGAGGTGATACCTCATTGTAGTTTTCATTTGCATTTCTCTAATAGTTAGTGATGTTGAGCATCTTTTCATGTGCCTCTTGGCCATCTGTATGTCTTCCTTGGTGAAATGTCTATTTAGGTCTTCTGCCCATTTTTTAATTGGATTGTTTTTCTTTTGATATTGAGCTCCATGAGCTGTTTGTATATTTTGGAGATTAATCCTTTGTCTGTTGTTTCATTTGCAAATATTTTCTCCCATTCTGAGGGTTGTCTTTTTGTCTTGTTTATGGTTTCCTTTGCTGTGCAAAAGCTTTTAAGTTTAATTAAGTCCCATTTGTGTATTTTTGTTTTTATTTCCATTACTCTAGGTGGTGGGTCAAAAAAGATCTTGCTGTGGTTTACGTCAAAGAGCGTTTTTCCTATGTTTTCCTCTAAGAGTTTTATATTATCTGGTCTTACATTTAGGTCTTTAATCCATTCTGAGTTTATTTTTGTGTATGGTGTTAGGTTGTGTTATAATCTTATTCTTTTACATACATGTAGCTGTCCAGTTTTCCCAGAACCACTTATTGAAGAGGCTCTCTTTTCTCCATTGTATGTTCTTGCCTCCTTTATCATAAATTAGGTGACCATATGTGTGTGCGTTTATCTCTGTACCATTGATCTATATTTCTGTTTTTGTGCCAGTACCTTACTGTCTTGATTACTGTAGCTTTGTGGTATAGTTTGAAGTCACGGAGCCTGATTCCTCCAACTCCGTGTTTCTTTCTCAAGATTGCTTTGGCTATTTGGGGTCTTTTGTGTCTCCTTACAGATTTTAAGATTTTTTGTTCTAGTTCTGTAAAAAATGCCATTGGTAATTTGATAGGGATTGCATTGAATCTGTAGATTGCCTTGGGTAGTGTAGTCATTTTCACAATATTGACTCTTCCAATCTAAGAACATGGTATATCTCTCCATCTGTTTATGTTATCTCTGATTTCTTTCATCAGTGTTCTGTAGTTTTCTGAGTACAAGTCTTTTGCCTCCTTAGGCAGGTTTATTCCTAGGTATTTACTTCTTTTTGTTGCAGTGGTAAATGGGGCTGTTTCCTTAACTTCTCTTTCTGATCTTTCGTTGTTAGTATATAGGAATGCAAGAGATTTCTGTGCATTAATTTTGTATCCTGAAACCTTAACAAATTCATTGATTAGCTGTAGTACTTTTCTTTTTTTTTGTTTTTGTTTTTTTGTTTTTTGTTTTGTTTTTTTGCAGTACACGGGCCTCTCACTGTTGTGGCCTCTCCCATTGTGGAGCACAGGCTCCGGACGCGCAGGCTCAGCGGCCATGGCTTACGGGCCCAGCTGCTCCGCGGCATGTGGAATCCTCCCGGACCGGGGCACAAACCCGTGTCCCCTGCATCGGCAGGCGGACTCTCAACCACTGCGCCACCAGGGAAGCCCTGTAGTACTTTTCTGGTGGCATCTTTAGGATTTTCTATTTATAGTATTATGTCATCTGCAAACAGTGACAGTTTTACTGCTTCTTTTCCAATTTGTATTCCTTTTATTTCTTTTTCTCCTCTGATTGCCATGGCTAGGACTTCCATAATTATGTTGAATAAGAGTGGCAAGAGTGGACATCCTTGTCTTGTTCCTGATCTTAGAGAAAATGCTTTCAGTTTTTCACCATTGAGAATGATGTTTGCTGTGGGTATGTTGGATATGGCCTTTATTATGTTGAGGTAGGTTCCCTCTGTGCCCACTTTCTGGAGAGATTTTTTTGTTTTGTTTTGTTTTGTTTTGTTTTGGAGAGTTTTTTTTTTTATCATAAACGGGTGTTGAATTTTGTCGAAAGCTTTTTCTGCATCTATTGAGATGATCATATGGTTTTATCCCTTAATGTGGTGTATCACATTGATTAAGTTGCATATATGAAGAATCCTTGCATCCCTGGGATAAGTCCCACTTGATCGTGGTGTATGATCCTTTTAATGTGTTGTTGGATTCTGTTTGCTAGTATTTTGTTCAGGATTTTTGCATCTATTTTCATCAGTGATATTGGTTTATAATTTTCTTTTTTTGTGACATCTTTGTCTGGTTTTGGTATCAGGGTGATGGTGGCTTTGTAGAATGAATTTGTGAGTGTTTCTCCCTCTGCAATTTTTTGGAAGAGTTTGAGAAGGATCGGTGTTAGCTCTTCTCTAAATGTTTGATAGAATTTGCCCGTGAAGCCATCTGGTCCTGGACTTCTGCTTGTTGGAAGATTTGTAGTTAGGGTTTCAATTTCATTACTTGTGATAGGTCTGTATATATTTTCTAATACTTCCTGGTTCAGTCTTGGAAAGTTGTACCTTTCCAAGAATTTGTCCATTTTTTCGTGGTTGTCCATTTTACTGGCATATAGTTTTTTGTAGTAGTCTCTTATAATCCTTTGTATTTCTGCGATGTCAGTTGTGATTTCCCCTTTTTCATTTCTAATTTTATTGATTTGTGTCCTCTCCCTATTTTTTTTGATGAGTCTGGCTAAGGGTTTATCAGCTTTGTTTATCTTCTCAAAGAACCACTTTTACTTTTATTGATCTTTGCTATTGTTTTCTTCATTTCTATTTCATTTATTTCTGCTCTGGCTTTTATGATTTCTTTCCTTCTTCTGACTTTGGGTTTTCTTTGTTCTTCTTTCTCTAGTTGTTTTAAGTGTAGGGTTAGATTGTTTATTTGAGATTTTATTGTTTCTTGAGGTGAGATTGAATTGCTCTAAGCTTCTCTCTTAGAACTGCTTTTGCTGCATCCCATAGATTTTGGCTCATCGTGTTTTTGTTGTCATTGGTTTCTATGTATTTTTTAAATTTCTTCTTTGATTTCTTCAGTGATCTCTTGGTTATTTAGTAGTACACTGTTTAGCCTCCATGTATTTGTGTTTTTTATAGTTTTTTTCCTGTAACTGATTTCCAATCTCACAGTATTGCGGTCAGAAAAGATGCTTGATACGATTTCAGTTTTCTTAAATTTTCCGAGACTTGATTTGTGACCCAAGCTGTGATCTATCCTGGAGAATGTTCCATGTGCACTTGAGAAGAAAGTGTATTCTGCCTCTTCTGGGTGGAATGTTTTATAAATATCAATTAAATCTATCTGGTCTATTGTGCCATTTAAAGTTTGTGTTTCCTTATTTCTTTTCTGTTTGGATGATCTGTCCATTGGTGTAAGTGGTGTGTTAAAGTCCCCTACTATTATTGTGTTACTGTCGATTTCTCCTTTCATGGTTGTTATAGCATTTGCTTTATGTATCGAGGTGCTCCTATGTTGGGTGCATAAACATTTATAATCGTTATATCTTCTTCCTTGTGTGATCCCTTGATCATTATGTAGTGTCCTTTGTCTCTTGTAATAGTCTTTATTTTAAAGTCTATTTTGTCTGATATGAGAATTGCTACTCCAGCTTTCTTTTGATTTCCATTTGCATGGAATATCTTTTTCCATCCCCTCACCTTCAGTCTGTATGTGTCCCTAGGTCTGAAGTGGGTCTCTTGTAGACAGCATATATAGGGATCTTGTTTTTGTATCCATTCAGCCAGTCTGTGTCTTTTGGTTAGGGCATTTAACCCATTTACATTGAAGGTTATTATCAATATGTTTGTTCCTATTACCATTTTCTTAATTGTTTTGGGTTTGTTTTTGTGAGTCTTTTTCTTCTCTTGTGTTTCCTGCCTAGAGAAGTTTCCTTAGCATTTGTTGTAAAGCTGGTTTGGTGGTGCTGAATTCTCTTAGCTTTTGCTTGTCTGAAAAGCTTTTGATTTCTCTGTTGAATCTGAATGAGATCCTTGCTGGGTAGAGTAATCTTGGTTGTAGGTTTTTCTCTTTCATCACTTTAAGTATATGCTGCCACTCCCTTCTGGCCTGCAGAGTTTCTGCTGAAAACTCAGCTGATAACCTTATGAGGATTCCTTTGTATGTTATCTTTTTGTTTTTCCCTTGCTGCTTTTAATATTTTTCTTTGAATTTAATTTTTGATAGTTTGACTAATATGTGTCTTGGTGTGTTTTTCCTAGGGTTTATTCTGTATGTGACTCTCTGTGCTTCCTGGACTTGGGTGACTATTTCCCATGTTAGGGAAGTTTTCAACTATAATCTCTTCAAATATTTTTTCAGAACCTTTCTTTTTCTCTTCTTCTTCTGGGACCCCTATAATTTGAATGTTAGTGCATTTAGTGTTGTCCCAGAGGTCTCTGAGATTGTCTTCATTTCTTTTCATTCTTTTTTCTTTATTCTGCCCCTTGACAGTTATTTCCACCATTTTGTCTTCCAGCTCATTTATTCGTTCTTCTGCCTCTTTCTGTTATTGATTCTTTCTAGTGTATTTTTCATTTCAGTTATTGTGTTGTTCATCTGTGTTTGTTTGTTCTTTAGTTTTTCTAGATCTTTGTTAAACCTTTCTTGTATTTTCTCAATCTGTGCCTCCATTCTGTTTCTGAGATTCTGGATCATCTTTACTCTCATTACTCTGAACTCTTTTTCAGGTAGATTGTGTATTTCCTCTTCATTTATTTGGTCTCGTAGGTTTTTACCTTGTTCCTTCATCTGTGACATATTTTTTTGCTGTCTCTTTTTTTTTTTTTTTATGAGTGGGATTGTGTTCCTGTCTTATTGGTTGTTTGGCCTGAGGCTTCCAACACTGGAGTTTTTAGGCTGTTGGGTAGAGCTGGGTCTTGATGCTGAGATGAGGACCTCTGGGAGACTTCCCTCTGATGAATATTCCCTGGGGTCTGAGGTTCTCTGTTAGTCCAGTGGTTCTGACACGGAGGTCCCACTGAAGGAGCTTCGGCCCGACCCCCAGCTCGTGAACCAAGATCCCACAAGCTGCGTGGGGTGGCAAAAAAAAAAAAGAGAGAGAGAGAGAGAGAAAGCAATAACAAAGTAAAAAATAAAATTAGACTAGGAAACTAACAGATACATTAGAAAGAATATGAAAATAAAAATATAGATGAATCAACAACCGGAAGGTACATCAGTACCACAATAGTAAAAATAAAAGAGTACGAGGGAAAAGAGAGAAAAAAAAAGGGGTGGGGGGAAGGCCTTGGCTGTGGAGGGCGGGGCCTAAGCAAGTAGGAGGTTTGGGCAGTGGGTGGGGCCTATGCTCAGGACCCACAGGGCTGGAAAAGGCCCTGGGGACTGTTGGGGGTGGGGCTTAGGCTCAAGGAACAGAAGGGGCCCAGGCATGCCCTCCACCCCTGGTCTCAGAGGGCAGGGGACCTCACCTGGGAGCCCGGCAGGCTTCCTGGGCTCCAGTGGGTGGGGCAAACGCCCTCCGCTCCTCTCTTCCCGGAGGGCCCCTCCCACCTTCCTCTCCTGTTCTCCCCTTGGCCTCCTTCCTATGCCCCCAGGACCAATGTGGCTGGGGGAATGGAGGGACCTGGAGGGCAGGGGACTGGCCTGGAAACTCAGCAGGGTCCCCAGCCAAGTGGGCAGGGCAGTCACCCTCCGCTCCTCTCCTGCCCCTCCCGCAGGGCTCCTCCCGCAGGGCCCCTCCCGCCTGCCTTTCCTGATCTCCCTGGCCTCAGGGGCGCTGATCCTACCTGGCCTCCACTTCTCCTCCCCCCTCAGTACCCCCCACCATGTCCTACCGGTCACTTGGGGGTTCCTCCCGTCTCCTTGGGCATCAGGTTCCCCCACCCGCGGCCAGCAGGCGCCCTAGTTGTGGGGAGACGCTAACTCGGCATCTTCCCACATCACCATCTTTTTTTTTTTTTTTTTTTTTTTGCGGTACGCGGGCCTCTCACTGATGTGGCCTCTCCCGTGGCGGAGCACAGGCTCCGGACGCGCAGGCTCAGCGGCCATGGCTCACGGGCCCAGCCGCTCCGCGGCATGTGGGATCCTCCCGGACCGGGGCACGAACCCGTGTCCCCTGCATCGGCAGGCGGAGTCTCAACCATGCACCACCAGGGAAGCCCCCCCATACCACCATCTTGACTCTGCCCCATAAACAGAACTTTTATAATACACTGGGAAACCAAAAAATCGGTTTGACTCGCTTTATTGCAATATTAGCTTTATTGTGATGGTCTGGAACCAAACCTGCAATATCTCCAAGATATACCTGTATATTTGGATTTCAAAATTTGCTGTTCAAAATGCTTTGGGGCTACAAGAGTAGAAAAGGCATGAGGACTTTGACTGGGAAGGGGTTTATCCTGCTCATCTGTCTGGAGCCCCCTTGCTTTTTGTGAATTGGATTGGCCATCTGTACAGCCATGGCCTTCAAACATTCTCGCTTAAATACTCTCTAAAAGGGTCTTGCCACCCTGCGCAACTTCTAGCCACTTTGGTTACATGCAGAATTATACATCATCGTCTTAACTAGACAGAAAAAATGAAATTTCCAGCGTACTGTCACTATAGACAGCTTAACACAGAACTGTAAGATCACTCTTTTAAACATGCTCAGTGTAATCTAATCACTACAGCAATTTGATACCTATTATAAGCAATTAAAGACCCTGAAAAAGCACTTTCCTAACAGGATGAAATTTTACGTCATTTCTTTTCTTCATTGAATTTTAGTTTCCATTCTGATTTCTGCAGAGAATTTTATCTTAAAGTAATATTATATGATGCTCCAAAATCTTTTATTGATAACTTGTTTTACTTACTGTTTGGTCTGAATGTTTGTGCCCTAGCCTGCCACAGTTCATGTGTTGAAATGTTAACCTCCAATATGATGGTATTTAGAGATAGAACTTTGGGGGGGTGATCAGGTCATGTGGGTGGAGCCCTTATAGATGAGACCCCAGAGAGCACCCTCACTGCCCCCCCCCCTCCCATGTGAGGACTCAGCTATGAGCCAGGAAGAGGGCCCTCGCCTGACCATTGTGGTGCTTCGAGCTTGGACTTGCAGCCTCCAGAACTGTGGGAAACAAATTTCTGTTCTTTCTAAGACACCCAGTTTCTGGTATTTTGTTATAGAAGCCTGAACAGACTAAGACACTTACCTGAAACAATACTATAAGTTATTTTAAACGTTACTTTTAAAAAATGTCTTGTAACCATAAGACTGAAGAGTTTAAAATATTTTTCTAGTTTGTGTTATCATTACCTTTATTATTATTACATAGTTAATCAAAGCAACATAAACAGACATTGTTTAATTAAAGCATACACATTCATAATTATTAAATAAAATTTCTTTAAGTGAATCTTTTAATGAGATAAGTAGAGGTTTTTTCCCCATTTTAAATTTATTTAGAAATCCGTATATAAGGGTTTCTCAACTTGGACGCTGTTAACATTTGGGACCGGGTAATTACTTGGAGGCTAAGGAAGTGTCCTATGCATTGCGGGATTTCTAGCAGCATCTCTGGCCTCTTCCACTAGATGTCAGTGGTATCTGCTCAGTTGTGTCATCCAAAAATGCCTATAGGCACTGCCAAATCTCCCCTGGGGAGCCAACTTCCCCTCCCCTCCAAAATGTACCTGCTGGCTATTCCCAGGTCATCCTTCAGTTTTGTGAAAACAAACACTTGGAAATAACGATCTTCCAAAGGATTTATTACCCATCACCAAGTTAATTTTTCTCAAATTCTCATACTTAAACCAAAAATAGTTATGAGGACTTGTAAAATGATTATTAATTTTACATTTTTTTCCTTTAGAGGTACTCTTTTAACCCAATGAACAGAGTTGAGAACAATCTAAATATTGTTGAAGTACAATGAACCTTTCCCAACACTACATTTTTTGATAAAAATGTGCCCTACATGCGCTTTTGTCAAAACCTTGGATCTATGTATAAGCCTTTCTTAGTAAATGAGAAATTTCTACCATGAAACTAATAAGCAAATCAGCCTCTTTTTCAAAGTAATCAACCATATCAGACTTCCTTTCCATTAAAACATTCAGACAAGGGCTTCCCTGGTGGCGCAGTGGTTGAGAGTCCGCCTGCCAATGCAGGGGACACGGGTTCATGCTCTGGTCCGGGAGGATCCCACATGCCGCGGAGCGGTTGGGCCCGTGAGCCATGGCTGCTGAGCCTGCACGTCCGGAGCCTGTGCTCCGCAACAGGAGAGGCCACGACAGTGAGAGGCCCGCGTACCGCAAAAAAAAAAAAAAAAAAAAAAAATTCAGACAAAATAGTTCAAGTGAAATGCATGAGTTAATTTATGTTTCAAAGAACATCTTGAGACCTACCGGGGAATAAATTACAGTAGACATTTGTAAGACTAATTATCAAAAGCAGTAAAGAGCTAATGAATTTATCCATTTTTATTGTAGGTTTATATCAACAAGAATAAACCTATATCCTGTTACTCATTATTTAATTTGCAGTAAATGTAATGTGATGTGTTGTATAAAATTGCAAGTTTTTATTAAGCAAGCGTTGTGATAAATGACATGGTGTTCTTTTGGTAAATATGTGTGCTGTCGATAGGCTTTTGGGAATCATTAAGAATCATCTATAAACATTCAGACATAACTCTATTAATTCTGTGAGACATCATGATCTTACTTTTCCTCTTTGTTTAATGAAAAAGAAAAGAAAAAACTAAGAATTAATTATCCCAGGAGCCTGTATGTTTTATGTCTTATTAATGAGAAATAAAATGTTAAACATTTTATATGATGAAATGAGGTGGGATTGACTGTAATTTAAGTAAATACAGCATTGCTTTTTTTGGTAAAGTAGGTTTCCATTGTTATTGGATAACACACCAAATCCCAAAGAAAGCGCATCGGATTTTTTTATTCTGAAGGTTTAAATCCAAAGTAATGTGAAGATTGGGTAGATGCTGACTCCCGTCAGTTGCATTTAATAAAATCAAGGTTACTAGCCTGCAGCGGTTCACCTGCTTAGAGAAGTTTTTCTTTCTAACTCATGACACACCACTTGCACTGGACTGTGTGTTGAGACTCTGAAAAGGATTGTTTGCATTGAGCTACATGGGAAAAATACCTCTTCTTATTCAGCATTTTAAAATAATGTTCTTTTTGCTTTGTTAGTAGCAAAGGATGTCTCTTGAAAGACAGCCCAAGATAATGGGATAGGTGAGATTGAGGTTGGTTAAGGAAGGCTGGCATCAGTGTCACACTGCCCAGCCTCTGCAGCATGTCTCAGGCCTGGCCTGTCTCCTCAAACGGAAACAGAGTGTGTGAGCAGAGCTCGGATTGTAATTCTACTCGCTTTCCTACTCAATGAGCATCTTACATTCACTTCCCAGTTTCCAAAATGGGTTAAAATCTCCTCTGCTACCGTCTCCTCCCGCATTCTGTCTGTCATTATGAATCACTACATTGATTGACATACCATTATTGTGAGCTTTGAAAAGGAGAGAGAGAACATGTATTGTTAATCCACCATGGGTATGTAGACCTCTTAATTTTTCCAAAACTCCAAATTTAGACCTTATTTAACGATGTAGTTGATTTCATGAACAAGATAACTAACTCCTCCTCTTAACTATAATGGCGAGTTTGAGTTTTTATAATATCACCAAACCAAATCCCTTGTTATTGTATTAGAGCATTGACAGCATTGAATAATTCTTGCAATTGCTGTTTCTTCCTCTGAGTAAAAAGCTTATCACTGGTGTAAGGAGCTGCTAACAAACTCTTTGTTTGCCCTAGGTCAGGGGATGGCAAACTAGAGCCAGCGGGTCAAATCCACGCAGCCCCATGTTTTTGTAAATAAAGTTTTATTGCGACACAGTTACACGCCTTCCTTTCTCTACTGTCTGTAGCTGCATCTGAGCTACAGTGATGGAGTTGTGTAGTTGGGATAGAGACTGTAGATTTCTACACAGGGCATGTTATCCCACTTGCTGGTGTTGGCTTGGTCTGTGCCAAGCTGTGATAATTCTTTGTAGGAGATTTCAGATGCTGCAGTTACGTCTTCGGAGTATCTTTCTGACTCTAATATACATACCATGCTTTACTCTCGCCATGCACATTAACATATGTCGGGCACATGTGAGCAAGTCTTTCATTTTGCAGTTGATCAAAGGTTTGCTTTGATCAAGGGATTTTCTATCCAAGTCTTCCTTGTTACAACCAATAGGAGTACTGACTTGTAACCTACTTGTATTTTGTTATTTATGTGATTTATATTATTCATGAATGGAAACAAATATTAATTCACTCTCCTCTAATGCTGTTTTATGGACGTGCACAATTTGCATTTATGGCTAGCTTTGCCACATTTAGCAAATAAAAATACAAGATGCCTGAAGCTGAATTTCATATCAAATTCATCAGATCATTTTTTAGGAGAAGTATGTCCCAAGAAAATGTAATTCAAACTTAATACGGCATCTTGGGTTATATCTAGTAACTCTATTTATGATTTAAATTTATAGTGTGTGTGTTTTCCAGGGTGGTAGAGCTCTAGGGAATTACCCCAACGATGGCAAATAGACTTGAAATAAAGACCTGAAAAGTCCACTTTTACAAATGCATGCCATTGTGGTGCCTGATGCCAGCCATTGAAGAAACAGATTGATGCAGACAGTCGTTGAGTCCTTGTTGGAAAGGAATTATGCTGTAACCGAGATTGATTAAATGTTATACACAATTAGGAAACACAAGGGAAAAACCCGTGTTCCACAGGTAGGAAATTAACATGGAGTCGGGCACTTCATAAATACGTGGCGAATCGTCTCTGGATGGTAGGTACAAGTGGAAGCAAAAAGGAGAGATTGGGGAGTGCGCCGAAATTGCCCGAAAGTAAAAACAACTTGCTGGGTCGCAGCTACAGTGATTTCATGCACGCTTCTGCCAGCACAGCTCCCTTCCGTATCTCACCGATGTTTTTGTATCTCCTTCCTAAATCTGTGTTCTACACTGTTTTCTTATCGCTCAGTCTCCAAGAAATAGTAAGGGAAAACACCCTCAGATCTTACCACGAAAGTATGTTAGAAAATAGAGATAGTAAAGGAACGAGTGAACGCGTGTAGCGTCGACACATGCTGCCTGTTGCTCGCGAAGGGTGTGTTGGGGACTTCACGTCAAGGGGGAATCCTGCTCTGAGAAGAGCACCTGGTTGCTGTCCTTACCGGAACCTGACATACTGAGACTATAGGTTTCAAATGGATGTTAGTGAGCGCTGCGTTTGAGTATATTTAATTTTTCGTTCATTAATGGCAGCATCTGTAACGTCCCACTCATAAACATAATCTTACATTCCGTAACTCCGACTCTGAAATATTTTGCATGGGGCTCTTCTTAGCAACTTGACGTGACGTTTACATCTAAGTCTATTCCTTTGGTAAACATCTAGTTAACCTTGCAAGTACAAAGGAAATAAGAGTGTCCTTGACCTCCCCAGCCTTAGATGGTACCTGGTTTTGAACTTGCATTCCTTGAGAGCAAACTGGTTTTTAAGTAGTGGATGTGAGGTTGTGACAGAGGCTCTGATGGTGTTTACATGCCTCAGAGGAGCAATAGCTGACCATCGCTCATTCTCCCTCCTTCCACACTCAGTCTCCCAGCTACCTGCTCTCCCGGCTTGTGGGGTATATTTATCTTTCCTGAGTAGCATGAGACCCTCGCTATTACACTGATCTTATTACCGTCACAAATTATAGGTTCTGGCTTTACTAAATGACCCTTCGAGTAAAAATAAATGATTATGGGTATTTATAATTACAGTTATACATGGAATCAGCTCAGTGATGGAGGACGGTGTGGGTTTCACTGATGCTCTGTTTTATTTATATCAGAATAATTTTATGCACACAATAATATGTCATATAGGATGCTCCAGAGGGTGATTTTAGGGAACTTTGGCTAAAAGCTCTCCCAAGGGTTTGCATACAGTTTTAATAATATTCAACTAAACACATAATCAGATGTTTCTCATATATTTTCAAAAGCCCCATATGGTGCGAAACGCCTGCCAGATTTCTCTGTTTTGATAAACAGAATGACATTTATTTAAATAGTTCTGAAAAATATCTTCTTTCTCTACTTCATACTCAGGAGAGTTAATGCAGTCCTTGTTTCAGGCAATACAATGCCCCATTGTCTGGACCTGTCCTACTGATGATTCTGATTTTCTCCCTCACATGTCATTCTGGAGAGACCCCAAGGACACTAGCCTTCAAAGATTTAAGGGTTTTAAACCAAGGATGGATGATGGCGAGTGTCTGACCTCAGTGAACTGGTTGGCACTGAGTTTTTAAAAAGTGATTTGGTGTTTGTTGCCTGTGAAACTCGGTATCCTCTAAAGAGGTGGTTACTTTTACTGCATGACATTCAATATATTTACCATAAATTCCAATGATAGAAATTCAAGCAGAATGGCTGAAGCAAAGCAGATAGGAAAAGGAGTAAATACTTTGGACATTGTTATGTTACGTTGACATATTTTCTACTCCTCTTTGGACATTGTTACGTTACGTTGACATACTCTGGCTCTGTGGGTCCCTGAGCCCCATATTTCGATAGCAAGGAAATCTAATTGAACTGAAAGTCCCCATCCTTGAAAAACGCGCTGTTTTGTTGTTTGGCTTTTTCCCTGTCAACCTTCCCCGTCTCTGAGGTTTGCTTTGACAGCTCGGAAGTTTGGGTTATATACGCTAATACACACAGAGTAAGGAAATAATTAGGCTGTATGGTATATTTTCATCCAGAAAACCACAGCTTTAAAATATTCCTATTGTTTTCCCCCATCCTTTGCTGCTCGCTCACAGTTAACAAGGCCTTGTGGGCAAAGGGCTGGAGGCATGTGTGCCACGCAGAGCTCTGCTTCTCCTGTCGTCCCGCCAAGGGAATGGGCGTGTGCTGGATGAAGTACAAGTGTGCGAAAGTTACATCCCAGCGCTACCAATGAATTAGAAAAACGGCCTTTGATTCCGAACCAAACACTGCATAATTGGGAGAATTGCGTGTTGTGGCTGATTGTTGAAGGAAGTTTCCACATCATTTACTCCCTAAGAAATGTGGGCGAGACGTACCATGGTATCAGAATATCCAGGATCTGGAAAATGTGGATTCATCCTGCAGAAGCCAAGGACGATCTAGAGAGTGAGCTCTGGCTGGCGCCCCGCAAAACGTATTGTCATGGGAGTTTCCGAGCTGTTCAGAGGGTGTTCTCCATTCTTTTCGGCCTCACGTTTGTGAAACTGGGTTCTCACAGCTTAGTTTCAGGATTCGACTTCCATGTTTTCTTTATATTTATCTGTATCATTTCAATTTCTTTGAACGATAAAGTTTAAACAATGCTCCAGTGAGTCCTTATGAGAAGCTTTGTAATAATGATAATACTTACTTGATCTTAACACCAATACTTATTTAGGCTTATACCAATGCATACTTTGCCACCTTTTTATAACTCTCAAAGATTATGGGTGAAGCTTTCTTTTTCAGAACTCAAAATGTCTCTTCAAAAATGTCGTAGTGTGTTTTGATCAAAAGAGCCTACATTAGGTCGTCCTGGTAATGACTAAAATGAAGGCTTAACTCACTGAGATGATTTCCACTCAGTGAAAATGAAGCAATGAAGCAAGTTTTGAAAATAGACCAAAAGGTATTTTCAAATAAATTCAGGCAAGTCCATCTGCTACTGGAGATTGAAAATTTCTATTTTAAAACTGCTGAATAAAATGCTATTTTTATTTGAGATTAGAGAGAGAAAAAAAATGTTGATATTGCTTGCATTAGAGGAACTTTGGAGCCTAGAAATTTTTAATAGAAAGACCTGGTCTCTGACCCAACAACTTCACTGCTGAAGAATCAGAAACAGACGTATATCTGGGATCAGGTGGGGTGAGCAGTCTGCTTTTTCGCAGTGAACTGACAGAAAGGGCTTTCAGGGGATGTCTGTTAATCAGCCCTGTACCTGTCTGACAGGTGCCTCACCGTTGCTTGCAATCCCATCATTTGTTTCAGTTTCCCAACTGCTGGAAAACTGTAATGCTGTTGGGGAGAAATGAATAATTCAGCTTAAATTTAAAGTAACAGTGTTGATTGTCTACATTTTGTAGAATTAGAAAAGTAATTTTGAGTAATTTCATAAGAAGAGAACACCGAATCTATAGAAAAGGGAGCCTTTATTGTAAAAACACAACTCAGAAACACATGCAAAAGAACAATGTGAAGTGAAAATTAAAGAAGAAGGTAGGAAATAATTCAGGTGATCTCCACATATAAACACATATTTTTTAATAATAGAACATCTGACTCCCTTGCTGAATTCAAAATATCTGAATATGTTGCACAGAAAAATGTTTTGCAGGTCTTATGAAAATGAGTAGCTGGATAGAACTTTCTGCTCACGGGCATTTCTGACTTATCTTTGTAATAAATTTTTGTTTTATAACGTGAATAGGAAACCCATTATTCATGTTGTCAAAGGCAATCCATTTTTTAAAAGTCTTCCCAGTACTGATGGGATATTGCATGGGGTTTTACTATCAAAAACTAGTTCTACTTTATGTCTGAAAACACTGCAGCAGAGCTCCCACAGATACTAATGTAAAAGTTGTATAATCAGGTAACACTCCTTGTATATTCCAATAAATTTTGGCAACAAAATATTTATGAGGAGAATTGCATTTTAAAACAAGCAAGCACAGAGAAGAAATACATAAGAATACATGAATATTTTATTACCTCTTCAAATAGCCTTACTTGAAAAGACCATCGCTCCATGGCATATGGACCCAGTTGATCCTGAAATAACCTTGAGTTGGGTGTGTCCCTTGACCATCAGCAAGCCGACTGTGAGGCAAGAGAAGGAAAACCCAGGTCACCTTGGGGTTCCTATGGCCAACTTAAATGGGAAGGATGAGAAGGGAACTAGCTGACGTTTATTGAAGAAGAAATGGCAAAGGTCTTCCACTTGGTACCTTTCAGTCATCATTGCTTGGAAACAAAGATAGATCATGTGCTTGCATGTAGGAAAATAAATCTAGTGTGTACTTTATAAGAGAGCCAGGCAATTAACAAGTGGCAATGCCGGTCCCTAGAATCTGTACTGTCTTTGTGTTGGGCAGCATTTCGATAGAAGCCCGGTAAGTAACCCAAATAGACAGAGGCAGGCAGATGGCTGGATGTCTCTCTTCTATGCAAACCCATCCCTCCTCAGTGAAACCCCTAAAAAACCCTCCTCACTGCCTTCCAGTTTATCGGAGTCTTTGCATCATTGCAGTACATCGCCCTCCTATGACTACTGATGAATGTTGCCAGTATTAAGGTCTGAAGATGATTTTGACTGTCTTTTCTTAATTAAAAATAGTAAGCATGTTATGTAAATTGGTGGCTTCTTTTGCATGTGGACTTCTCTTGTAATAGCCCTTGAAGAGTAGGAACTTGAGAAGAATATTTCAGTCTCTTTGCAGCTAAAAGGATTTTAATCATATTCCTCGACATTTTCTTGGCTTGTAAGTGGACTGTGTTGCAGAATGCAACGCACACAAGGACATTTATGTGTCATAGCATCTTTGACAAGTGAAATTCCCCCATTAGACTATAAATAAAAACAGCTGTGCAATCTCAGACACGTTACATAAACTGAAGATGTGTCAGATTTAAAAATGAAACAGCTATTATGGAATTAAATTCCTCCAGCTTTTAAATATCATTACAGACAACTTAATAATGCATTTCAGACTAACTGTGGCTTTTCAAAAATAAAACCAGAGGCTTCCAACTTTAATCTAGAAAATTGTTTTTGTTGGAGATCCTTCCCTATTATTGTTATGCAACAAAAAGCAAAACGAAAAATATAGATAAAAATTATCTATGAGTAAGATTGTTAAATTGCATATTTGATTAGAGCTTTTTAAAAATAAATTTATTTATTTATTTTTGGCTGCGTTGGGTCTTCGTTGCTGTGCACGGGCTCTCTCTAGTTGCGGCAAGCGGGGGCTACTCTTCGTCGTGGTGTGCGGGCTTCTCATTGCAGTGGCTTCTCTTGTTGTGGAGCACGGGCTCTACGTGCGCAGGCTTCAGTAGTTGTGGTGCACAGGCTCAGTAGTTGTGGCTCGCGGGCTCTAGAGCACAGGCTCAGTAGTTGTGGTCCTCAGGCTTAGTTGCTCCGTGGCATGTAGAATCTTCCCGGACCAGGGCTCGAACCCGTGCCCCTTGCATAGGCAGGCGGATTCTTAACCACTGTGCCACCAGGGAAGCCCTGATTAGAGCTATTTTAAAGTAAAATCGGAAATCCAATGAGGCTGAGAATACATCTACTGAAAAAGCCAAGTTGAAAATGTGAAACAGTCTATCATCATTTAAATAGAAGCCATTTATTATATAGAGCTCTCTACTAGATGCTGTAAATATTTTATAAACGACGCACACCAGCCTAATCTACGGAGTTTAACAATGCTCTCTGAAAAATCTGGGTGAATTGAGTCTTATTCAAATACAAAATAGAAGTAGAGATAAGTCACGACAATGGTTTGAAAAACTATGTGGTAGAGGAAAGAGAAATCCGTTAACCTAGTACAGGAATCCTGCAAAATAATATATGGTTCCCTAATAAAGACCAGAAGACTGCAGTCCATGACCTCATTACTTCATGGGACTTCAAGGTGAAATTAGTCAGTCCAGGCCCCTCCATTTCACAGAAACTCCAGATGCTTTATTATCTCGCCCAAAGTTGCACAGCTAGTTAGAAGCAGACTCAAAACTGGTCTATTTGTTCTACACCCGATGGATTTTACTGTAATAGCAGAATATTTACATTTTAATATGAAGGTTTCCAAAGATTTGTATTGATCTACCTAAAAATGTTATAGTTGGATTCCTGAAGGTGTCCCAAGTTCCCTTTTGAGGGTCATTTTCTTTGATTCTCTTTCTAGTTGCATTTTCTTTAACCAATCGACCCCTTATACTGAGTAGTCCTAGGTGTGATGGGAACAGTAAGCAGGACGGGTGGTTTGGGATGTTTCTGAGAGGAGAGAAGTTACAGAAACTCTGGAGCATATGCAGAGAAAGGAGTTCTCATTTTGCCCCTAAGATTGCAACTCCTGATGCAACCCATATAAATATCAGAGCATTGCTTTTAGAGATTTTCTGAGGCAGTGGGTGGTGAGGCTGTTCGAAGCCTTTTGTTCTCTGTTACTGACACTGAAGATCATAAAAGTAGATCTCAGTCTCCTGTGCATTTCCTCCAGGACCAGTCCCCACGCAACTGTCCCCCTGACCCTGTCTAGTTGAGCCCCATGTGTGTCTTTGCTTGAATATCCCTCAGCTCTGAGAAAATTGACCGGACCGAGTGTGGGCAAAATTCATGATTCACCTAGACAAGATGTCAGTGGTTGGGTTATGATAATAAATGATCCCTTCATTGCAATTGTCTGTAGATTTCTATGCACAAAGGTAAAATTAAATCCAGCCACCATGTTATGTACACTTTGAGCCAAAAACCATAAAGTAAGCAAAGATTTTCCTTTTATTTTCATATAAAGGCTAAACAGTTGGGGTAATTATACTGATGGCATGAAATGCATGTATTTAAGCCCTCAGATATTTGAGCCGGGGAATATACATAAGCAAGATTTAGGAACTACGGTTACGTTGCTTCTCTTTGTAATTGTCTTGTCAAACATTATAGAAATCCTTGTAAGTTTCATCTTTATTATCCGGATTGATTTTAACCGAAGCCTTCAGGTAGATCAAATAGATGTAATTATTTATTCCTTTTTTTAATTTCACATTTGCTGAGGGCTGTGGCAGCCACGGAAGACCTACAGAGATGAAAGTATTGTTCTTGTTTAGGGAAGGCCATTGAAACCAGGAAGATGGTATTTGATGTCTTTTAAACCATAAAAAGGTGACAAATACTCCACTTGAGCACTCTTTTGATGTCCTAAAAGCTAATGAGATCAGCCTCTCCTGGTTAACTAGACAGACCATCTGGTTCTGGACAGAAGTCTCAGCAGGGGTAATCCGTTGGCACAGGCCAGACAGGTTAAGAGGGGTGATCACTAACAGGGCTCCAGGATCAGCGATTCTAACCTTATACAAAGTTCAGGAGACCAGATCTAGTGAAGAATGTCTCCTTGAAAATCAAAACCTGCTGGGAAAGGCAACACAGCCCACTCTTAAGGGGAGAAGGAAGTAGTAGAACTACTTCAGCAACTACCAAGATGGAATCATCGTATATTTTATTAGTAAGATGTTCACACTTCTGGGCTTGGATTCATAAAGATGACATACTGCTTAAACCACGGTATTTAGCTTAGGACCAGGAGGACGTTTTGTTGAAGACAGCGCATCACGGATAAGTAGCCTCCTGTCTTTGTCCATTTCTCTCTCACCTCCGGGCCTTCCAGGA
Organism: Delphinus delphis; assembly: GCF_949987515.2. Classification (NCBI taxonomy): domain Eukaryota; kingdom Metazoa; phylum Chordata; class Mammalia; order Artiodactyla; family Delphinidae; genus Delphinus; species Delphinus delphis. Next base: position 120,344,803 of record NC_082704.1, read on the forward strand.
GCCAACGTGATGAGAGGGGGGTGTCACGTTGAACCTGTAGTGAGCTGGAGGTATGACCTTACCCATCTCTGTCATTATTTTAGGTCTAGTTAATTTCACTTGTGTACATCTTGCCTCTTCCTCCAAGTTGTGAAAATTGTGTTCACTGGGATTATCTTCCTTTGCACCTTCAGCCCTCACGTCCCGATGGGTTGTGTAATAGATGTTTGGAAAACCTCCTTTTGGCACCTGAGGGAATTTTGCCCTATAAACGATAGCTAGGCCACTTGCCATCTAACCTCAGCTCATTCTCTCTGCCCGTTTCCCAGTCAGTCCTTTCCCTCTGCAGTGGCAATCAACAGTGTTTGGGAATCATGGTGTCCTCGGAGAATCCGGTGGAAGCTATGGACTTTTGCCACAGAAAATATCCAGTACACACGAAACTCTGTCCTCAGGGTGTTCCTGACCCATGACTGCCAATCCAGGATCCCGTGAAACACCCACCTGCTTGCCGCCCAGCCCTGTACATTTCGGTGTGGTCTGAGGCACTCGAGGTACTCCTCCATGGCCCACCATATCCTTGAGTTCTTAGGTCGAGCAAAGGTGGCTGCTGCTGGCTGCCGTGATCTCCTCTCACGGGTTTATGCTTCACATTATCGTATTAATCTGAAATCGAACAGGAAAAAATTCTGCTAATTTTTTTCACTAGGCATTTCTGCCTTTAAAACTTTTTTTTGCTGAGGAAACATGGATATATAACATTATATGTTTCATGTGTACAGTATTATATTTCTACTTCTGTGTACCCTACGGAATGCTTACCACCCAAATGTAGTTTCCATCCATCACCATACACTTGACCCCGTTTACCCATTTAACTCTCCCCCCACGCCTCCCTTCTGATAAACACCACTCTGTTCTTTGTATCTACGTACTTGTTTCTGTTTGATGTGGTTTGCTCATTTATTCTGTTTGTTTGTTGGTTAGTATTTTATATTCCCCATGTGAGTACAATTATATGGTATTTGTCTTTCTCTGTCTGACTTATTTCATTTAACAGAGTACCACCTAGGTCCATCCCTGTTGCTGCAAATGGCAAGATTTCATCTTTCTTTATGGCTGAGGAGTATTCCATTGTGTGTGTGTGCGTACACACCACATCTTCCTTATCCATTCATCCATGGATGGGCATTTAGGTTGTTTCCATATCTCAACTGTTGGTAGATAATGTCATATGAACACAGGGATGCATATGTCTTTTGGGTTAGTGCTTTCATATTCTTTGCATAAATACCCGGAAGTGGGATAGCTGGGTCATTTGGTAGTTCTATGCTTAATTATTGGTCATTCAGCATTTCTTAAAGGGATATAGGTCTGAAACCTATTTCGAATGATGTTTACTAACAGTTGGGTGCAGTGGCATTAAGTGGCCAGACCTCCTAGGCTGAGGGAAGAAACTTCCAGAATGTTTGGGTGAGGAGCTCAGCAAACCCTCTTCCCCTAAAGCCTTGATAAAACTGGAAGAGATTTTGTCAAAAGTGACATGTCAGGTCTCTAAAATCCAGCCAAAGGATGTACAAGATCCCGCAAAGCATTTCCCCAATAGTTCTCCCACCAAAAAGTCGAGATCTCACATTGGCTTCCTGTTCTCCCCATTTTGCCAAGCCCAACCCTAGACTGAGACAACCATCTGCTCTTTCTGATCCAGCATCAGACAACCATGCCCTGCTGGGAAAAAAGGAAGTAACTAACCAGAGGACCCCAGTGGGTGCCGATGGGGCACTGCTGTGGATTCCAGTTCCACCTAGGCCCTTGGTACCACTTAGAGATGCTTCCACTTTCCCCTCACAGCTTCCTCCAACATCTTATCCAAGATGGTTATGCCACATTTCTACTGCTCATGTAAGCATCCTTTCCTATTCTTGCTTCCCTGGATTCTCAGGTAACAAGTTTCCCTTCTATTCTAGAGGGAAAAAAAAAAAAAAAAAAAGATCAAGGCAGAGCTACCTGAAAGTACCTGCTTCCTTAGCCTCTTCTCTTTCTTGCCTGTCAAGGTCATCTCCTGCTCGAGCGCAGAGCCCTCTCCTCAGCGTCTCCTCTGAGTTCTGTCTCTCCCGGGTTCTCCAGCTTCAGCGTTTCTATTTGCCCCTTTGCTTGAACTCGTGGAAACCTATAAAAATGTACAATTATCTCTTTCCTAGGGAAAAAGTGTTCCTATCACCTCACATCTGTCTCTACCTGTCTCATTATCCTTTCCTTTCATAGCCATATTTTTAGTGTGTGGTCAAACACACACAACATAAAATAACCATTTTAACCATTTGAAAATGGCATTCAACCTTTTTTTTTTTTTTAAAGTGGAAGGTTCTCCTTTTAATTATTCTTTTTGGCATGATTTATTTCTGCTTTTTTTAATTCGTTTAAATTTTATCTTTATCGGGTTGTTTTAGACATTTCAGTATTAAAATCTAAGCTCTTTTAGAAAACTTTTCATTGGAGTATAATTGATTTACAATGTTGTATTAATTTCAGGCGTACAGCAAAGTGCATCAGTTATACATATACGTGTCATCCACTCTTCTTCAGATTCTTTTCCCATATAGGCCATTACAGAGTTTTGAGTAGAGTTCCCTGTGCCGTGTGTTCTCTGTTTTATGTATAGTAGTGTGTATACGTCAATCCCAATCTTCAACCGTTTTAAAGTGTACGATTCCATGGCATTTAGTACATGCACAGTGTTTAGCAGCCATCGCCTCTGTCAGGTTCCAGAACATTTTCAGCACTCCCCAAGGAAGGAACGTAGCCCTGTAATCATTAGTAGTCACTTTCTCCCCCCGCCAACCCCTAGCAACCACCAGTCCGCTCTCTGTCTCTATGGATTTTCTGATTCTGGGTGTTTTGTATACATTCCCAGCCATAGTTCTTGCAAAGATGATAAAAGCTACCAGCATCCACGAGTTCACTTTCCGTGATCATCTCATCCCGCTCTAACCTAAGCTTGTTCTTTTCCTGTGCTCTGTGCCGCGAACCGGCTCTCTCTAGGACCTCTGATGACAGTCTCGGTAGCCATCCAGTGGGTTGTCTTGTCTTTTGCCTTCTTCATACCTCTGAAACACTGGAAATGGATCACTGGCTTTTTGGGGGCTTTTGCTGCAATCCACGTTTCTTTTTGCCAGCCAGGAATAAAAGATACCAACATCACTGTGGGAGCCACTCAGGACGTCACATCCAGTGGTGGGAAATTGAAAACTACTGCAGCTCTGATGCCAGGTACCAAGACTGACTTCTAACCCCTGTGCTTATCCCGTTGGACATTAGAAAACACTATCTTGGGTTCATTTGCGTTTTAGATTTTTCGTATGCATTTTGATTTCATGTGTTAGGCCAAAGTGTTTTTTTTTTTTTCCATGCTACCGTTGTCTCCTGAGTTTATATTTTCTACGTTTGTGAATGGTTTTTGAAGGTTTAGTGCATAAGCAAGTGTTGAATTGGCCGTCTGTAGACTTTCAGGCTTTAGCAAGAATGGTGAGGTCTCGTGAAGCTTCAGGAGAAAGACATAGGTCCTATTTTATCATGTACCTTTAAAAATTTTTTTAACATCTTTATTGGAGTATAATTGCTTTACAATGTTGTGTTAGTTTATGCTTTCTAACAAAGTGAATCAGCTATACATATACATATATCCCCATATCTCTTCCCTCTTGCGTCTCCCTCCCACCCTCCTTATCCCACCCCTCTAGGTGGTCACAAAGCACCGAGCTGATCTCCCTGTGCTGTGCACTGCTTCCCACTAGCTGTCTATTTTACGTTTGGTAGTGTATCTATGTCCATGCCACTCTCTCACTTTGTCCCAGATTACCCTTCCCCCTTCCCCATGCCCTCAAGTCCATTCTGTAGTAGGTCTGTGTCTTTATTCCGATCTCTTGCCCCTAGGTTCTTCAGAACCATTTTTTTTTTTTTGTAGATTCCACATATATGTGTTAGCATACGGTATTTGTTTTTCTCTTTCTGACTTACTTCACTCTGTATGACAGACTCTAGGTCCATCCACCTCACTACAGATACCTCAATTTCGTTTCTTTTTATGGCTGAGTAATATTCCATTGTATATATGTGCCACATCTTCTTTATCCATTCATCTGTCGATGGACACTAAGGTTGCTTCCATGTCCTGGCTATTGTAAATAGAGCTGCAATGAACATTGTAGTACATGACTCTTTTTGAATTATGATTTTCTCAGGGTATGTGCCCAGTAGTGGGATTGCTGGGTCATATGGTGGTTCTATTTTTAGTTTTTTAAGGGACCTCCGTACTGTTCTCCATAGTGGCTGTATCAGTTTACATACCCACCAACAGTGCAAGAGGATTCCCTTTTCTCCACACGGTCTCCAGCATTTATTGTTTGTAGATTTTTTGATGATGGCCATTCTGACCAGTGTGAGGTGACACCTCATTGCAATTTTGAGTTGCATTTCTCTAATATTTAATGATGTTGAGCATTCTTTCATGTGTTTGTTGGCAATCTGTGTATCTTCTTTGGAGAAATGTCTATTTAGGTCTTCTGCCCATTTTTGGATTGGGTTGTTTGTTTTTTTGATATTGAGCTGCATGAGCTGCTTGTAAATTTTGGAGATTAATCCTTTGTCAGTTGCTTCATTTGCAAATATTTTCTCCCATTCTGAAAGTTGTCTTTTCGTCTTGTTTATGATTTCCTTTGCTGTGCAAAAGCTTTTAAGTTTCATTAGGTCCCATTTGTTTATTTTTGGTTTTATTTCCATTTTTCTAGGAGGTGGGTCAAAAAGGATGTTGCCGTGATTTATGTCATAGAATGTTCTGCCTATGTTTTCCTCTAAGAGTTTTGTAGTGTCTGGCCTTACATTTAGGTCTTTAATCCATCTTGAGTTTATTTTTGTGTATGGTGTTAGGGAGTGTTCTAATTTCATTCTTTTACATGTAGCTGTCCAGTTGTCCCAGCACCACCTATTGAAGAGGCTGTCTTTTCTCCATGGTATATTCTTGCCTCCTTTGTCAAAGATAAGGTGACCGTATGTGCGTGGGTTTATCTTTGGGCTTTTTATTCTGTGCCATTGATCTATATTTCTGTTTTTGTGCCAGTACCATACTGTCTTGATTACTGTAGCTTTGTAGTATAGTCTGAAGTCAAGGAGCCTGATTCCTCCAGGTCGGTTTTTCTTTCTGAAGATTGCTTTGGCTATTCGGGGTTTTGTGTTTCCATACAAATTGTGCAGTTTTTTGTTCTAGTTCTGTGAAAAATGCCATTGGTAGTTTGATAGGGATTGCATTGAATCTGTTGATTGCTTTGGGTAGTACAGTCATTTTCACAATGTTGATTCTTCCAATCCAAGAACATGGTATACTCTCCATCTGTATCATCTTTAATTTCTTTCATCAGCGTCTTACAGTTTTCTGCATACAGATCTTTTGTCTCTTTGGGTAGGTTTATTCCTAGGTATTTTATTCTTTTTTTTTTGTAGTGGTAAATGGGAGTGTTTCCTTAATTTCTCTTTCATATATGTTATCATTAGTGTGTAGGAATGCAAGAGATTTCTGTGCATTAATTTTGTATCCTGCTACTTTACCAAGTTCATTGATTAGCTCTAGTAGTTTTCTGGTAGCATCTTTAGGATTCTCTATGTATAGTATCATGCCATCTGCAAACAGTGACAGTTTTACTTCTCCTTTTCTTGGATTCCTTTTATTTCTTTTTCTTCTCTGATTGCCGTGGCTAAAACTTCCGAAACTATGTTGAATAATAGGGTTGAGAGTGGGCAACCTTGTCTTGTTCCTGATCTTAGTGGAAATGGTTTCACTTTTTCACCACTGAGAATGATGTTGGCTGTGGGTTTGTCATATATGGCCTTTATTATGTTGAGGTAAGTTTCCTCTCTGCCTACTTTCTGGAGGTTTTTTATCATAAATGGGTGTTGAATTTTGTCCAAAGCTTTTACTGCGTCTATTTAGATGATCATATGGTTTTTCTCCTTCAATTTGTTAATATGGGTATCATGTATCTTTTAAAAAATAAAATTTAAAATATATTCTCTCTTCATTTAGAAAGCGTTTGTGGGGCCACTACCTATGTACAGAGGAGGGAAAATATTTAAAACTGATTTTAAGTGAGAAAATTCAATATGTTAGTAATATGGTAAAATGGGGGTGGGGTGGGAAATGGATTTATTTTTGTTCTTAAAATTTTTTTCCTAAAATAAGAGAGATTGTCACTGCTGGTCTGAAGGCTAATGTCAGAAGTAATTAAGAGGCTTCCAGGGACGCTTTGGTCTTGTGAGAAGTTGACATTTACAGTTTTGGTGAAGGTCATCTTTTCCCTTCGGCCAGAAGACAACATAACATTAATTTTCCTGTATAATTAAATCAAACAAAGGAACGAGTAATCCCTACTGCCTAAAAATTATCCCCCAGTTTGGAAGAGTAATGGAGAAAACAAGAGAACATTATTTTTTAATGTCAGTGAATAATAAGGTGGTGATTTTTGTTCTCACAAGTCATTCTCTCAATGCACTGAGCTTTGGTTTCCTAGTATCAAGGTAATCAGCTTATGCTAAGGTCAATAGACTAGGTTAAAAACATTTTTTAATTTTAACCTGCTGGCTGCTGAAGTTGCCACTTTCTTTATGATTGGGGTTTTGGGAAGTACTCCTTACATGTGAAATGAAATTCAGATTAAAAAAAAACTGTCTATGCTGTAAGGGACAAGTATTTTGATTGTTCGAGGGTTTTGGACCATACTGTAGTTTTGAAACTTCTTTCTTGTCACCAGGTAGACTAGATGTCTTTTTTCTCACCTATTTAAACCATATTTTAAGCTTCTGATTAATTCAGAATTCAGTAGTGATTCTCCATCACTTCTAAAGATGCAACTGCCTTAGTCCTTCATAAATGAAAGGGGTTGAGTTTCTGTTTGCTTATTTGGTGTGGGTGTGTGTGTGTGTGAGAGAGAGAGAGAGAGAGAGAGAGGGAGAGAGAGAGTGCATTATTTATTTGTGACAACATGTGTGAAATGTCTTCTACCAGGGAAGCTCATTAAAGAATCATCACCCAGGGTTTTAATTGGGGCTGGGCACGTAAGCACCCCCTGCGTAGCTGGTACCAAAATTCCAGATTGTCAGGGGAGCAGGTGTTTATCATAAACCACATCGTTTGTACAAACAATTTAGAGCAGTGAGACATTCTTATCAGGAATGGCAATAACATTTCTGAGCTCCACGTTCCCAGCTGCCAGCCAAGGGCTGACCTTGCAAGTGGGATTTCCTCGGAGGGCCCTCTCAGGTCTGCTGTGTGAGACTCTTCTGCTCCACCAGCACGTCCCTCATGTCTGGCCCTGCGTACGCAGACCTCCAGGTCCATCCCCCATCCTGCGTCTCATTGACTCTTGTACTCCATCTGCGGGAACTGCCTGCATTCCCCGCAGTCCCCCCTCTTCCCTGCCTCTTACTCCTTCTTCTGCCTGTGATGTAGTGGTGATGACGTACACCTTGGTAAGCTAAGCTAAAATACAGTGCAGTCACTCTAGACACACAAACATGGGCTGATGGGACAAAAGGCTTATGTTTTTGAACATTAATGTTTGGTCCATTGATGTTTTTGAACATGAATGTTTTGCATTATATTTTGAAACAGGTATGTTTTTATACAGATTTTACTATTACTTCATTCTATAGATGATGCCATTAAGATTTCATTCTGAAGCTTGTCTTAAAATTTGTTTCATTTTCCTCTGATCATGCTTGTAAAAGGATGAATTGAAATGTAGTTATATAATAACCAATTATTGCTAACAAATATTAATGTTATATTTTTCTTCTGATTAATTAAGGAGATTTGCCCTTCCTGAATTGCCACACTCTTTAGTTTCTTCCCACTTATAATGTGAAAATCAAACATTAGGTTATTTTTCTCACAGTCACTCCTGTCTATCTATGGAATATTCGTCATTTCTCCTCAGTGCTGAATTTCGAAGTGTAACAAAGTAACAGGTGTTGGTGATGATGTGGGGGGTTGAGACGCCTCAAACGCTGCTGGCAGGAATGTGAAGTGGAGCCGTCACTCTGCAAAACACTGGCAGTTTCTCAGAAAGTTAAACATAGAATTTCCACGTGACTCAGAAATTTCACTCCTAGATAGATACCCAAGAGAACTGAAAGCATATGTTCCCCAAGAGACTTGAATATGAATGTCTGTAGCAGCATATTCATGCAAGAGAAAATGTGGAAACGACCCAAGTGCCCATCAACTGATGAGCAGAAAAGCAGGATGTGGGCTACTACAATGGAATAGTATTCAGCCATAATAAAGGAATGGAACACCGATTCGCGCTGCGACATGAATGACCCTAGAAAACAAGATGCTAAGTGAAAGAAGCAGCCGTGAAAGGCCACCTATTGTATCACTCAGTTTATATTATATATCCGGAATTGGCAAATCCATAGAGACAGAAAGTAGATTTGTGGTTGCCAGGGGTCGACAGGAGGGGGAAATAGGGAGTAACGGCTAACTGGCATGGGCTTCCTTTTTGGAGTCATGACGATATTCTGGAATTCAAGGGAAGTGATGGCTACACAACCTGTGAATATAGTAAAATCCCTGAATTGTGCACTTTAGAATGGTGGGTTTTATGGTATGTACGTTACATCTCAATAAAAAAATGAAAAAAAATCATGAATTTCCATTTGAAGGTAAAGAAAATAATATTTTAAGTTTCTCTGAAAGAATTTTACAACAGAGGATCTAATGGAAGTTTAAAGAGAAATGAGAACTGAGAAGCAAGGTCAGTACTACTTAATTCCACGAGTTTTTTGAAGAATCGTGTAATTCAGCAATCGGTGTTTACTTTGTCGGAGAGTCCCCAGTCACACCTAATAATGCATAATCATGTACAGCTAGTGATCCTGTTAAAGTCAATCGCTTTCTTCATGTCAGTCTTCACTCTGCTTCCAATGTTTTGAGGTATTGCAGATTTTTTCACAGATGCGTGAATAGTGTGGGGAAAGACATATCGAGGGCGTTTGGAAAACCTCAATTTCTCCTACCACTCCATCACCAGTAAAGGTAAAAAATGTGTCTGATGATGTATACGTAAAGCTCATGTCTTTCTCTCTCCTTACAGCTCCACTGAAGCGCTGTTAGGTGTTTCACCCTTGCTAGCTTTGGTAGCTTGTGTCTGCGCTAAGAACAATTGGTCAAGAAGAGGAATTAGTTTAAGCAATGCCACAGTTAATATTGCGTTTCCAGTTTCCGGCTTTTCAAGTCTGATGGTTTTGTTGGACCATGAGGTAGTTTCTCAGTGTTTTTCGCTACTTGGAGGAATGTAATCATACTTTCATATTTTTTCAGTGTTGGTGGTTTTTTTTTTTTACTTGCAACTTATGCCTAAGATAATTTTACCTTTGTGCTGTGCTATGTGATAAGCTAAAATTGCAACAAACTACTTCACTGATAACAGGGGGCAGTTGGAATACCTTCACTCTGTGATCAGAGGACTAGTGGAATAGATTAAATGTCCAAAAATGATGACAGTTTTTAAAAGATCCTTTGTTTTTGGTTTCTGTTTTGATTAAGATGTTATAAAATTAGTCATGCTCCTTTACAGGAAAGTAAGAATAAATATTTATTCACTTACTTAAGCACTATTACAAAGTAGGCACCATCTGTGAGACTCAGGGACTAGGAGAATGAGTAAGCAGGCGAAGCAGCTTTCAATCTGCCAGTGCACCAGAGGGGCCTCCAGTGGGCAGTGGGCGTGTCCCACATCCCTGAAGCAGATGAACACGGACTTGCCCTTACTTTCTTTCTACAGCTCAAAGGTCCAGCAGCTTCCCTTGAACCTAGAATGAACCCAGAAGTGAAGTCATGCACAGGTGCCAGGAGTAAAAATTGGCAAAACCGGGCTTCCCTGGTGGCGCAGTGGTTGGGAGTCCGCCTGCCAATGCAGGGGATGCGGGTTCGTGCCCCGGTCCGGGAAGATCCCACGTGCCGCGGAGCGGCTGGGCCCGTGAGGAATGGCCGCTGAGCCTGTGCATCCGGAGCCTGTGCTCCGCAGCGGAAGAGGCCACAGCAGTGAGGCCCGCGTACCGCAAAAAAAAAAAAAAAAATTGCCCAAACCTAGCAATTGTATATAGTCCACCTTTGTTACTTGTAGTCCCATAAAATGATAAATCAATGACAAAATACCAGAAAATGTGAACTACTTGGGAACTGGAAATACTTCAAGAGAAATCTGAATCACAGCATCAATCAACATTTTAGGGAGGGGACTAGACCACAGTGCTGCCTCCCGTGAAACCTTTTGCCAATAAAAGACAATGGAAAAAACGATACTAAAACAAGGAATCCTAGAAGAGAAAAATCGAGGTATGACATAGAATACAGTGTAGGGAGCCATTGCACATAGCGTTGGATTGCTTCATGTGAACAACAAGAACAGAACTTTCATCTCCTGCTCTGTGCTGTTTACGAAGTTACTTGCGTCCTTCTTAGGGGAGAGGAAGAGAGAACAGAAAACCATTCACCCACCATTGGTGGTGGAGGAAGGGGCGGTAACCTGACTAACTGGAATGTTCCACAGGATCCGTCTTTCATGGCCATGCGCTAAGCGGTTCAGGCTTATCATCTCAAATTGATCCTTTTACTAACCTGTAAATTAGGTATTATTAGTATCTCTATTTTACAAATGTGAAAACAGGATAGAGAGCTACGTGTCAATATTTTGCCTGGGAATGAATTGTGAGTATTTGGTAAAGATGGATGTACTTGATGTTTAATCATCATAACTGGTCTATTCTCTGTCTATACCACGCTTTCTTTCATCTCCTGATTCATTCAAGACTTGGGTCAAAAATCACTTTACACTTCACCTTTTCTAGAATGCATCATCTGTTGGTTCTCAAACAAAATTGTGATTTTCCTCCTCTGCTCTCTGTAGTGGTTCCGTAGCTCTCAAACCACATATTATGACTGTTAGTTACTTAACTGGTACCCACAAGTTTTATTGCATTCATAGTTTTATTCCTGGAACCTGGCATACTCCCGGGCATATAGAGGTGCTCGATAAACATTTGCTGAATGAATGATTGATCATTGAAGGAGTAAATTGGATGATGTTGAACAAACGTTAATTCTCCATTCTCTGTGTTTACATACATATTAGAATTAACTTCACCTAGTTAAAACGTTGTCTTGAAATTTATTCAGACTTCCCATTTTCTATGAATTAACCAGAAACCCTCTGTCTTTAGCTTTTCACTAGTTAACGAGTTAAATCTCTTTTGAATTACATCATTTGAAAATATCAAGTGGGACAAAATCCGACAGTTCAGATAGTCCACGTCTCTTTAAGGAGCAAAGGTCGCCCAGCCGTCTGCTCCCCTGTCTCAGTACTCAGCCAACACTTGCCCGGACGTCTGTTAATGCACATTAAATCACATCTCCTTACCTGGCCTCCAAGTGTGCCTTATTCAACAGGTCCCTTGGTTATTATTATCTTCCACCCAGGAACAAGATAAAATATGTGCCAGAGAAAGATGTCTTATAGAGATTCTCGAAGTGGGCTAGTTATACATAAACAAATAAATTACCAGACCGGACGCTCCTACTTTTTCGAAAGAGAAGGTTTGTTCTCGGGGTTGAGAGTGAAGAAAATCGATCCCTGTTGAACTGACAAGTGTCCCTTCTAGTTTATGTTGCCATTAATGCATAAAGTTGCCATTTTCCTTTATCTGTCCGCTACTTACTTCCTGCCTGAGCTATTCAGGCTTTCTGAATCATCTCTGTTGGTCTCTTGCCAAATGCTTGGCTGCTGGGCGCATATGGAATAAATTATACAATGAAAAACATCTCCATCTTTCCAGCTATTTGATCAAATGCACCTGTAAATCTTGAAATGCCTATAAAGAAATGTCTCACAAGCACCTTGGACACGAGATACAAAAATCTCACAGAGGACAATAGTAAGTAAATTTCGGAAGGTTCGCTGGACTTAGGAGATGTCGATAGTTAGGGAGGAAAAATCCCCGAACCAAGTCTTGAAATTCTGAGAGACGGTAACCACTATTTATACACATTTACGTTAGTCTTCGTATTTGGGAAACTGACGGGGAAGTGGGTACTGGTGTTTCCTTTTTAGGGTAGGAGGGGGAATTCCCCAGTAATGGAAGGGGAGAAATGCCCCGGAAAAGGGAGCACTTTTTCAAGGCACCTCTTTTCCCAACCATGGGAAAGGCTGCCATTTCTGAGCCGCGCTGTCCTGTGTTCCTTGTTCTCCTGTAGTGGATACTTGTCGAGGCTGCCTGTTTTGTGAGAGCTGTGTCCGCAGGCCCAGCATACTAGAAGAGTATTAAATATTACTGAATAAATGTATGTCACTGCTAGTTCCTACCTTTGCACCTCTGTCGAGGTCATCCTTTCCTGCACCTGTCTCTCATCAATACCCCAGCACAGATTATCTGCATCCTTCAAGGGGAAGACTTTCTTTTTCTGGGGGACATTTTCTGAGCCTCCCTTGCAGCCTACCTGGGGGAAACTTCTCCATCTTTTTTTCTTTGTTCTACAGTTTGCATGTTGGAAACCTTTACTAATGCCCTCGTTACACTGCGTTGCTGTGTTTTACAGTCTTTGTTCCTTCCATGACCTGTGTTGTTTGCATTCCCAGGGTCCAGTACATAGTTTTGTTCAATAAATAGAAACACATGAGTGAGGTAATGAGGGAGTGAATAAAGATAAGATGTCCCTTATTGCCTTTTCTCATTGAAATCCGTCCTTGTTCTGTGCAAGTTCCCTGAGCAGAGGGTTGCCGGATGTAGCAAAACTAAACGAAGTCTTCCCATACGATCCAGCAGTTGTACACCTTGGGATTTACCTAAATGAATTGCCAAGTTCTGTTCACTTGAAAACCTTCACGCAAATGTGTAAGCAGCTTTACTCATCATAGCCAGAACTTGGAAGCAAGCAAGTTGTCCTTCAGTGGGTCCATGGATAAGCAAACTGTGGTCCCTCCAGACAATGGAACATTATTCAGCAATGACCAGAAATGAGCTATGGTGCCGTGAAAAGACGTGGAAGAACCTAAAATGTATATGGCTACGTGAAAGAAGGCAATCTGAGAAAGTTGTATACTACGTGATTCCAACTCTGTAACATTCTCAAAAAGGCAAAACTATGGAGACAGTAAAAAGATCAGTGGTTGCCGGGGGTTAAGTGTGCAGAGGAATGAACAGGCAGAGCACAGTGGAATTTTAGGGCAGTGAGACTACTTTATATGGTACTGTAATGGTGGGTACATGTCACTGTACACTCGTCCAAACCCACAGAACACAACACCCAGAGTGAACCCTCGTGTAAACTGTGGACTTTGGGGGATGATGATGTGTCGGTTGGTTCACTGCTGGTGACAAGTGCACCATCTGGTGTGGGATTTTGATAGAGGGAGCTGTGCATGTGTTGGGGAGGGATCTATGCGTATGGAAACTCTCTACTTTCCCCGCAGTTGTTAACCAAAAACAATTCTAAAGGGAAAAGTCTGCCTCCAAAATGCAGGGAACCCAATTAAATGTGAATTTCGGATAACAAGACCTTTTAAGTATAAGTATGCCCCATGCAGTGTGTGTGTGTGTGGGTGCGCGTGTATCTGTGTGTGCGCGCGCGTGCATGTGTGTGCTGTGCGTGCGTGCGCAAAGACCTTCGCATACTGCTAAGTGTTATTTGTTTGCTTTAGTTGAGACGTAGTTTACATACCGTAACATCACCATTGCAAAGCATACATTTTGGTGGTTTTTTGTGTATCGGCAAAGGGGTACGACCATCACCACTGTCTAATTCCAGAGTATTTTCAACACCCCGGAAAGAAATCCCACAGCCACTAGCAGCTCATCCTCCTTCACGCCTCGTCCCAGCGATCGGCAGCCACTAGTCTTCTTCTGTCTCTGTGGATTGGGGACTGGTTGCTATTTAAGGCTCCCTTGAACTTGGGGATTCTGTTTCTGTGTCGCAGCTCACAGACACAAGCAGGCCTTTCCTGAGGGCAAGGAAGGCGCAGCAACTGGAGGTACTCTTACGCTCATGTTCTGAGTACAAAGAACTGACGAGACACTGTCCTTATTTATTTTTTAACATCTTTATTGGAGTATAATTGCTTTACAACGGTGTGTTAGTTTCTGCTGTATAACAAAGTGAATCAGCTATACGTATACCTGTATCCCCATATTCCCTCCCTCTTGCGTCTCCCTCCCACCCTCCCTATGAGGCACTGTCTTTAAATCTCACATTGATCTCATGGCCCTCACTCTCCATCTGAATAACCCCTAAATGTTTACTGCACAGAAACATGCACTGGTGCGTCTGTGGCTTAAAGGAAAATCCTAAAGTCAAAAGGTGAAAACGCCATTTTACTCATAGCCTCGTTTGGTTCTACAGGAAATCTTAGTTTCTATTCTTTTCTGACTATCATGCCGTTAACGGATTGGATCAAAGTATGCGTTCCCTTCCTCTCTCCCTTCCTTCCTTTCTTTCTTTCCTTCTCTCTCTTTCTATCTTCCTTGCGGAACTTGGGATTCTGAAAAGAGGAACCGGGAAATTCAGACCACGCTTGCACTAAACCTCCTTGACATAGCGTGACTGGAGAAGATGTCCCTGGAGACGGAGGCGGGTCCCCCTTGTTCTGTGGGGACACCTGGTGGCACCCGTACTTGTGCTTCTTGTCTTCGCTTTGGCAGGGCGTGCAAAGCCCGGCTACAGTCAGTCACTGAAGCACCCGAGACATTCAGGATCAGATATGTTTTATGATAGGAGCACATTTAGGCTATGGTGGAGAAATCTGCTTTTCATTCCAAATATATCACATCTGGGTTGTACTTAGCCAGAGGACAGCCATGTTATAATTAAAAATGAATTTGAGTTCTTATAGAATTCAAAACTAACGAGAGCCATGATTGAAAACACATGTCAGTGACCGCGGAAAAAGCTAACACTTGTATTTATTTACTGTAAAGCTATCGTAAGAAAAGGGCTTACGTGGCAAAAGTAAGATACTCTGCAGCTCGATCCAAATACTCTCCCTGACGCTGTTCCTGCTTCTGGGGCTGTTCAGAGGGCTTTATACATACTTGGAGTCGAGGAGAAGTTTCTATTCAGTACATGTGTACATTATGCACTCTAGGACGGAATACAACGTATTCTTGGTCTCTAGATTTCATGAACTCACTCTTTGCTCTTAAGGAGCTATCTTTGAATTTGATATAATTGAGGACAGTTAGTAGAGTCACCTCATACACTTGGGGCCATACGAGGATCTCGCGGCATCCACTGTTTACCCCATAATTGCCTAGTGAATGGTGCATACAAGTTCTGGGGCTGCACAAGGAGAATCCTGACCGGCAGACCCGTGGGAAAAGTTTGCAAACCATCGAGAAACAGCACGAGGTACTTGTGGCTGTGTCACTGAGAGGACATCCTACATAATTGTGGCAAGCCACGACAGCCTGTGCTACGGAGCATCGGGACCCCAGCACGGGGCACCGGAGTCCATTAACAGAGGGTGCAAGCCCAGATGAAACCACCATGTGGTCCTGCCATCGCTAAGCACAGCCTGCAGCGTCTGCTGTCTGCTGTCTGCCGGTCGGGCTGGCCACTCCTCCATGGACGTGGCCAGTGGGGACACAAGGAGCCCGGATGGATGCAGGCAGCGAGCAAGGTCAGCATGGCATTGGCTCCCCAGGACTCTGGTCTCACACGACAGCAAAGAACTCAAGCACGCAGATGGCAGAGGCCTTGAGCTGTGGGTGGCTGGAACTAGGGACATACAGCAGTGACCCTCGGTGGGGGGAAGGGCTGGGAACGTGCCTCATAGCAGCTCCTCCCCAGGCTTCACTCCATCAGCTCCCAAAGGAATTGCAGGGTCTTCCACCAAGACGTGGGTCGGGGTGTGGTCGGCCTTTGCACGGGCGGCCTGTGGAGCACACACGAGGTGCCAGGACACCACCGCGGAGGCGTTTCCTACAGAGAATTGCTCAGTGTCGGCAGGGGGGCATCTGTGCCTCCACGGTCCACAGCCCGGTCCCCTCGAATCTATCAGAAGCTTTGCAGTAGTAACTCTCCAAGGAATGTCTGGAGCCAGGCTTGGCTACGGGGGTGTTTAAGATTGTGCGGGGCCATGTGCTGGCGAAACTGGGACCGGAACTCAGTGAATCTTCCTTATCTTTTTGGCCTGGCGATAACACCCTGGACGACAGGGTAAAATAATTCCTCTGTCTTCTGTCCTCCCCCTCCACCAAATCTCCTGTTCTGCGTCCTGCATCTGTTTCAGTATTTGTCCATGACACGTCATTGCCCTGAAACGTGTGTGGAAGCCCATGGGGATGACCTCCCCCATACAGGTCTGAGTTCTCAGTATTTCTCTCTCCGTCCTGAATATCAGTCAATCACTGTGGCCTGTTCCAAGATGTCCAGAGACTGAGGAGAAGGCAATGACCACAGCTGTGGTTACTGGGGGTTTGGCCTGCCAGGTGCCCCGAGGTCCACCAGAAAGGCCTTCCTCTCGTGATTCCCATGCATCCGTACAAACGTTTGCCCTCAGCAATTTCCTGCTGCAGACTCGAGGGATTTTTCTTCATTCAGACGCTCACGGGTTGTCAGAATTCTTGTGCTATCTTACTTTAATGTGGAAAGCGCAGCGGATATACATTTAATGCGTCTCTTCATGTAATTAAGGCCTCGTGATGAATGCCTTGGCCATATATGACTGTGATTCTGCTGTACCTCGGATTGTAGCTCTTGTCTACAATGGTGATTTATAGAGCATCTCTCTGTGGTAGTGGAGGAAACATTAAACCAGAGCTTATCTGTTAAACCTACTGAGAGGCTAAGTCACTTGGTTTTAGTCCGTGGTGAGTCATGAGTGTGTCACTGGCCACTGCCTTGCTTCACTTTCTCCTACCTGACTTCCAAGAAGGCGTTAAACACAAGAAAGATAAATGTGTATTTCAAGGTCTACCAGGAAATCGGACACTACTCTGAGTATTTAAAACGGAGGGCACTTAATTCAGGAAGGTGATGGCAGGGGATGGAAGAACTAAACAGCCAACCTGGGCTGGGAAGGCAGAGCAGAGCACAACCTCCAAAAACAGTAAGCCCCCTCGGGATGGAATGCAGGACGGAAGCAATGATTTCCAAACCCAGGGCCAGCACCGCCTGCTGGAAACTGGAGGCGCTGGGATCTGTTAAAAGACACAGCAGCCCAGACGCACCGCCCATTGGGCAGTCCCAGCTGGAAGCCTGCTCCTTGGAGAGCCTGGGGACCAGCCTGGGGTGACCAGCCCCAGTACCAGGAGGGGACGACAGTGCAATACACAGAATGTTTGTGTCCCCTCCCGCTGCCAAATGCCTCTGTTGCAATGCTATTGCCCAATGTGATGGTATTAGGAGGTGGAGCCTTTGGGAGTGATGAGGTCATAGGGCGGAGCCCCCATGAATGGATTAGCTCCCTCGTGAAAGAGACCCAGAGAGCTCCCGCACCCCTCCGCCACGTGAAGTTATACTGAGAACGCAGCTGGCTATGAACCAAGACGTGGGCCCTCACCAGACACTGAATCTGCCTGCGCTTGATCTTGGACTTCTAGCCTCCAGACTGTGAGAGACAAATGCTTGTTGTTTACACCTCCCAGGCTAGGGTATGTTTATATAGCAGCCCACACAGACAGGTACAAGAAATGGGAGCAAATTGACAAAGATGTGAGCCTTATTGAAGCTTACCTTGTAGGGAGACATGATAAACAATAGCATTTTATATCATTCGTAATTACATTGCACATTATTATAGTTTACATAATGATAATTTTATGCTGCATTGTTTAGACTTTAAAAGGGTGGTGAGTGTCACAGGGGAAAACAAGTTCAGCAGAGGAAGGGGGTCAAGAGGACTGGGGTGGAGGCAGTTCCCAGCCTTAGACGTGAAGGGCAGGGTGTGCTGACCTGACAAGCTTGCCTCTGAGCAAAAACTGGACAGAGGCAAGTGTCGCTTATGTGAAATTCTTTCCCCTGGTGTATTTCAGGCAGAGGACACTGCAAGGACAGAGACCTCAAAAGAAAGCAGGCCAGAAATGTTCCAGAATCACAAAGAAAGAAAGAACGAAAGAACGAGAGAGAGAGAGAGAGAGAGAGAGAGAGAGAGAGAGAGAGAGAGAGAGGGAGGGAGGGAGGGAGGGAGGGAGGCTATCATTCTGTTACAACTACTCACCTCGGTCCGTGTAGTGTGAAAGCAGCCATAGATGGTATGCAAATGAGTGGAAGTGGCTCATTTTTTGTTCCAATAAAACTTTATTTATAGAAACAGAAGGCAAGCAGTATTTGGCTCCTGGGCTCTAACTAGCTGGCCTTGTTTTAGAATCTTGGACCACCCGTAAAATTCCCTGACCTCTGCTCCGTGTAAGAGATTGTGGCCATGTACTCTGGCCGTCCGTGTGTCCAGGGACCCATGCTTCTGGACATTTTGAGCCGTTCAGTACCCGCCACCACCATCCCCAACTTCTGACCTGTAGGTTCACTTAATCTCTGAACTACAATGAGTCTTTTGAGCAGTTCACTGAAATAATATCATTCTTCTTGGTGTTTACGTACAAATCTTTCACGTCTGTGTAAGATTTTAATGCTAGCCTTTAACTTCAGGTTATTACAGATGAAGCCATGGGTGCATTTATTCTGCCTCCCAATTACTTTCTTCCTTCTACTAAATCCTTTTCTGCAGTTTCGGTGTCTGGAGGGATGGTCTAATGCAAAACGCATGGAATTTGGAGTACCTGGACCTGGGTTTGGATAACAGGTCCACACTTACCCACTGGGATTGGGCTTAACTTCTGTGAACCTTCATTTCCTCATCTGAATACTCAAATAATATTTCCTTTGCAGCCTAGTTAATATTAAACGATAACGCTAAAGTACCAAAGTACCAGACATTGAAACAACTTAGGATTTCTTTCTTATTGTTTTAATTAATTTTTAAGGGAGTAGAGTTGATTTACAATGTTTTGTTAGTTTCTGCACAGCAAAGTGAATAAGTTATACACATACATATATCCACCCTTTTTTAGATTATATTCCCATATAGGTCATTACAGAGTACTGAGTAGAGTTCCCTGTGCTATACAGTAGGTCCTTATCAGTTATCTGTTTCATATATAGTAGTGTGTATATGTCAATCCCAATCTCCCAGTTTATCCCTCCCCCACTTCTCGCTTGGTAACCATAAGTTTGTTTTCTACATCTGTGACTCTATTTCTGTTTTGTAAATAGGTTCATTTGTACCATTTTTTTAGATGCCACATATAAGTGATATCATATGATATTTGTCTTTGTCTGACTTACTTCACTCAGTATGACCATCTCTAGGTCCATCCATGTCACTGCAAATGGTATTATTTCATTCTTTTTTATGGCTGAGTAACATTCCATTGTATATATGTACCACATCTTCTTTATCCATTCCTCTGTCGATGGACATTTAGGTTGCTTCCATGTCCTGGTTATTGTAAATAGTGCTGCAATGAACATCATAGTACATGTATCTTTCTGAATTATGGTTTTCTCCGGATATATGCCCAGGAGTGGGATTGCTGGGTCATATGGTAGCTCTATTTTTAGTTTTTTAAGGAATCTCCATACCATTCTCCATAGTGGCTGTACCAATTTACATTCCCACCAACAGTGCAGGAGGGTTCCCTTTTCTCCACACCCTCTCCAGCATTTATTGTTTGTAGATTTTTTGACGATAGCCATTCTGACCAGTGTGAGGTGGTACCTAACTGTAGTTTTGATTTGCATTTCTCTAATAATTAGGGATATTGAGCATCTTTTCACGTGCTTTTTGGCTGTCTGTATGCTTTGGAGAAACGTCTATTTAGATTTTCTGCCTATTTTTTGATTGGGTCGTTTTTTGGATATTGAGCTGCATGAACTGTTTGTATATTTTGGAGATTAATCCCTTGTTGGTTGCTTTGTTTGCAGGTATTTTCTCCCATTCTGTTGGTTGTCTTTTCATTTTGTTTATGCTTTCCTTTGCTGTACAAAAGCGTTTAATGAGGTTCCATTTGTTTATTTTTGTTTTTATTTTCATTACTCTAGGAGGTGGGTCAAAAAAGATCTTGACGCGATTTATGTCAGAGAGCGTCCTGCCTATGCTTTCCTCTAGGAGTTTAATAGTATCCAGTCTTACATTTAGGTCTTTAATCCATTTTGAGTTTATTTTTGTGTATGATGTTAGAGAATGTTCTATTTCATTCTTTTACATGTAGCTGTCATGTAGTTTACATGTAGTTTTCCAAGCATCACTTATTAAAGAGACTGTCTTTTCTCCATTGTATATTCTTGCCTCCTTTGTCATAGATTAGGTAACCATAGGTGCATGGGTTTATCTCTGGACTTTCTATCCTGTTCCATTGATCTATATTTCTGTTTTTGTGCCAGTGCCATACTGTTTTGATGACTGTAGCTTTGTAGTATAGTCTGAGCCTGATTCCTCCAGCTCTGATTTTCTTTCTCAAGATTGCTTTGGCTATTTGGGGTTTTTTGTGTTTCCATACAAATTATAAAATTTTTTGTTCTAATTCTGTGAAAAATGCTATTGGTAATTTGATAGGGATTGCATTGAATCTGTAGATTGCTTTGGGTAGGATTTCTTTCTTAACACATATCAAGTCAAATAGAAGGCGCTGAACCCACTAGAAAATGCTAAGATTTGTGAAACCTCCAATGAATACTTTACTGTTTTCTAATATTTTCATAAAGTTCCAGTGATCTCTTAATTTGACTATTTATGAATATTATGCAAACAAAGCACATAAACTCTAAGTATATATTTAGAAGAGATATTCAACTAATTGGTTATTCTTAGGGAATACAAGATGTAGAGCAGCAAAACCACATTTTCTAAATTTTTGTTAAAATGTCCTACCAATATACAGTGACAGAAATAGTGAATAGCTCTATAAGGGCAGAGATTTTTAATGTAGTGAGATAGGTGACACTCACAAAACTCAAAATGTTTTAAGCCATTTACCAGTGCTTCATAAGTAGATATAAATCCAGCTATAAGCATCGACATTATAATAGCATCATAAAAAGCACCACACATGTTCTTTTATTCATTCCTCATAGATCAACTTAATGTTCATGCTAGGCTTGGAAACCCAGCTAATAATCATCTACCAGCATCTTTATGTCCCAAGTTTCATTACATTCTTTTGAACCAACAATTTCTTTTTCACTTAAATTTCACAGTCACTAGACTAGTCATTTACCATGAAAAATAAAAATCAATACAGTCAGTCAGTGTAATTGCAAAGTCTGGGATGATGGTTCCGTAATTGCTTTTAAACTACCTTCTAGAAATCTTGTGAGATTGGAAATAAATAATGGCCACACACATTTAGAATAGAGAGAGAAAACGCAGCCGCGTCGTAACCAGGGTGGCAGTTGTAGTCCTACTGACTACAAGTAGAGTTGAGGTGTGTTCGAGGACCACATTAGACATCACGGCATCGGGGTAAGGTTTTTGAACAGAATTACCCTCGTAACTCATTTTTATAGCTTTATTTTACAGAGATATTCATTCCATTTTTCATCCTATAAAGGATTTTAACATCATAGGACAAATGTGGGTTCCTTTCTTATATTCTCTTCTGTCTTCGTGGAAGGTACCAGGGTGCAGACAGATTCAGCTGGCCCAGAGAAGAAAGCAGTGCATGGCTTAAATGAGAATGACGCCGAGTGTGTCCTATGACGTCCCATGCTTGTGTGCACGGAATAAAGATTAGTGCATTTCAGCCTCACAACCAAGCTATGAGCAGGATTCTGCCCCCTAGTTCACAGATTCAAGAACATCTATTTTTACACGTATTAACCTCTCTGAAATTGAGGTAGGGCTCCCAGCACAATCACAGCGTCTCACGGTCACCGGTGGCCAGACGGCAGGTGGGAGACGGTCATCTTCAGCTGAACATTGTCATGGCCATCGTTCACTTCTGCTGGGTTTTGTGAACTATTGGTGCTACACACGCTGGTTCTCCGTGCCCAGCAGATGACACTAACGGTGGGAGAAGTCTCCAGCTCTCCCCTTTGAGGAGCGGCTGTCAGCGTGCTGCTGGGCTCCTGTCAGCACTGAACACGGGATGCTCGGAGGTTTTGTGAGTCTCCCGCCTGATAGCCCCGTTTCAGGGCGGGTCACCGCTGACTCAGTGACTAAGGACGTGGGAAGGGCCCAGCAAGCCGCCTCGCTTGCCCAGTGTGCACGGGGCATTCAGGGAGGCACCTCGGCTTCCCACAGGGGCTGCTACCCCTTGGCGGGAACCTCTCGCACCCACTCTCATCACCTGAAGCAAAGCCCTTGGTTCCCAGAGTTTCCCCTAAGTGCCGGGGTCTGGTTCCCCAGCGGCTTGGCTGAGATGAAACGCAGCAGTGTCCAGCGGGCTGCAGCGGCTGTCCACCCTCAGCACAAGCGAGGCAGGTCCAGAGGTGGACAGCACGCAAGGCCATTCTCACGGCTCTGAGCAGCAGTCGACGTGATGAACCCTGTTTTATTTTACTGATCCTCAGGGGGTTGCCACTTAGACACTCCAGACTTGACAGCTGTGATTCAACCCCGTGGCCCCAAGCAGGGCCCCTTCTCTGCAGTAAAGCTACACCACCCAGGTGGTCCCCAGTGCTACCTGGTGATGGGTGACCTTGGCCCTGCAGCCCCCCATCCGGGCTCCTCAAGGTGCCCTCCCCTGCTTGCTGTCAAAGCGGCCATTGCTTTTGAACTTACTCAACACAGTGTCAAGTAGCTGGGTAGGCAAGTTCAACATTTAAAAAAACCTCATTCTTAGCATTCTTTGGAACTAGCAAAGTTCATTGGTTGACTATTTGTTGGAAAGAGAAGCTCATGCAATAAGGAAATGCAAACTGTAGGACTGAATATCATTGTCTAGAGTGATGTAAACTTCTCCACCTATGAATAAGTAACCTCCAGAGGGTGGAGACTTTATTTTGTCTGTGATTGCGACACAGTGTCTGGAACAGTGCTTGAGACATAGTGAGAGGCTCAGAGAGTCACTGAATGAATGGATATTCTTTAACTTGTTGCTGGACAAGTAAAATAGAAAACTAATCATGTGAAAATCATGAGGCGGAGGGAGGAGAGCAAATGAGAAACAGAAACTGATTTAACTGTACCCCTCTCCTGCCAGGCGGAGGAAGGGAGAGGGAGAGCAGGTGAATGCATGGTCTTCCCTCCCGGGGGCTACTTCTGGTCGCCGATTCAGGGGAAGAGGCCAGTCAGGTGCAGCCTGTGGGGGTGGAGCTGTGGAGCCCTTAGCTGAAGTGAGGCTGTGGAAGGGGGAGCTAGTTACAACCTTCCAGTAGTTACGGAGAGGGAGAGAGAGGGGGAGAGGCTCTTATCTTCACAAGAAGTTCCACTGAGGCAACTTGAAGAGGCAGTGGAGTGAAGGCGGGGTAGGGGAGGGAATCCAGAAATGAAACAATACAAGAAGCGGAAAGCTTTTATATGGCTCACTTCTAATTCAAAACACGCAGAACTTCATTTTGAAATATTGTGTCTCCTTTGGTTTTTTTTTGGCATGGTTATATATTTTTGTTTTAATTGAAGGACACATTTGTTTATTTGTTTCGTTTTTCCTAGAAGTACTGCTTGGATATCCTCGATGTAGGAATTAGTCACATTGGTGGTTCTCAACCTAGGAAAGGTAGCAAAGATTGTCCCCCAGGGGCACGTGGCAGCGTCTGGAGACACCTTCGGTTGTCACACTGGGGAGAGGGTGCTACCGGCATCCAGTGGGTGGAGGCCAGAGATGCCACTCACCGTCCTACAGTGCACAGGACAGACCTCGCAACAAAGAAGGATCCTGTTCAAAATGTTAACGGTGCTGATGTTGAGAAATCATGAGTTTCCTACCATTTTCATCCAATTCTCATAATTTTTCTCAAATCTATCATTTGAATTCAGGGACAGAAATTCTCGTTGATTCTCAACTCTGGTGACATCAAAATCACCTAAATGCTTTAAAAATTACTGATACCTAAGCCACCCCAGACCATTAAATGAAGATGTCTTGAGTTGGGCCCTTGAGTTGGGCATCTGCATTTTTAAATCATTCGTGGTCACAAGCATTGAGCGACACGGATTTAAATGATGCAACACAGGAAATTAAAACCACCAGAGTTGATTTACCTTATCTGTGTTTAAAATATCTACAAATAAAATGATACAACTCTCCAGCTTAAATGAGAATATAATAGCTACCATTACTCCATGGCTTCCTACGTGCTTGCTTATGTTTTGTAAAAGGATCTTCTTTCACTTAGATATGGAAAAATGTGCATTAAAAATGTTTCCTGTCTTGTAAAGATAGATCTGGAATAGGATAAAAATATTTACTTCTTTGTCTTGACATGTTGGTAGCAATGCTTAACTTCTAAGTCCTTTTTTTTTTTAGTGAACATTTCAGTGACTTATTGGAGATGCAAAATAATGGTAATAATAATAAAAGTTATAAAGTATTTTATGCTATTAGTGTGCTAGGCTGCAAGTCCAAATATAAGACCATTATAATTTCTCTATAAATAAAAACTGGAACATAAAATACCTATGGATTGATGACTTTAAAATAACTTCTAGAATAATTGTGGTTTGGATTTAAACATTTTAGTTTTGGGTTGGATTATTCGTTTATTTACTTTCCTTTTAACTAAGTTTATGCTAGTGTGCAAGTGTTGTGTTTTCGTTTCTCTTCAATGCCCAAGACTTTTCCAGAGTTACTTATGAGGTTAGAAATAGAAGCAGACTTTCATGTATTAGGATTCTCCAGAGAAACAGAACTGATAGAAGATAGGTAGGTAGGTAGATAAACAGATAGACAAACAGATGATAGATAAATAGATTAGATACATGGATAGCAGATAACTAGATGATATTGTAGATAGATAGACAAATATGCTAGATAGATAGAGATAGCTAGCTAGGCAGATAGATAGGTAAGTAGATAGATAGATAGAAGAGATAGAGATTTATTATAGGAATTGGCTCATGTGGTTATGGAGTCCAAGAAGTCCCACCATCTGTCATCTGCTATCTGGAAAACCAGGAAGCTCAGTGGTGCAATTAGGTCTCAGTACCAAGACCTGAGAATTCTGGGGCAGATGGCGTAGGTCCTGGTTTGAATCTGAAAGCCCAAGAACCAGGAATGTGACTGTGTGTGAGCAGAAGCAGAAGAAGCAGAGAGAGAGAAAATGCCCTTCCCCTGCCCTTTTGTTCTGATCAGGCCCTCAGTGTATTGGATGGTGGCCACCTGCATCGGTGAGGGCCACCTTTATTCAGTCTACTGATTCATACGCTAATATCTTCCAAAGACACCCTCTCAGACACACCCAGAAATAACATTTTGCCAGCCATCTGGGCATCGCTTAGCCTAGTCAAATCGACACGTGAAATTAACCATCACAGTTCCTTTATCATATTAATAAATGGTTTCCCACTAACATGAAAAAGATCATGTTTGAAGAGAGTCTTTCCTAAAACTCACTCAAGTAATCCAAAAGATAAGTCTAACAAACATGGAGAAAACAATTCAGTAATATCATAGTAACAGAAAACCCTCAAATGGCTGATAGAAGGATTTAGGTTAGGTTAGGTTATATCTGATATAGATACAATTCGGAACATATCTTTTCCTAATATTACATTACTTGAGACCTTCCCCAGATGACAGGTCTGGGTTTTCCAGACATCACCAATCCATGAGTCTAGGGAAGGCTTTATTATAGTAGGAAGTATTTTCCTGGCTCGTGATGGTCTTTAATCCTTGTAGCTCTTCCCTTTTACATATATCCATACTTGGTCCCCATGTGACCTCATTCAACCCGTGGTTTTGAATATCATCTGTATGATGATGAGCTTAAAGTTTTCTGTTAGGAGAGTGAAGAGGTGAGAAACAAGGCGTCCCCTATCAGTGGGCAGGCAGG
The DNA here is from genome assembly GCF_949987515.2 of Delphinus delphis. NCBI lineage: Eukaryota > Metazoa > Chordata > Mammalia > Artiodactyla > Delphinidae > Delphinus > Delphinus delphis. The sequence goes on from NC_082704.1 coordinate 120,370,817, forward strand.
AGGTGCACAGGAGACCATGCCATGGGCGGTGGTTGTTTAAGCCCTGCAGTTCTCATAGTCTCCCAGTGAGTCAGTTCCCTGTCTTGCACTTTTTACCTTCTCATTTTTCTCACAGTCACATATTGTCTTCCTAGGGACACGAAACAGTTCTACAAAGTCTGGAGCTATTGCATTCTCAAGGTCAACGTTCTTCAGTCATTTGAACGCTACCTTTTTGTTCCTTATTTTTCCCAAGAATAACTTTCGACTACTAAGACTTTTTCTTCTCTGGCTTTGTACTCAGAAAAAAAAAAGAATTGCTTTTTGACTCATTCTTTCAACAAGAATACATTTAATATTGCTCTAGAAGACCTGGGCCCTGAATTGCTGCTTAAATAAACATGTAGTATCTGGTACTGTGAATTTTACTTCATTTTATATATATATATATATATATATATATATATATATTTTTTTTTTTTTTTTTAATTTATGGCTGCATTGGATTTTCATTGCTGTGCGTGCAAGCGGGGGGCTACTCTTCGTTGCGGTGTGCGGGCTTCTCATTGTAGTGGCTTCTCTTGCTGTGGAGCACAGGCTCTAGGCACGCAGGCTTCAGTAGTTGTGGCACGTGGGCTCAGTAGTTGTGGCTTGCGAGCTCTAGAGCACAGGCTCAGTAGCTGTGGCACATGGGCTTAGTTGCTCTGCGGTATGTGGGATCTTCCCGGATCAGAGGTCGGACCTGTGTCCCCTGCGTCGGCAGGCAGATTCTCAACCACTGCGCCACCAGGAAAGTTCCCCCATTATATTTTTAAATTAAATTTCAGGAACATGGAGTTGGATGAATTATAATTCGTGGTCCAGACATTTTCACCATTTTCCAGATATGGTACCTTTTACGTATTCAACTAGCTGTTTAATTAGATATTGTTAAGAGTGTAATGGACACGAGAAAATCCCATTACCAACAACACAAGCCAGGTCTTTTACAATCAACCAACCCTCTTGCTTTCTTCACTATAACCCTGCAATCTAGGTCAACTATCCCTTTTTCTTCCTTTTTAATGTAGATTTATTGCATATGTATGCTTACTAATTATTTTATTCTACTCATCTTTAACTTTATGAAAAGGATATCTTGCCACACTAATCTCTTGGAAGTTCCTTTCGCTGCCAAGTTGTTTTCAGTTTTTAAGGTTGATCTTTAACATGTACATCTCAGTTATTAATTTATTTTGATAGCTGTATACGACTTCCTAATGTGTATGCATCTGCTCTTCCACTGATAGACATTTTGTTGGTTTCAAGGTCTTGCTGATTTGAGCTGTGCTATTATAAAACTTGCTTGCCTGTGGTTTTTGCAATACACATGCAATAGCTTCTCTTGGGTTGCCCGGGAGTGTAATTGAGGGATCAGCAGCTGTGTGAGTGGCTTGGTTGTTTACAGGTGATGTCTGGCCCTTTTCCCGACTCATTGCATCAGTTTACAGCCCCACCAGCAATGAATAAAAGCTTCTGTGGAGCCCCGTACTCTCTGAGAGGTAGCATGGACAGACTTTCAGTTGTAGCTGAGAGAAAGGGTGTAAAATTACATGTGCTCTGGTCTTATTTTAGATTATTTTTTTCCTGATCATCAATGATGCCAAACATCCCTTCATCTGCCTTTTAGAAACGTGTTTCCTCGTCTGCCTGTGCTTGTTCATAACTGTTGCTTAGTTTTCTTTTGGTCTGTTTATGCTATTTTTATTGATTTGTAGGAATTCACTCCCTGGTCTTCATTCTAATATTTTGTCAGTGGTGAAAATATTTTTCTTCCACTTTGTAATGAGTCTCTTTTCTTTCTTTAAGTTGTTTTTGATGAACACGATGTCTTAATTTTTAATATAACTGAATATATCTTTTTTTTAAAAAGTGAATGCACTGTGTGTTTTATTTAAGAAATGCTTCTCTATAGTCCTGGATTTTCCTTTGATCTAACCTCTGATTTGTTCTTTCATGTCAGATGATGGTTTGAGGACTTCCTCACTTCCCCGGGCCTAATTCAGGTTTAGCTGAAGCTTTGAGCTGGAAGCTCTCTCGCCTGGGACTGAGCTTCCGGCCCCCGTTCCACATCTCTGACTCTGGGGGCAAATGTTGGTGCTGCATCCCAGCCCTTTGCCGCCCCCTGCAGGCAGCTGTAACCAGGGTTGCTGCATTAAATCAGCCAAATTGCATGCTGGGAAGCAGAGAGAAGGGTGTGGCCTGATGAATTTCCATTTGTTTCAGGTCTCAGTAATTTCAGATAATTCTTATGTGGTTCCTGAATCCCCACCTCATACTTTCAGAACCTCACATAGTTACAGGAATAAACTTCCTGCATCAAACATGTTGAATTCAGAAACAACATGGTCCGTGAAAAAAAGAGAGAAACAACACTTCATACTGTCGTTTATATGACGTTCTGGAAAAGAGAAAAATGGAAGGACAGAAATCAGATCACTGGTTGCCAGAGACTGGGAGTGAGGGCAGGAAATGGATACAACAGGGCCTAAGAGAACTATTCGTGGTGCTGGGAATATTCTATATCACAGTCATATTGGTGGTCACACAACTGCATCCTTTTTTAATTCAAATTACGTCTTAACAATCAAATTGCTCATTTAAAATGAACAAATTGTATTTTATATAAGTTAATTCTGTTTTTAGTAGATTTACCTCCATAAAGATGACGAAAAAGTAGAGTTAACTGAGGAAAAAATGTATCATTTAACTCCCCAACGATCAAGTTTTATGCAGCAGGCACCTAAAGAGGTGTGTTTAAGATCAGGTAGAGTGTTTGAGCAGGTGTAGAAAAACGGCTCTGGTGTTCACCTCTGCTGTGCGAGTTCCTTTTGGATAACATCGGAGGTTTGACCGCTCGTCTTGGATACCCTGGAGAGGCAGATGGTCGTTGTACCTGGGTATTTGCTTTTCTCTTTAGTCTGTCATCATTTATATATTGTCAAATAAGCTGTTTTGAGAAATCCTTTTAGAAAGTGGACTTCGTTTTCATATTCAGAAGCTCATGTTCCTTTCAGAAGTCATTTGAAAATCATCTTTACCTTTCCATTAGTGGGAACTGACTCCTCCAAACTAAAGATGTATTGCTCTAACACAGTGGTTCTCAGCTGGGAGTCACGGAGGGGACGCACGGTGCTGTCGGGAGACAACTTTGTTAGATATGATTGTGTGGGGATGGGGTGTGGATGCTACTGACATCTAGTGGGTGGAAGCCAGATCAGCTTCCCATGGTAGAGGAAGCTCCCCGCGGCAAATTATCCCCAAATGTCAATAGCGCTGAGGTTGGAAACCCTGGTATAAAATGTATACTAAAGGAGTAGTTAAAAACAAAAGCAAAACGTACGTTATAAATCCATTGGTTAATACTGTGAATGCTATATGTACCTTGCCTAGTTTGGGCACTTATTATTAACGGAAGGTCTTTTCAAAGTATTACTTCAGAATAATCCTGGGAGGTGGTTTCTGTTGCGATATCTGTTTTGCAATGGGAAGATACGGGAACGCAGGGAAGGGAAGGAATTTGCCTAGATAGCACATCCCTTGTTGCCCCTGTTGAGATTTTAACACCAGGTTGATTCCGAACTGGTATTTTTCACCTCTTCTAGTCTTCAAACTACATCATTTCTCACAGTCCCTTAGCATCTGAAGAGGCAAGTATGAAGTCATAACTGTATAATTTTTACAGTTACAGCTATAATTTCAGTTAATTATTTGGCAGGGAGGGAAAAATCTCTATCTAGGGTCAAAAGTCTTTGGTATTAAATTAACATTGATTAACATTGAACATGTGCACCTAATTCTCTGAAAACAGGAAGGGGCTTAGATCACTTTCATTTCTTTCATTGTTCGTAATGCCAGGAGGCAGTAATTCACTTAGTGAGATCCTGCTAATGTGACAGAGTCAGCCAGATCTCAGTGATCCCAGACTCCTCTCAACTCCTCTTACTATGTATCAGTGACCCAGGAACACGTCTGCTGCTATGTTCTCTCAACTGAACACTTGCCCTAGCACGGTCCTCACATATGAACAGTATGAGTATCATTATGTCGAACATAAATTTCTCCGGGATGACTGTGGTCTGTGACCATCCAAAAGGGTAGCTACTAATTATTTGCAGGAGAAGAAAAAGAAACGCATTGAAAGTTCTTTTTGAGCTGAGAAGTTGTTGCATGGTCACCAAGGACCTTCTCTACATGATGCAACATCCAGGACTGTAAGAAAAATGTTCCCACTAGGAATCCCGCTTAAACACTAGGGGAACCCCGTGTACCATCTTTGATATCCAGTTCTTGTCCCTCTGTGTCCCAGAGAAGCACAGATTGCTAAGAAAACGGAGCACACAGAGCAAAGTAGGCTCGGCATTCCTCGTCTGGAGCTCGTGTGAGAGGGAGCTTGTGTGAGAGGGAGTGTGAGCCTGTGAAGAGGGGTGGGCAGGAGAAGCAACTGTACGGAGAGAGGAGGGAAGGGAACGACCTTTGATTTCGGATTCCTGGAAGCACCCAAAGGCAATCAAGGGCAGAATATCGTCCAGCTGGTTCCTGTTAGCCACTGTAGACCATCCTGGAAGTAAACCGAAACGTTTTTGTGTTTTGTTTTGTTTTGGTGCTAGGGGACACTTTTTTTTTTTAGCCCCTGCAGATCCGGAAGAGAAGAATATTAATTCCGACCTTAGTTACATTCATCAATCTATTTCCCTCGGTCCCAGGGTATCACAGTGCTTCCCTCAAATTCTTCAATGTGTTTATCTTCATCTCTTGACTCTTGGTCCATCTTGTGTAAGGTGGCCAGTGAGCGATGAAAGGCAGTTTCTGGGTCTTCTTTCTGTTCTGATAAAGGCTGTCAACTTTATTTGCTTTAGTTTCCCCTGGTGTTGAGTTTTATTCACCTAAGTCTCATATTCTAGGAAATCTTAACAAGCAAGCAATGCATGAGCTGCAAAGGTGTGTGGAAAAGGAGCTACTTCAAATAGAATTCACGCACAGGCTGCCTTTGTCATTGAGTTCTGTAGTGAATAGCTTGAGAAGTGCTTCAAAGCTGGGAAAAAAATTCACTTGAAGACAGCTGTGCTCGTTTCCCTAGTTTAGTTCAGCGTGACTGTAGTTAAGGAGGAAAGCTTTCCTGTGTTGAAGTCCACCGTGGAATTAGTCTAGTTGCTATTCACTGAGAACGTTGCATGATTATCCCAGTCAGATTGATGCCTTAAAGTTGACGTCCTCAAATGAGGTTATCAAACAGAGGATTCTGTCGACTGCCGTCATGTTTTATGTAGATGGCCAGCATGTGGCGCTGTTTCCTGCTAAAAGTTGCCTTTTTCCTTTTCAGAAAGTTCTCTGAATCTATGGTATTTACTTGGCTCAGTGGAAATTTCCATGGGCTGAACAACATCAAAGAAGAACAACCCCACTTCAGTCTCTCCACAGAATAGAGCTTCAGTTTTCTGAGGAGCACCTGTGTAGGCTTCTTTTCATGTTTAGGAATGAAACTCAGAATAAAAGTATGATTATTTGAGCTTCATTTTAAAAAGCAAAAAAAAAGTCTCATTTTTACAAAATTTTAAATATGAATTTTACTGCACCATTTATCATTCATTTCCCATGAAAAGCAGGCCCTTCAGAAGTGAGAAATGAGGTTTTTAGTTAAAGTTATCTCATTTAAGATTTGGGATAAAATTATATAATTTACATTTCTTGTAACTTGCTTATGCTTCTCAAAATGTATGTTTGGGGGCAAAGTGGTAATATTTTGGTCATGTCAAGAACCTGAAATACACAAGTTACTTTTTGTATTTTAGTGTCCACCACTTGGCCGTTACGTAGTATTTCTTTTCCAGCTATTTATATGCTTTTCAGTATCTACAGCTTATATATAAAATCAAATGTGAGAACCCTCACTCTTTCTGGTTGCTCACTGTAGTGTTGCTAACATTAAAATTTGTGTAAAATTAGTTAATTGCCTGGTCTTTGGGACAAGTGTTCAATTCTACTGACATTGAGCATTCTTTGAAACCACTGGGTTTTAAAAACCCAGTGTTCCTTGCATGGGCAGCAGCTGTTATGCTCAATAAGACACTAAAATCAACAAAAGCCCTCAAATAAGCTACAGTTAAAATTTCCTGGGGCTGGGAGGGTAATGCATTTACAGTTGAACATCACCGTCACCATACAATTGGTCCCTGAAACATAAACGTGCACACGCTCCTATACATTTTTTTAGTATTTAAATTTTAGTAATTATTGCAGGGACAGAATAAAACTTTAGTGATGACTTAATCTAGAACAGGCTCTTAGCATGACTGCAGAACAGGTACCAAACAAATTTAACACTAATTGATGGATTGATGGTGACTTTGGGGGAGGGAAGGGAAAAAGGGCAAGGAGACAAATTCTTGAAGCGTGGTAGTAGCTTGAAATTGTGATATTTGACAATTCTTTGTATATTTTGCAGAAAAAAGTTTAAATTTTTCATTAAAATATTCTTCAGCACACAAAAGTAATCCAAACACACTTCTGATACTTCTTAGTAATATCTTAGTAAACATCGAGGTAATTAAAAATAATACCTTTAAACCTGTGTATACTGAATTTTTATAATGTTGCTGAAGAGGAACGTCTTGTAAACTAAAATGATCTCCAAATAGGATATTTACATTGCAAGACGAAAAAAGCAAGCAGATAATTGCAAATGGATATGCACGTCCTTCTCCAAAAAGCTGAGTGTATATTCAGTGACCCAATGCAAAAAGCTATAATTTTCATTTGTAAGTGATTACATTTGCCATCAGGGAACAGATTGGTACAGCGCCATAGAGGTTCACCCCATCCTTACCTGAAATCATATTACAAAGGATGCAAATCTGATATTTAGACATGCAGTTCTTAACTGCATCTGAGCTCCCCATTTCACTTCGTTTTTTTTTCCTTTTTATAAGAGCTCTCTCTGTGTTCCCTGGATCACGCAGTTCAAAGCTGAGCAGATGAGGGTTAAGTCTGGAGGAGGGGGAAAGCCAAGTTGAGGAAGAGATCTGGAAGAGTCCGGCTACCAAATTCTGACAACTCCGCAGGCAGGTGTAGAGGTGAGTACAGGCCAAGGCTCTAGCATGGCTCGCTTCTTGGTTTTTCTCAAAATGTTAATTTTTAAAAATTAATTTTAATTTCTCTGGATGTTAACTGCAGTTTCTGAGAGAAGATGCATGTTATTGCATCATCCAGTGAAAGCAAGTAAAAGGAAACTGGGCACCATATGCGAGTTCCCTGCCCTCACGTCACTGTCCCCTATAACCCATAACCAGTGACCACGGACCACACTAGGTTTAAAACTCATAAATGCCATCGAACTGAAGTATTGGCCTTCTCCAGTTTTCGAGTAAGCTCTCAATGTGCTTTTCCAAGAGGGGAATGTCAGAGAAAGATTGTGTTTGCTTCCTTCACAGTTTATCCTTATCGAATGCAGCTGAAAAGCCTTTAAAGAGACAAGCCGCCGGCCCCAAAAAATGAGTCTAAGAGTGTCTTGGGTAAACGTTTTGGAAAAAATATAGCAATATGATTATTAAGAAGTAGATAGGTGTGTGCAATCTATGTCAACACACACACCTAAAAAAGGTACTTTAAACAAAATGAAGTCATAGATGCTACTGAAGTCAAAGCTCCCACTCATTTTAAATGGGGCACATGTTCTCTAAATCAGTTCTCTCTCAAACCTGTCCGTGGCTCACGTGCTCTGGGATCAGGAGGTGTTGTTTCGAAGCTGAGATTCCAGGGCTGCCTCCCCTCAGATGTGCTTACTTAGAATCTCTGCACGTTGGAGTCTTGGAGTGCACCTTTAACAAACCTCTCAGGGGCCTCTTATTCTCTGCTTAAGAAAGAAAAAAGAAAAAAGTATAAAAAGGAGAAGAAACTGATAATCTAAATCAGTTGCAAGGAAGAGCATAGCTAACTTTTTGGAAACTGGGAATGGGGGCCTGGTTTTGTGTTTCTTCTGTAACCTGACTGAGATGGACCACACGTCCTGGTCCAACTGTGTTCATATATGTAGAGACAAGAGTCAATTAAGGCCCTTTTCTACTCTCTTTAATAGCTGGGTGTTTTGTCTGTTTAAGTCCCACTGAAGTCAATATGAGGTTCATTTCCTCTCCAAATTCAGACCGTGAGGTCCAACGTGGCTTTGAGGAAAGACATACTAACTTTCTTACTAAGGCACCTGGACGAGTCCCACCCACCCATTTACCTGTCATTCCTTCCCTACGTACTTCTGGTTCCCCTCTCATGTGGTTGGTCTTCAGGAACGTAGGGTATGGCTTACCCAGTCATGTCAAAAGTGAGGGAGTCTCTGTGCCAGTTCAAAGGGTGAGCTGCGTACTAGTTGCGCATATGTGAGCAGAATGCAAGAGCAGATTTTGACTGTTCTTCTGACTTTACCAAAATGCTTCCCTTTTCAAAGTTACTTTAAACTGCAATTAAAATAAATAACATGAAAAAAAGCCAGCATAATCACAGAAGATGTCTGTGATAATTCTAAAAGAAGAAAGCAATATAACCGCAAGTATTATTTTAACATATGCATAATAAAGCAGGCCTGTATGTTTAATCCTAAGCTTTTTGTGCAGCTCACTAGATGTTCTTTTGTGGTTTATCATAAAATGCATTTATTCATGGAAATGAATATGTTATGTAACCCCTATAAGCAGAACACACGTCGCTTTTTAAAAAAATGGAGCGATGCCTTTGGACATTGAGAAGCTGCTGTAAAAGCCCAGCACGCCTGTCCCTGTGATTTCACCTTCTAGAATATAAACTTCATGATATAACGTGCAGAGTTATAAATGAAAGATACCATCAGAAAATATAGGCATCATAATACCCTTGCCTTCATCAAGACCAGGTATTTGCTTAACTTCAAAACTCAGACCCTGTGGGAAGGAGGCACTGCAGCTCTTGGAAGTGTTTTTAGTCATTCCTGAATGGAAGCGGTAACATTCAGAAGACAGTCCCTGTGTTTAGCGGTCTCTCCTCCGTTGGTTGACTTGAGGCTCAGTGCGCCTTCCTGCTTGGGGTCACCACGGTTAGCTTCTTTGCTCTTAGTCAATACTGAGTATGTTTAACATTCTTTAAAAAGATTTCCATCCACAGTTCTGAGCATCTTTGAAACAAACTTATGAGTTCACGTGAGCCCATGTCTACATTTTTTATGTTTCCGGCTCACGTGCAGCATCGTCACGCTAAAAGCTACAGGTGCCGCCGGCTATGTAATTCGTGGGACCTAGGGCGAGATGCAAATTCGGGCGATGGTGTTGAAAATTAACATCAGCGTTGTGACGCAAGAGCATTAAACAAGGTATGGATCCTTCTAAGGTCACACACCCGCCAGGCCAGCTCTGCCTACAGAACCTTTTGAACAAAACAATGCTGGTTTTTACAACTCATTGGGAAACACGCTAAGCAATTAATTTTATTGGCCTTGCTGATGTAAACTCTATGAAGAAATATACATGTAAGCTGATGTAAAGGAAACATGGGTATAATAGGATAACTGCAGATGGTTGTTGTTACCGTTGAACAGGAAGATCTCAAAATCTCAGAGTGGAAAATCTGCAGAATTTTAGGGGGACAGGATTGGAGGTTGGGAAAAGCCACGGGCTCTGTGGGAAGAAGACCCCAGCTTTGCGCGGTATCTTTGAGCAGGTTGTGTGCATCTAGACGCTCTAGCTACGCTTAGTGGTGCATTTAGGGAGATACCGCGTCTTGGAATGTGCGAGTGCAATTCTGTACGAGAACGTGGCAGTGCCAGTTCACGGGAGTATCCGTCAGTTGCCCCGCATCCGAACGAGTGTGCGTGAGTCTTTTGGACTCTGTTGCGTTACATAAGTATCCCCAAGTTTGGAGCACAGCCTTCCTCACATCCCAGCCCTCTGTAGGCTCTCCTACCGGCAGGGGGCTGGAGCACAGTCACTTCCCAGTGGAGCTCAGGGCAGTACAGAGCTTTGTTAGGGGTGGTGTAGCATAGATGCTGCTGCGTCTCTTCCTCTGGTGGGGCCCTAGCTGGGGATGGAGAACGCGTGTGGTGAAAGAGCATTGGAAGAGAGTACAAGAGGGGACGGGGCAGCAATTTTGCTGCTGAAAAGGCCAAATCAAAAGACTTGGGCCAAAGACAAGGAGAAGAGTGTAGGAAAGGTTTGTCTTGAATAAGTCACTCAGGCTGGGCGGGTAGTGCTTACTAGAACAACACACACCTGAGGAAACCAGGGGGCGGGTAGTGCTTACTAGAACAACACACACCTGAGGAAACCAGGGGGCGGGTAGTGCTTACGAGAACAACACACACCTGAGGAAACTGGGGGGTGGTCTATGAGCTGCCAGCTCAGATCGGTTTCCACGGGACAACAGGAAGGAGGGAAGGAAAGGATTGGAGGAAGGTCTGAATGGAGGGAGGAAAAAGAGAGGGAAGTAGGAAGGAAGGGAGGAAGAGAGGAAGGGAATGAAGGAAAGAAAGAAGGAACGAGGGAGGGAGGATGAGGGACGTGTCAGTCAAACGTCCCTGCCCGGCCTCTGTCTCGCCTTATTACACCCACCACAGTCCTGTCACTTAGCTCTTTGCCACTCCTCGGGAAAAGGGAAGTTCAGATAAGCGAAAGCATGAGCGGAGCTGAGCCCGGGGTAGGAACCGGGGAGAAAGCCCACAGCTTAGGGGCGCTCCGCCCTTCCTTAGCCTGTTCCCATGCCCTTATGGGTGCCGAGGCCCTGCTGCCCGAGACAGCGCCTCACATCCAGGCCCGGGCTTGCTCGCACCTGACGTTCACTGGATGGCGTGGGGGAGGGGGGGCTGGAAGGAGCGCAAGCGGACCGTGGGGGAACCTGCGTGGGAGCGGACCACCTGGAGAGGGGCGCACGGCGGCGCTCGGCCGGCATCCCCCTGCGCTAGAGCTCCCGGCTCGCTGCCCCTCAGACCTGCCCACGGCCCTCCGCCCGCCCCCCGTCACTCACTTCCCTTCCAGCCAATGGCGCGGCCGCCTGTCACCCTCACCCCACCCCTGGAGGCAGAGCGGGGAGGGCCTTGGCAGGGAGGGCGCGGGGCCGGAGTTGAATGATTGAACTTTCCAGCGGAGTTGCGGCGGCCGCGAGGTTCCCGGCAGTGCGGCCCCGGCGCGGAGCTGGGAGCCTCGGCCAGCGCCCGGCGCCCGCGCCCCCAACCCGCAGCCATGGTGCCCGGGGCGCCCCTAACCCTCTGCCTCTGGCTGGCGGCCTCCGGGGGATGCCTGGCGGCCGGCTCCGGCGCGACGGCCGCCCGGCGGCTGGACGAGTCGCTGTCGGCCGGGAGCGTCCAGCGCGCCCGCTGCGCCTCCAGGTGCCTCAGCCTGCAGATCACGCGCATCTCCGCCTTCTTCCAGCACTTCCAGGTATGAACCGCCGCCCGCCCGGGTCCTCCCCGGCGCTGCGGGCCGCGGCGGGTGCGCACGGGGCGCGCGCCTCCCAGCCTCGCCGCCCAAACTTCTCGCCCAGCTCAGCCGGCAGATCCGTCTTTCCCTCCGCGTGGATTTTACAGTCTGGGTGCGCGAACCCTCTTTTCCAGCACCGTCCCTGCTCCCGAAAGGAAAAAGAAGCCTGCGGCATCTTTACCTAACTCCCTTCTTCCGAGGGGGAAACGAAAGGCGGTTTCTCTGGGAAGGGAGAGCAGTTGTGTGGCTTCCAAGGGTGGGAGTGTGGGTTTGTTAGTTGCCCGGGACTTCCGCGCGGGACTGCGGGCTGGTGGCGAGTCCCGCAAACTCCGGGGCGCTCCGGGCCCTCGGCGCGGCGGGCACAGCGAGCGAGGCCGGGAGGCGCGCACCGCTGCGCCCGGGGACCCGCGCGACGAGCCCCGGCCCCGCAGGTGCCCGCGGGAGGACACTTTTGTCTCTTTCGAGCTTTGCTTTCGCCCTCGGCGGGCCGAGAGCTCGCGGCCCACCCTTCGAGCCCCGGGCGGGGCACTTGGGCCAAGTCGTGCGTTCCAGCGCGTTTGTGTTGGGGCCCGGGGAGGCGGTGGTGATGGTAGCTGTGCGCGCCCCAGTTCGGAGCCCCAGAACTTCCAGGTCTCGCCAACGAATGGCGTGGAGAGTAAGGGAAGGGATGCAGGGGATACGGGACTTGGAGGCGCCGTGTTTGGATGCTCTGAGCGGGCTCCCGGGGGTCAGTATCTCCCCCAGTCCTCGTAGGTTCTGTCGGCTTGAGGGTAGGAGAGCTTGTGGGAGTGTGGGTGTTGGGTGTGTAGAAGGTTCAGAGAACGGCACGCTTGGTGCTGTGGATGGCCGGGATCCTCGGGCGGGGGGGGGGGGTGATGGAGGGCGCCACAGAGGGGAGGACCCCCGCGGGACTTGCTCAGGGACACTGGCCGAGGGTGGGCGCACGGGAACCGCTCCCGGCCCCGACCGAGGCGCGCCCCACAGCTGCCTTCCCCAGCTGACCCGAGTGCGCGCACTCTGAAACCATTCACGCAGATAACCGAATTCCTCTTGTCTGCCCTGGTTCTCGCCCTCGCCTTTTCGTCTCTATCCTTAGTTGCTCACCTGCTCCAAAGTCCCAGCTTCTCGCCGCAGGGAAAACTGCGGAGGCCAGAAGGAGACCGGGGCTCCTGGGTGGGGTTCTAAGCCGAGCCCTCTGCCCTTGAGAAATAAACTGGGCGTCTCTTCCACTCGGGCGGGATACATGGGCCTTCCCAGAGGCCCTGGGAACTGAGCTGCGACAGGAGGCCATCGTAATGACCGTGGAGTTGGGGACGAATCTCCGAAGTCTGAAGCGATGTTCATTCTGGCGTGAGAACTCATGAAACCTCGCGCCGAGTGGCACAAGGAGAACTAAAAGTTGGGATCTTCAGAGAGTGAACCAGCTGGCGAAGTTTGCATGCGCCTGAGTGCGTGTTTCTCTGTGTTCTCAAAGAAGCGACATCCGGTGGGTGTCAGAGAACTCGGCGCGCTCTGCTGTCCTCGTGGGTCTTCAGGGAAAGGGAAAAGGGAGTGTGGTCTCGTGCGCTGAAATTACGCGGACATCCTGGAGAGGGCCCCTCCCCAGCCCCCTGGTTTCCAAACCGCCGGCCCTGCGCTCGCAGCCACTCTCCCGAGGAGACGCCACACTCTTGTGTAGACGACAACAGAAAACAAAACGAACCGGCAGCCTGTTCCCAGGGAGAAAGAGTATCTTTTCTTTTTCTTCTTTCCTTCCTTTCTTTCTTCTTTCTTTTTTTAAATTGAATTGTCAGTTGCTGTAATTTATTTGTTTTACAGTTTCAGCGGCTAAAGAAGCAGTTTAGATCGAGCCAATTCCCGTGAAAGGCTTTTTTTGTGGTCTCTTGGCATGATTTCTCTTCGGAAGAAAAACTGCTGACAGAATACACATTGCCAGACAATCCTGATTACATTTTAATTAGCTGGGTGAAATAAGCCGCAAATTACTCAGGACTTAATAACTGCTGTTTTTGCAATCAATTGCAAAGCCATTCTTGGAGGTTTAACCCTAACCTGGTAATGCCTATCTGATTTATCTAAATTGCAGGGATTAAGCGTTCTTAAGATTTGAGAAGACAGAAGCACACACTCCTTAGAAAGCTGCAAGCTTCCCTGCCCCTCCCCCTTTTTAAATAATTGGAAGGATGCGGAGGGATCAGCCTGGGGGCAACTCATTACGCTGCACGTGGGATTTATTAATGGGCGGGAGAAGCTGGGCTGGCGGAAGGGTTCGGAAGAGCCCCTTCTATCAGGGTCACCCCACCCACCTGTGCAAGTAAACCGGAGCAGAAGGCTGTTTCTGGAGCAGGTGCGGGTTCCCAACTTCTCCTGCACAGTTCCCGGCCTCCTTTAAAGGAGCTGCCAGGGCCAGTGACCTGGGGTAGCAGGCCTGCAGAGAAGGCTGGGGTCCAAACGTCTCCGCCCCGGTTCTGCACACTCGCCAGTGCCTCCCAGCCTTGCAGCTCGAGGCTGGAGGTGGATGGAGCGCACCCGTGCCTCCACGTGGGTGGGGCTAGATCGGCTTCACTTGTCAGTCATGTGGCTGTCAACCTTGCCTGATGGCACGGGGGACTCAATACTGATGCTTGGAAGTGGGTGTGGTGATGGGGATACAGGAGTGTCCGTATCCTGAACGATCTGCCCACGGTCCCCGACCTGAAGGAGCTTAGGATTTCATACTGCAAGGGAGATGGATTCTGAACTGAATCATTGATTTCACCACTGAGGGCTGCCTCTCATTTGTGAAAAGCAGTAACAGGTAGCACCTCACAGGTTGTCAGTACCCGGCTCCACGATGCCCTGCGCAGGGCATTTGGCACGTTGCCATTTCAAGTTCACACGTATCATGCGTGCACGTGGCTAAAAGCCTGGCAACGGAGGCGGTTGGGAAGGGCCTTTCCTCAGTGAATGCAGCTGAGGTCAGAGCTGTGGGGTAAGGAGCAGGGAGGCGGGCTCTGGAGCTGGGCAGATGGCGCTCTGCGTCAGGCTTAGCCACTTGACAGATACGTAGCTTGGGGAAGATCACCTTCCTGAACTTCCAGCCTCTCGTGTGTCCAGTAGGACACCTGCCCAGCCAGGTGGAGATCATAAAACCTGTTGGGAATAATGAAAGCGATGGTAATAAAGGGGTCACCGTTCTGGGGGTCTTACAAGTCTGTCTCATTTCATCCCCACAACCGTCATACAAAGAAGGTACCGTTGGTGTCCTCCTAAGAGCTGATGAGGACCGGAGATGCTGAGATGCTAATAGATGGGGGACCTGGGTTCCCAGCAAGGACAGCTACAGGTTTGGGATTTGTTCTTATTTTTAGGATTTTAATGGTTAGTGGTTTAACTTCAGAACTGGCTGCCTATTTCTTAGGCCGCAGCGCCAAATGGAAACATGTCGTCCATTATTCAGAGAGCGAGAAGTGTTGTCGATGGAACTAAAATATAAAACTTGTTCTTTCTTCTGTGACCCTTCTCTTTTGGAATTTGCTATCCAGTGCTGTTCTCGGTAAAGCGTAATTTAAACATGAAGTCATTCGCGTGGAGCTCACTGTTCATCTTTCTCTTGTGCACTGTCAGTGTTACACGCAAACATCAGAGCATTTCACTTGTATGTGGAAAATCACCAGCAGTACACAGTTTTGATGTCCTGGTTCATCCCTGGAGGAAAAAGTGGGGACCAGACTCAGGAAGGTGCCCTGTGTAGGGTGTGCCCAACGGGTGCCCCACAAGGGGATCTCGCAGGACATGTGTAGACCGTCACGGGCACCCGGGGGCTGGCGAGCGCATACGCTTGCTCAGGCACGGCCCTTGCCCAGTGCCCTGTTCTACCAGCTGCTGGACCAGCGCGCTGCGCTTTGTTCTAGCCGCATCCTCAGGAAGCTGAACCAGGGCTCTCCCCCTCCGACGCTCAACCCATAGCAGATGGTCAGCCCCCAGGTGTGCTTAGATCTGCTTGCCAGATGCAATTAGCTACCTGCATTAGGGACGGGCAATAGGCTTGTTCCCGTGGAGTCTTGGGCTGTGGCTGGCCATCCACCAAACACAGTACGATGGTCCCAGCCTGGGCCGGGGACAGCCACCACTAAATTCTGGGACACATCAACGCATGCACGCGCCACCCTGACCCTCCTCGTGCCCACTCTCAGGCCCCTGCAGAGGAGAGAGGGTGACAGTGATTTGGGGGTGAGGTGGGGGAGGCTGGGAGGGTTGGGGTGCCAGTGGGCCAGGGAGTGGGCCGCCGAGAATCTTCCCTGGGGAGGAGAGGGGTGGGGAGAGGCGGCATCATGCATGCCGGAGGCTAGAACATGCTCCCATATCCCCTCAGACTGCACACACGAAACGCAAACTCGAAGATAAGATCTTTGAGGATTTCAGCGTGGCGATCTCGCACACTAACCCTCAGGTGCAGGGCCCCTTCTGAGCGAGGGCCACGTGCACTGGTCATTTGTCCCTGAAGCTGGCCCCGGTTTGGGTTTTTTAACCCTTGGAAGAGGGTAGGTTAAGCCCCCTTGTCCTGGTGGTTCTTCATAGTCTGTCCATCGTGTTCAAGGGTACAATGCTGACGTGCTCACTTGGGAATAACCTGCCGTGCACTTGTTTTCTCAACCTCCCTAGAAGATTAAAGAAGAGGGAAAACAGTGAAAATGTGCCTGAAATTAGCTGTCTCTTTTTGGGTGACTCTCGTTTAAGTTGAGAGTGGCCTCCTCTTCTGTGCTTGTTGGGACATTCAGGGCGGAGACCCTGCCTGTCTCGCTAGGTTCTGCTCATCATGGCAGTGATGGATCTGAGTCTCAGAGCCTTGCAGATAGAGTCCTTCCACTAAATATTAGCAGACATGCAACCTGCTCTTTCTCTGCCTGAGTCTTCTCAAAGGAGGCTCAGTAGAATTGGGCTTGAGGAAAAAGAGTAGCCCACGTGTAATAAAATAGGAAGAGTGCGTCTATTTCTTTGCCAGATTTTGGGACCGGAGGGGAAAAGTGGGTGGAATCTTGTTGGAAGATAAGTAGCAGGTTGCTGGCAGCCTTGGTCCTAGGGCTCTAGAATTTTATTAGCGTTAAGAGATTCCAGCTTAATGGGACATTATTCACTCTCCAAACTACTGCTGATAGACTCGTTTAGGTAGCTGATTAGAGATCAGAGGCTTCTTTCTAGCAGTAATTGGAAGCTGTTTGTTTTGGCAAAAGAGAGAACTAAGCTGGCGATTAGCTCCTTCTGCTTAGAGGACTAGCCTCTCCTCTCAGAGAAAGTAAACAAACAATTAGCGCATCAAAAACCTTCAGCAGCCACGACTCTGCCCCAGGCTCGCAGATTTTTGGAGGAGCGATTCTTTGGTGAATATACTCAGCTGTGGTGTGTCCCTTTGGCCTGCCGTGAGGTTGAAGTTATACGCTAGAAAGTCTCTGGGAAGAGAGGCCATCCTCAAGTTTGACCTTTGTATTTCCTGGTCTGGGTCACTGGATCTCTGGCTGTGTTTCTAAGAATTTCTGAATTTGACCCAAACTAAACATTAGGTTATTCATGGCAAATTTTCATGTTTTTAATACAGCATTTCTCCTTGAACCGTGATTCACAAGTGTATCTTATTGTGACTATTACAGAACATGAAGAAAACACATTAGAAAATGCCAACTTATTTCTTTGTGCACTGTACTGTTAGCGGAGAAATATATTTATATATCTATATGTTTATGTATTGAGTATAGTATATATTTATATATATTTCAATATATTATATTAATAAAATACATACATGTATGTATGTTTAGAGACCTACATTTAAAAGTTAATGTTGTTGGTTTAAGCATTCCCACCCTAATAACCTCCTAACTTATAATTTTTTAATGTTTTTATGAAACAGATTCATCAGATTTCACTGTATAACCTACCTGGGTATGTTACGGCAAATGGGCATAAAACTTGCAGGCTACGTAAAGAAACGTATCAAAGTGTCAGTGGGCATTGATTGTATTCGTGCAGAAATGGAGAAGTTCCTACACATGGAGAAGTTCTCCATGCGAGTTGCTATTGCCTTCCGGAAATCTGATTCTTACACGGTTTTGAGGGTTGGGCTTGGGACAATAATCAGTGAAGCGTATCTGTATTATTGAGAGGCATTTTTCATATGCGCAACAGTACTGGTGAAAATAGCAAACGCCCTGTTGGAATGCTTTGTCAAATTACCCCATAACTCATACTGTTGGTGCAGTGTCTGAGCTCCAAGTCCTTTCGAGTGCTGAAGCCAGCCACCTTTCAACATTTCCACTCACCCTGCACTCCATATTTTGAAAGTATGTTGTCTATCAACATATGGCCTTTATTAAGTATGACCTACTTTTTCCTCTTCACATTAATCAAAGATATCCATAACTCCTTCAAACTTCAGATCAGCGTGAGGTCGCCCACATTACCACAGTAGACTGATAAAACTGACATTCTTGACATTTTAGTTATTTTTGTACCACCTATCTTAGGAGAACGTGTAATTTGTTTCGGAGTCTCTGAATATTGGAAATGGGTCACAGACACCTATTCCTTCTCGGGAGACGCTGCTGGTGACTTTCTGTCGCTCACCCCGCCAGCCCCTGGCTCCTGGCTCGGCAGCTAATAGCTTACAGCTGCTCCCCCTGAGAGACTAACGTTTAGCCCCTGGGCACCATCTTGCCAGCAGGGCAGTGTACCCTCCTTCCCTGATGAGGGCAGGTCATGGCCATTGGCTCACCGCTGGGGGATACAGGAGGCCATCCCTCTGCTGGGATCAACTCTGGTACAATTTATGCTCCAAAGCATTGCACAGGGCCAGGCTTATCAGGTCTCTAGCCGAGACCACATCCCTACTCAGGTCCTCCTGCATCCTTCCCTCCCCTTCCACTGAGAGCTTCCCCCCTGATACATCACATTCACAGAAAGCCCCCTTTCAGCCTCAGCTTCCAGGAAGCCCAACCTCAGACACCTACCTTCAGATATGTCATCGAATTCAACCCTTTTGTTTTGCAGATTAGATAGCTCGATGCTTATAGGAATGATTCATTCAAGCACATACACATGATAGATAGTAGAAGTAAAGGTATAACCCAGCGTTCACAACTCTCAGCTCAGACTTTCCCCACTACCCCCCTTGCTGGGCTTCTTATTATTTATTGTTTTAATTTTTATTTTACACTGGAGTATAGTTGATATACAGTGTTGTGTAGTTTCAGGCGTACAGCAAAGTGAATCAGTTATACATACATCCATTCTTTTTCCGATTCTTTTTCCATATAGGTTATTACAGAACATTGAGTAGAGTTCCCTGTGCTCTACAGCAGGTCCTTGGTGATGATGTATTTCATATACTGTATGGTAGTGTGTGTATGTTAATCCCATACTCCTAATTTATCCCTCCCCCTCCTTTCCCCTTTGGTAACCATAAGTTTGTTTTCTAAGTCTGTGAGTCTGTTTCTGTTTTGTAATCCACCATTCCCTTTAAAAAAAAAAAAGAGTTTATACAAATTAAAAAAAGAATCCTTCTAGACGAGGAAGCACGTTGAGTCGGTACGTTTTCTGTTATTTGAATTTAGTTTATCTCTCCTGATGATTTCAGTAAAGAGCCTCAAATCTTGATCCTAAGACATAAGCACCTCATGCGCCTTCATTGCCTCTGTGAAAAAATGTATATAGTCGGCGCTCCGTGTGCTCTGGTTCTGCCTATCCGCAGTTGGTTGAATCTGCCAGTGAGGAACCCATGGATACAGAGGACCGGCTATACGCTTATTATAATACGGACCAGCTGTCCGTATTACATAACGGACTTGAGCATCCGCAGATTTGGTGTCCACAGGGGTCCTGGAACCAATCCCCCACAGATCTCAAGGGAGGACGGCGCTGTTAAAGGCAGCTGGCAACAGTTGTCTGGTAGGTGGACAGTAGGTGGGGTGAGGGGACGTCATTAACCTCAGTACCCCTGGCAGGTCTAAGAGGAAGGCAGAGGGGACCAGTTAGTTCAGATATTAACCACCTTTGCGTTTACTCAGCAAGTGACCAGGCTGCCACGTCCCCCAGGACCTAGAGTCCCCTCCATATCTTTAAAAGATTATGCACATGGTTTCAAGATAGCGAGCGGAGGCATTTTCCCTGATGGTGATGGAGAAGGTTGGATAAAAGTGGTTACCCCTGATAGCCGATAAGTAAGGAAAGATTGATGGAAGCAGTGTTTATGGCTCATTTTAGTGTAAATCTCAGACGGTAGATGCTGGGTCTGTTTCTCCCTTAAAAAACAAACCCGCAAAAACCGTCCCTTTAATCGCTTCTGCTTATTTCAGCTAACATCGATGGATTGCTGCAGTTTCAGAGATGAGCTGGCAGAATCCCTAATCTTGAGGGGTTTGTAGTCTGGGAGGGGCTAAGCCCTGTAAACAGACCACTGCCGTCCACAGGGAGGGCTCGGGGAGTTACCTGTGTGAGATCTCAGGCCTGTTGCTGTAGGGGACGTGCGCTAGGGGAGAGGACACTTGAGCTGAGCCTCGAAAGCTGGGCTCTTCCAACCGTAGAGCAGCCAACGTGAGTAAATGCAGAGTCTTGCAGGAGTTTGGTCTGTCTCTTGGGGGCTCTCGGTGGCCCCTAATGGACAGGATGCAGCGTCAGCCCGCCCAGCCAGCAGCCAGGCCATGGGAACTTGTTGGTAAGAGCTGGGACAAAGCTCGAGTGCTCTGTTCTGCAGGACGGGTTGAGAGCAGGTCATCCCACTTAGAGGTGTCTTCCTGCTTCTTGCTGATCTGGTTGGACATCAGGCCACGCTACCAGCTGCCCTCACGTTACTGAGTTGATCTCTGTGGAGATCCTCACCAGCACCCCTAAGAAAGAGCCCCCGATGAGCATAAAAAGGAGAGAAGGGGGCTGCCTCTCCCATCTCCCTGCCGTCATGCTTTGGCTTACGGAAGGACCGCAGTTCCGAGTGGTGGGGCTGGATCCTAAGTAAGAAACTCTCCTGAATCACTGAGCCACAGGTTAGAAGGTCTTGAGCATTCATCGCATTTTTTTCTATCTTGGTGCTGAGAGAGTAGTTTCACATAAAATACCTATTTGACCTTCACAGCAACTCTTTGAGGTCAGGAGTGTTATTTTATGTTTACAGATAAGACAACTGAAGGTTGTGAGCTATTGGGAAGTGAGATAACCAAGTCTTCGTAGCAGAAACTCAAGCCCTAATTGTCATGTTCCCAAATATTTATACTAAATGATCTGCTTCTCAGCATGTTGACAGTGAGAGAAGACAGGGTGAAAATATCAGCTGTAATATCATCGACAATCATGGAGTTTTGGGGGGAAACGGACCTCCATTTCTCAGTCTCTCCTTGCCTCTTGGAGGTACCACTGCACCACGAAGTGGCACAGTTGTGGACGATTGAAAGGTTGCTGGTGTGATAGAAAAAAACCATTAAAAATACCAGTCCATCAACGACATCCACTGTGCATCTGTTTATCCCAGTCCTTCCTCCAACCAATAGGGATCTGTCACACACAGTTGATTTTCAGGTAGCTTAGATGCTGGGGACCCAGCATAAGTGACACGTGCTTCCTGCCCACAAAAGAATTATTTTGAGAGAGAGAGAGAGAGGCAGACATTTACACAAATAGTTGCAAAGAGTTGTTAAAGTGAAGAGAGTGTTATAATCATGAATCATCTTTTAAATCTTTATAGAGAATTGTTTAACACATTATCATAATTTCTTAGATGAAGATTTTTTTCCCCTTATAAGTAGATTTTGTTTAGGTCCACCCAAAATCCCACTCGTCTAGCAACATAGCAGAGTAGTATTGTGATCCTTGCGGGAATGTTTCACGAACAGCTGAGCTCCTTGATGCCATGGAGGGTGAGTTTGTTGTCTGGGAATGACAGAGGTCTCAGGGCTTCACCCTTGACCTTCATTCTTGGCTACCATTGCTGCTTTGTACAGTGGAGGGACACATTTGGAATATTTGCAAGTGGTGTTCATGGCTTGTAGGTATGTGACTGCTACTTTTAAGAACTCAGTGTGTCTTATAAGTTTGCTTGCTTTTGTTTTGGTTTTGGGAGAGAGAGTGTGTGTGTGTGTGTGTGTGTGTGTGTGTGTGTGTGTGTGTTTACATTTTATCATTCTTTCCATCGTCTCTGTAAGATATAAAAGTTGGACAATAAGGAATTCTGAGAAAAGAATTTAGAAAATTCTCAAGGCTGCACATGAGAAGAAAATGGTGATGAATTGGGGTTCTTTAATCCCCCAGAGGGCAAAAATCTATCCTCAGGGGAATCTGAGAAACAATGGCTCTTCAAGAGGGAAGAAAAGCTCTTAATTCACATACTATTTATCCTTTTGTTTTAAATTATAACGTTCGTCATTTAATAAGCTTTTCGGTCTCCAAGTGATTAATACCCTGCCAACTTGAGAAAATAACATTCTGTTAGAGTGACCTCAAAATATATAATTTTGTATTTCATATTACCTTCCTACTTCGAAAGATAAGGCAGATATGCCATCACCACTGAAAACAGTCGAGTAATGTCTGGTGACCGCCATCTTCATTTTAGGGAAGTGCGGGTTCTTACTGGCGTGCATAGGATCTCAAATAACCTTCAGAGAACAAAAATGGATGTTTCCCCTCAATTCAGTATCTAATTATCATGGATGACTTTTTAAATTTCATAGCTAATTTCTGGTTATATCCAAAGAAGTGACAATTTTATAAGTCTGTAAGTGAAAACACAAGACAGAGGGTCCTTTTAATGAAACAAGAAACATTAATTTTGCACAGTAATCCATCACCTTACGAAAATGTCGTTAATCCTGCGGGTGCTGGGGACAAGAAAAATGATGGGAATTCATTCACTTAAGCGACGTAGAGCTCTTTTCTCCACATTCTGTTTGTAGTTTACACCTTTTTAAACCCACTTTAATATTCTAACGCATTAATAATTCTTATGTGTGAAACGCATCACAGTGTTTTTGTTCTTCCTGTCTCCCTCCGATGCAAATGATGGTCTTGTCTGAGGACAAACCAGGTGGATCACATTCTTGGGAGATTACTGACAGCTTCTCTAAAAGAAAGACTGAAACAGTTGAGAAATTCTAAATGAAAACAAATATAAAGCTTTCAGGTTAAAGGTGATTTTACCTGTTACTCATTGTGTCTCAATTGAGTTCATATAAGTGGTTCATCTGATGTACGTTTATCAACTCTTGTTTAATTCTCTGATAATGCGTAATTGAGAGAGACAGCATTTTCTAGACGTAAATAAATGCCTCTATTCCTGTCTTTAAATGCCTACACTACTGGAATGAGTAGCACTCTTTTGAAATTTATACTGTTTGTTATACTTTGTGGACTGGAAACAAAATTGACAAAGGCTTGCAATAGTGAGAGAGATTTTGAAGAGGATGCATGTCTTGTAGTGCTATGTCACCCCAGCCGCTGGACAGGTTTCCAAGTGCTGTTATAGCAACCCAAATATGGCAAGGATCCTGGCATCTCAGGATCATTAGTTTGCTTTCCAACGGATGAGCAGACCCGTTCAGAATGCAAATACCAAGACCATTTCCAATCATGAGGGAATCATCACCACCACCACCACCATCATCACCATTATCATCATTATTACCATCACTACCATCACCATCATCATCACCACCACCATCACCACCACCATCATCACCATCATCATTATCATAACCATCATCACCATCACCATCATCATCACCATTATCATCATCACCACCATTATCATCATCACCACCACCACCATCATCACCACCATCACCATTATCTTCACCGTCATCATCACCATCATCACCACCACCATCACCATCACCATCACCATTATCATCATCACCACTATCACCACCATCATTGTCATCACCATCATCACCACCACCACCACCACCACCATCATCATCATCATCATCATCATCACCATCACCATTATCATCATCACCATCACCATTATCATCATCACCATCATCACCACTATCACCATCACCATCATCATCATCATCATCATGATTATCATCATTATCAGCATCACCACCATCACCATCATCATCAAAGCATTTGAAAATATGACACTGCTCCCTGAGCAATCTCTGTACAAACAATTCTGTTGAGATACTCAGATTTCCATGCCTGTCCATCATGGCAGGCTAGTTATTTTTGCCCCTGCTTACTGATGTCTGTCCTTCCCTTGATGGCCATTCCCCCACAAAGAGGGTTTTGCTCACCATGGAGGAGAAACCTCGTGTGAAACAAGGATCAGAAGACCCCCGAGGCATCAGGGTGGCCCATTCTTGCCCAGCAGTCGTGCCATATGGATGATTCAAATGTAGGTAGAGTTACGAGCTGCAACGCAGCATACCTTGGAGCTTGCTGTCTGGAGTGGAAGCGTGTTAGCGATAAGGATGCCAAGCTTATGCAGAAGTTACTACTTTCAGGAACGATGAGCAGAAGGTAGGAGACCGGCCGCCGTTAAAACATTTTGGTAACTGCGATTCCTTTGCATTTCTTCTGTGGCAAGGAAGTGCAGAGAAATCATCCAAGATGCTGTCCACGATTAAAGATAGTCATTGGTTGAAGACTTTCTTGGCTTCTCATTTGCTCATTCACGTTTTGGGCTCTTATAGCCATTCAGAACTAGAACTTTGCCTTTAAAACCTAAACTATGTACCCCAGTTCCTTTCTTCCTCTTTTAGACATAGGTAGGCCCTCGGTAGAGGTTTGGCAAATATCCCTGGCGCATCTTTGACTAGAAATGCACTTTCTCTCCCTTTCTGTCGCCCCCTCCTCTCTCCCTCTCCTTCCTTTATTTTGACACTTGGCTGTGCCATTTTGAAAGCAGCACAGCCAAACCCATTTGCTGATCATTCCAGAAATGGCCTACATCTGGGAAGTTATTTTCCCATTGGGCCAGAATCTGAAAGAAAGTACGGAACATCTTTTGTTGTTTCCACATTTTTGTATCCGGAATTATGAGATAATGTCCTCACAGCTGCAAAGAAATAAAAAAAACGCTTCTGGACAGGATATATTCACTTGTTAAGTATCACCAGAGAAAAACCTATTTAGAGGTGAGACTCCATGAGAACAGACATCCATTTGTATTTTGATGTTTCTGTTATACAGGGGCCATGGACTTGTATAATACTTTAAACCTGTTTTTTATTGGGCAAGATTGGCATACTCTAGTCGCATTTATTACTCCACAATTTTGACAAAAAAGGAGGAAGTTTCTTCTTTTTTGAACAGCCATATGAAGTTAGGGCCAAAATGTTTTCTTCCGTATATATGTCTGTATGTGTATGATTCAAGAGTGTCTAGTTCATGGTTTCTCAGCCTTGGCACCACTGACCTTTGGGGCCAGATTATCCTTTGTTCTGGGGTCTGTGCTGTGCATTGTGGGATGTTTAGCAGCATCCCTGGTCTTTACCCACTAGGTACCAGTAGCATCCCTCCTACCCCCAGTCATGCCAAAAAAAATATCTCCAGACATTACAATATGTGCCATAGGACAAAATCACCCTTGTTGAAAGCCACTGGTCTAGTTCTCTCTCTTTTTACTTGACGTCTGTCTCGGTTGATGTGTCTCTAGTTCAATGTCTGTATTCAGATATGTGTATCCACATCTAAATGTATACGTGTACGTATGACTCTCTTATTACAGATTCAGTTACCCTCTTTGAAAGAATAAACTCAGAGACATGAGTCCATACATCGATTGCAGTAACAATGTTCTTTTTCACTTATAACATGGGAGTTTGGAAAGGTGCTCATTTATGTCTCCGTTTGAGAATCTAGGAAAGAATAAGGCACTTATTTCGGAAAAAATGCTTGTCTTCCATTCTATAGCAAACATTCTCCTGAATGAAAACAACAGTATCTCTGTCTTTAGCAGTGATGATTCTGAAGACATGTCATGGCATCTGGGGATGTGGTAGCCTCTACGAAAATCGGGGCTTTCCAGCCATGCCCAGTCTAATGTGTAAAGTTGGTCACATTGCATCTTTTCCTTTAAATACCTGTTATGTTTTTAAAATTCGGTGAGCTGGTCCGAAAGTCTGATTCCCTCGGAACTTCTTTGCAAGTACACTGTCTTTTCCTTTTAAGAAACTTGTGTCTCTGAGCGTTCTTGCGGACCGCTTACGTGCTCTTTACCTCAAGTGCCTCGCCTAGAAAGTGGTGGCGATGGTAACACGGCTTCCCTGGATCGTGCTATGATACGCCACACAGTTCACTCGGAGCAGAAGCTCACGTGTACTTAGGTCTCCAGAAGTATTGGCTGCTGTGGTTCAGGTGAGCGAGGCACAGAGTGAGTGCTGTGCTGAAGATGCTGGGACAGAAAATGGAGCAGCGTGCACCCCTCGATCCTTCACAGGCTGGTCTAAGAGCAGTAAAAGGGAATTTCAACAACCTGACTTTAAAGTGGGCCAAAGACCTCAACTGACACCACACCAAAGAAAATATATAGATGGCAAATAGCATATGAAAAGATGCCCCACATCACATGTCATCAGGGAAATGCAAATTAAAACAACAAGATAGCACCACATACCCATTAGAATGGCCGTAATCCACGACACTGACAGCACCAGATGATGCCGGGGATGGGCAGCCACGGGAACTCTCCTTCCTTGCTGCTGGGAGCGCAGAATGGGACACTCACTTCGGGAGGTGAGCAGTTTCTTACAAAACGAAACGTACCCTTACCCCATGGTGTTTCTTCAGATGAGACGAAAACTTATGTAGACGATGAAACTCGCACTTAGATGTGTAGAGCAGCTTCATCCATCATGGCCAGAACTTGGAAGCAGCCAAGATGTCGCTCAGTAAGTGAATGGCTGAGTAAACGGAGGTACGTCCGGATTATGGAATACTGCTCAGCACTGAACAGAAATGAGCTATCGAGCCGTGAAAAGACACGGAGGAACCTGAAGTGCATACCACTGTGTGAAAGAGGCCCATCTGAAGAGGCTGCACACTGTATGATTCCAACCGTATGTCATTCTGAAAAGCAAAACTATGGACACAGTGAAAAGATCAGTGGTTGCCAGGGGTTGGGGCTGGGGGCTGGGTAGGAATGAATAGGTGGGGCACAGAGGATTTTTTTTTGTTGTTGGGGAACCAACATTGTTTTCTTGTCAACAGAACCTGCCTGGGGAAGTAGGGGGCCCACTCTGCCCCCAGGGGGGCTATGGACCTTGGTGGTCTGGGGCCCGTGGGAGAGATGGGTCCATCCAGTGAGAACAGCTCTGGCCACCACTGGCACCTGGGTGGTCAGAGGCAGGGTCTGGGGGGCCAGCAGGGGGCATGGGAGCCCTCCGGGGACCTGGGTCTTGGTTTCCCCTGGCTCATCTGCAGGAGGCCAGTGAGGGCGATCAGCTCACGCCCACTGAGCCAGGCAGCCAGAGGATGGAGTGGGGAGGACCCAGGGGGACATGACTGGGGGTGAGACCACCAGCTTCAGAGAGCCCATCACCTGCTGAGGGGCCTGAGACAGGTGCAGGGGAACACACTGCCCACAGGGCAGTGGAGGGTCAGAAAGAAAGACATCTTCACAGCACATGACTGGGAACCCTGCATCCCTGGGTGGCTGTTCTCCACTCTAATGTCCTGCTAGACTGGCCCTGAGGCCTCTGCCTGAGGCTACTTCATACAGAGGCCAGAATGAGGGATGGCACAAGGTATGATACTATAGTTACGGATATGTCATTATACATTTGTCCAGACCCATAGAATATACAGCCAAGGGTGAACTCTAATGTAAACTATAGATTCTGGGTGATAATGATGTTTCAGTGTAGCTTCATCAGTTGTAACAAATGTGCCACTGATTGGGATGTTGATAATGGGGGAGGCTATGTGTATGGGGGAACAGGGGGTGGATGGGAATCTCTGTGCCTTTTAGTTTTGCTATGAACCTAAACTGCTCTAAAAAATAAAAACTTTTTTAAAATAAATGTTTTAAAATTTAAGTTTTTAATTTAAAAAACCCTTTGAAGTTTCTTCGAAAGTTCTTAGTTCTAGGTAGTGAATGAAATTCAGATCTCTTATATGCTCTTGTCACTTAAAGATTTTCTCTTCCCGTATGATGCATGGGAATAGCTTAAGTAGATTTTTAAATTGAAATTTGAAATCCAGGATAGGTATTGTGTAAGTAGAAAAGGCCGTTGAATTCTAGGTCATCTATTCTATTAGGAAAACATAGCTGGCTTCCCAGATGCTGGGTGCTTATAATTCTGCAGATAACATATTTTTCTTGAAATTGACTGTTTTTATTTTTGCAAAGCGAGGTCTTTTCTTGGGGTTATCGAGCTTTCTCTTGTATCCCATTTAATTCATCATGTTTTCTCAAGTGATCTCTCATTAAAACATGCTATTTTTTTTGAAGTTCATATTAAAATAACCCGGAATCATGATGAATGGGCTAGAATATCATATAAGTCAGGGGATAATGTACTATGAGGTGTTCTGTATTAGTTTGATTAATTATTCTGTACTCTCTAGTGAATAGCATAAATTAGCACAATGAAGAAGCATATATCACAAGAAAACCATGTGACAAAAATCTGACTTAGTAAAGGCGATTAGAATGGGAAAACCATGTATCTCTAGTAATTCTTTTTTCCTGCTCATGTTTTCTCCACTACAAATGAAAGTCAACTAAACTACATCCTGAGCCTTCCAGCCAATATGTGTGTATCAAGGTGGTAGACTTTGCTTTAGTATTAAAATAAGTCCTTCTAGGATTTATTGAGTGTGTTCCAAAACGCGTTACTAAACTCTTGTGTAGGAATGCAAATAGTTTTCATTTATGGGGCATTGTGTGTTTTTTCAAGTAACATTTTTTAAGTGGTTGTAGTGATAATAGCAATAGAATCCAGTTCATGTATCCAGTTCATGTTATCTGGCAACACATTGTCTCTGGTTACTATTAATGCTTCTGAGTAATTAGCTCGATAATTTAAAATTAATCCTTAGCCTCTGCTGGTCAACACACCAGAAACCAGGCCATAATGAGTCTCTCGGGAACTGCTTATTATGAAGCACAGATCACCCCTGTCAAGTTTCACAGCTGCCAAGCATCTATTTTGAAAAATAATAGGGGACTTGAGAGTGTCTTTAAAGACTGCTGTGATTTTCCTCCTCACCATTGTCCCAGTCAGTGCATAGCATCTTCCTCGAGTTGTTTATTTTATGAAGATACCCAGAGACTGAGGTGAGGCTGAGACACAGTGGAGGCCAGCGTGGCCTGGACCTGCTGGGGATCATTGCCCTGGGTGATTCGTGCTCCCCGAGGTAGTGTCGGCCCTCAGGCTCAGAAGCAGAAACGGACTTGGAGTTGGTGGAAAATCAGGCGCGCGCACGCACACACACACGCACGCACACACACACAGACACACACACACACACACACACACACACAGACATCCAAAGATCAATTTATTACTTGATAAAGAGGATTGTATGTCTCAGTACCCAGGATGCTATGAGATACCTGAAGAGCTGGATAAAGTACTCAGGACTCTACGTGGTAACGTGGAGAGAGAGAAGGAAGCAACACTTGGAGTGGGATTCCATGAAGTCCTGTGTAGCAAAGTACGACCAGCAGTCCTCCTCCCTCTGCAGCCAGGTTCTCTAGCTTCAGCAAGCCTCAGAATCAGTGGGTAGCCTTGTTAAAACACAGCTCGCTGCACCCCACCCTCAGAGCTTTTGATTCTGTGGGTCTCGGGTCAGACTCGAGACGTGCATGTCTGACAAGCCTCCAGCTAAGGCGGACACTGCTGGTCCCGGGACCGCACTTTGAGAACCACTGATGTAGGGTTATTTATGCTCTGGGGCTTCTCTCTAGGGTCCTTTTCTGCTTGGTAAGTTGTGCCACGTTCTAGCATGGAAACTTTACGTTCTCTGCCCCCTGACCGCAACATTCCTCTTCTGACCAACCCTCCTCCTTCGTTCCAAGTTACATAACATTATTAAGATTTAGCTGATTAAGCAGGAGTCGGTGGTGGCTTCCTCAGCAGGAATGTCACTGAGGGCACAGTTTCAAAACAGTCACTTGTCTAGGGAGAGGGTTGGAGTCTCCGCTGGCCGTCATCTCTTTTGAAACATGGGTCACGGCTCCAATCTGTTGATGGGGGAAGAAACCCATCACTGCTTCCTCTGACCATATGTGTTCAGGAGATCTAGGTATAGGGAGAAGACGCCTTAACAAAGACCTCAGAGAGCAAAAGTCATTCGCAGGCAAGGTTTGTTATGAAATGAATTCGAGAACATGACGTTGGGGGGTCTGGACAGGGTAGAAAGAGCACCATAGAATGGACTGGTTCCCCTTGGGGGAGGGCAGATGCGGGGCATGCCCACATCATCTCCTTGTGACTGTGTGGTTGCTTATTTAAGAGGGCTGTTTTCACCCCAGACTGGACGGCTTGATCCTAAAGAGTCTACTCTATGGTTAACAGTTGTCTCCTTATGATGCAAGCGTATGCCTTAAGTACTTTATGTAAAACACGAGGGACTGGTCATCGTTGGCGGCGAGATGGAGAGAAGATGGGACGTACAGAGACACTGCGCTCTGACCGATGCCGGGAGGTGGCAGGGAGGTCAAAGTGAGGGAATATACCCCGACAGTGATTTTTTGAAGTAAGTGGAAAAACTGCATGAAAATATTAAGGCAGATTCTCAGTTGGGGTGGAGGTTGAGGTTTGGTTGAAACAACATAGCATTCCTTCCATGGCTTTGATTTAGTTTTAGTCACTGTTATGGGATGAACTGTGTCCCCCACCCCCCAAATCCATATGCTGATGTCCTCACCCCCAGTACCTCAGAAAATGAGCTTACGTGGAAATAGAGTTGTTGGAGATAGAATTGGTTAAGATGAGGTCATACTTGAGTAGGATTAGCCCCTAATTCGATATGACTGGTGTCCTTATAAAAAGGGCAAATTTGGACACAGACACGCATAGATGTGAGGACACAGGTAGAAAACTGTGTGACGATTGGATTTGCAAGAATGGGCAGCTAACGCTTAAAGGACCCATACTCCCTGGTGGCTTTCGGGGGGGGGGGCGGTTTAAAGGCATCATTTGGGGTGAGGGTTGCAGGGTACATGACTTTCTTCTGATTGGTTGGTGGTGAGGTAACAGGAATCTTAATCATCCACCTCTGGTTCCCGCCAGACTGGGTCTTGTGCTCTGTATGTAATCACCATCTTCCACCCGGGTGGGAGCCTTAGTTTCTGAAGAATAGCTCAAAGGTATGTGCAGATGGTTATGTATGTTCCTTGAGGAGCAACTCAGACTCTGTTTTATGCTGAACTATTGTTTAAGCTATCATTACTTTTTTTGCTTAACTGCTTTTCCTATGTTTCTGCATTCCCTCACTTCCCTAATTAGTAACTACTTAAGTCTGCTCTTTAGGACTTAGGGAAGGCCTAGAAGACTAAAGCCTTTTTCTGTAAACAAGAAACAGGGTACACGGAGGGGCTTTTGTACCAGGGAGGACCCTGCAGGGTCCTGCTCAGTTTCAGTCCCCCCTTTTCTTTGCTGCTCCTCGGCCCTGATGGGAACAGGGACAGGACAAGATAGGGAATAAAGTTTTGGATAGAGAGGTTAATTTTATACCTGGCAGGGGAACTCGGTTTTAGGGGGACTCAGTTTGACCATAAAGCAAGGAACGGCTAAAAGTTAAGAGAAGGGCATGGACCAGATTCTCCCCTAGGGCCTTCGGAGAGGGTTTGGCTCTGCTGACACTTTGATCTCAGACCTCTAGCCTCCAGAGGTGTGAGATAATGTGTTCCTGTTGTTTAAACCATCTAGTTTGTGGTACTTTATTACAGCAGCACTAGGAAGCTTCTTGTCACTGTGTTTCATTTTGAGTTTTAAATACTATTAGGAATAGCGTGATACTGTGATTTATAAGAATATATATTTGGTTGTTCAGGCGACCAGAGTATTTCTCATATTATGTATTTGGTCTTCACCCATTGGTTCCTGACTCACAACTCTTAAAATCCTTGCAATTTCCTGTAATAAGAGCGATGAAGGTATCTTTTGTTACGTTAATGAGAACGGGGTGACTTTTGAAAAGCTCCTGGGTAATCTAAAGAAGGGGGTTGGTTGCCGCCCCCTTCAGACATCCTGGGAGGGGAGGTGGGCTGGAGGTTGGATCAGTCACCAGTGGCCCAGGATTTAATCACACCTATGTAATAATAATAAGCCTTCTGTAAGAACTCAAAAGGATGGGGTTCAGAGAGGTTTGGGGTCGGTGCCCACGTGGAGGTGCTGGGAGGGGGTTGAGGTTGGAGAGAGCACGGAAGCTCCGTGCCCCTTCCCCATGCCGTGCCCTGTGCTTCATTTCCATCTGGCTGTTCCTGAGTTACGTCCTTTTATAATAAGCCAGTCATCTAGGCAGTAAAATGTTCTGTGGATTCTGTGGGCCGCGCTAGCAGATTAAACCCAAGAAGGGGTCATGGGAACCACTATTTATAGCCAGTTGGTCCCAAGTACAGGTAACAACTTGGACTTGCAACTGGCGTTTAAAGCCAAGGAGGGATTGTTGGAACCGCCAGTCTGTAGTTTGTTGGTCAGAAGCTCAGGTGATAGCCTGGGCTTGCTGTTGGCATCTGAAGGCGGGGGGCAGTCTAGTGGGACTGAGCCCTTATCCCGTGGCATCTGGCGCTGTGTCAGGGTAGATAGTGTCCGAATTGAATCACCCTGTTGATGTGCAAGAATTGCTTAGCGGGAGAAACCACCCTCCCCCTCGCAACACACATGTTGGAATTGGGTCCAGGACCCCCAAAGAAATAGTATTTGTTGTTATTAGATTTTTAATGTTCCCCCAAATGGGGTTATGAGTTATGACTTCAATTTAGTGCAGCTCTGCGTTGAAGTACTGGTCTGATCTATGCTTTGCATGGACCTCGTGCGTTTGCGAAGATTCCAAGCAACCAAATGATATAGAAGTTCACGACTGACCTTATTCCTAAACAGTTGAAAGTCATTTTCTTTATCATTAAATCAAAACTTATTGAACGCTCTTAGAATTCTGACTTCTCCACAGTTAATCAATCCCGTGAGCCAGGCAGGACTCCAGAACCCTCTGTGAACTTCTTCTAAGTTATTAAGAGTCGCTCCTCGTGCGAAAAGCGCTCCTGTCAATGGATTTGCATCTTGCCAGCTAGACAGTCGTCTTGACTTTAAATGATCCCAGGGGTCTTCGTAAACATCTCTGTGACGATCTTTCTAAAAACACTCTTCTTCGCATTTTAGTAAAGAAGAAATTAATTTTTCCGAGAGCTCACGGTTTACGATGGAGAAGTGACCTGGGATGCTCAGCAGGGTCTTCTGACTCCACATGAGGTGTGCTTTGTACTAAAATATTTTGGTTTGAATCAACAATGTGTTACATATTTTTAGACTTCCTGGACTCCACTATCTGCGTCTCTAAAGAGAGGGCATTGGTCTTGAATCTCCCTTAACTCTCCCAATTCTCATGATCTAGAATTTTCCTCAGATCCTGGTGTTGCCAGTATTGCTGATGGCTGTCACGTGTTACTCAAATCTGTGATAATGAGTGACCCAAGTGGCGAGACAGTCCTAGGCATGGTCATTCCGAGGTTTAGTGCCATCACTGGACACTTACATCCTCCCTCCCCACCCATTCTGCACTTTCCCTTCTCCTCAGGCACTGGTGGGCATTTCTCAAAAAGTTCCCCATTTCACGTTCACTTCCAAGATGCGGGCTGTCTGCATCATTATCTTGGTCCCGCCGTTGAGTTTCATGGGGTTGAGGAACATCTCTGTGGCCTTCCCTCTCAGGACTCAGACTGAATGGACCCTGTGTTGCGTCTTCCTCATGTGGCTTTGGCCTTTCTTTGTAGGTGTTGTAAGTGTTTTGGGGAGTTATTAGAGGTGTTAAGTTAATTAGAGGATAAAATATTGGCAGGCAGAAGGTCTGATAGTTAATACTTCTTACCTCTTTGCTCTTTAATGGTTTTGAGAGGTTTAGATAGGAATTCAGGGACGGAAGAGTCGATGAGACAGGGTAACATGTTACTGGGACACTGTAACCTCTTTCCTTTGGAAAGTTCCTTGTATCGTAAGACAGTGGCATGCCATTAACGACTGACACGTGTCTTGTTTTCAGCAAGAAGATGGATTAAATGACCCTCAAAGGTCTTCTCTGTTTTGTAATTATAGGGTAGCGTCTGAGTCAGAATTCTACAGTTCACAAACATTTTGAGTGCGTGTTTGCAATCATGTTTTGGGTCCCTTTCCTCGTCCTGGTTGTATGTAGACAGCAGGCTTGGTCCTCGTCGAATAGATCTTATACTTTCACAGAGAGGGATTGACAGAAATGCCCACTGATGCAAATGCTTTGCACAGAACATGACTGTTAGTAATGTTGAAGGAGGTCTCAGAGAGCTCTGGGATCCCACATGGCTCATGTGATGAACGGTGGAGAGCCCTCAATAAGTTTTGCTATAATAAATTGGTTTTCAATTGCTTATGAATAAGAGCAGCTTTTGTATACTACCCTTCCCAGGTAGGACAAGATTGAATCCCTCTGTAGCTCAGAGATCTTGTGAAGTCATTGTTCTGGTAGCTGACTACATCCCTTTAGATTCTGCTAATATTTCTCCTAATTTTCTGTTTTGTTCACGTCTAAAACATCCCACCATAAAAACACAACAGCAACAAGAGCAACAACAATTAAGGAAAGAAAAGGCCTAAGAAGACCCCTAAATATTCCTAGTCATTTAGCGTTGCCTAAGTATACTTTAGTGAGTTGTAAATATGTACGTCATCAGTGTCTTTCCAGAGAATGATAGTAAAAGATGTAATTAAGAGTTGTGTAAAGTTACGTTTTTAAATTGCTGTTCCACGTTGCTCTTGCATTTTTTCCTCCTTTGATAATGGTTTGAACTCTTCGCAGGAACTTTGATGTGTCTTTTAAACAATATTTCCACTGTTCCTTTCAGTTGTTTGGTACACAGCCTCACACGAAAGTTGCTTTCAAAAGGGCAGATTAACACAGCTGCCTATAACAAGTGGAAACGTATTGGAAAAACAATATGTTCTTCGGTGAACGTGCTCAGGAGACCACAATTCTCTTAGTTTCAGGAAAGATGTATTAACCTGCAGTGGAATTGTGGTGGCTCCTAAGCTAGCCTGGTGGATCGAGGAGCATCTTGTTGGGACTTGCAATGAAGAGATGTGTCCTTGGGCTGTAATGCTGACCCCCTTACCAGCCTTTTCCTATAAACCCACTTTCCTCTGCTGCACTGGAGGGGCTATACTTCCGTGCTGCTCTTAACACCTTCCCACCATGGGGTTCCTTTCTTCACCCCCCTCATCTTTTTCGAGAAATACGCCTCATATCTGCTTGCCTTTGTTGAGACGTAGCTTCTCCCAGAAGCCCTTCCATTGGAGAAAGCGCATTCCCTCACACTCGATGTCTACGGCAAGATGCATGCTTTTCTCGGGTGGTGTTATGCGTGCAGCATATTCTGAGGTTTTGAGATCTGAGCTCAGAACCTTCCTGGGTGGTGTTCTTAGGATCAGCCCTGCAGGGGAAGTGGACGGAGCCTGGAGCGGGAGGCGGAGGCGGGCTGCGGGCCGGAGCAACTGCAGCCACCGCGGGTCCCGTCGCACGCCCTGGAGCTTAGGGTGCCTTGAAAGTTACCCCGAATGGGACGAGGTTGGTCCTTTGTTCCCCAGCATCAACCAGGCATTGGATACGGGCTTCTCCCTGAAGGAACGTGGCCTCGGGTCAGCTCTCTTCAACCAAGTACCACTTCTGGGCGGGGAGAGAGGGAGTTTAGCCGTGAGCTGCCAGCTCTCAACACTCTCAGGAGCCAGGAACGTGTTCATTTCAGTCACGTGGTTGGGATGTGGGGCCATCTGGGTGGTCCATGGCAGTATTTCCCACAGACAATTACTCTTATTTTGTAGAACAGAATTGTCCCACAGTGCCAACCATTGGCACACCTTGGCGCTCTCACCCACCAGAACGCTTCTGTCTTACGCTTTTTAAACTCCACTTTTCCATGCTGAGCACAAGCACCTACCATTTTAGTGCTTTCATTTCCTTTGCACAAGCGCTCTGTCTCGTTCAGCACAAGACCTTCATTCCGGAATCCCTCAAAGTTGAGATAGCCTATTGGCCTAGTGTTTACTACACGTGCCACATTGTAAGGAACGTTCGGGGCATCTGTTAAGCTACAGGTTCCAGGGTCGCGTCTAGGTCTGCCGAGTCAGTCCCTGAGAACCTTTGTGTTTAACACATTTCCCAGGTGATTCTGGAACCAGGCAAGTTTGCAAGTACTGTTACATTGACCCTTCTTGTCACTTCCTGCTGAGTCCTGCCTAGGACCCGTGATGCATCATTTTAATCTTTTTTTTCCCCCAGTAGTTTCGTTTTCTTGCCCTTTGGCTACTCTCTAGCTATAAAATTCTAACTCGAAATCTGCCAGGCTCCAGTAGCTGCCTGCTTGGATGTCAGCTCAGTGTTGGGTACTGCCAGGAAGATCACACACCTGTAGGGAGCGGTGTGACTGTCAATCCACCGTCTCAGCCGCAGGTAAACGTCTGAACTGTCCATCCATCCTCCGAGTGTGCCTCGGGTCAACTTCAACTCTCGTCTTCCTTCAGCAACTAGTGCGCTTTTCACTTCTCTCCTTAAATTCCCTCCCCCGTTACACTCACTTCTTGTGGGAAGTTTCCTCAGTTCTGGTCTCACTGGGAAGAACGAAGGGCACGGGAAGCCCCTTCCTCCCAACTTCCCGTCAAGACAAATTCTGTACTCACATCGCATGTAGACATCGTAGGAGCTGACGTTGGGTTTACCTTCGGTGTTTGTGGTATGGGCAGACCTTCCTACATCCGCTGACCATCCCCTGCTCCTTATCATCACAGGCCGACTTTCTAGAAAATAGTTACCAGTTTAATAAATCACTCACTACTTATTTCCTGGCTGCAGATTAGGGAAAGGGGGAATAGTCCCCAGAAGAGTAACTATGAAGATATGTCAGTATGGAGGAGAAAGGGATTTGTGGAGAACTGACATACATCTGTATACAAGATTTCACGGGATCTACGAAGCCGTGGGCAGAACAGCCATTTTTACATAACCCAAAGATTTTAAAAAAGTGATTGTGAATAATGACAGATGGTTTAATGATGGTCATTTATGAAGCATCATTGGGTCTCGCTAATATCTTGTTGCTTTGTTAACAGCTTTCATCTGGTCCAGGAGATTTGGAGATTTCTTCCGCCTTCATTTGCATTTTTGCATGAGATTGTGAATCCTTTTGTTCATATATTAGTAAGAACGTGTAGCACAGATTCATCTACCTGTGACATACTCCTTCCTTAAATCCTATAAAGTATTAGTTATTAGTTACAAGAAAATATGAAAATGTGCAAGTTCAGTCTTTCCACCAATGAATATTTGCTGCACCTCTTTAGTCTTTGCATTTCTGAGCACAGAATAATTTTTCCTTTCAATGTCAAATCTTAGTCTAATTATTTTAATCACATTTTTTAAAATTAATTTTTATTGGAGCATAGTTGATTTACGATGTTGTGTTAGTTTCTGCTGTACAGCAAAGTGAATCAGTTATACATATGCATATATCCACTCTTTTTTAGATTCTTTTCCCATATAGATCATTACAGAGTATTGAGTAGAGTTCCCTGTGCTATACGGTAGGTTCTTAGTAGTTACCTATTTTACATATAGCTGTGTGTATATGTCAATCCTAATCTCCCAATTTATCCCTCTCCCCTTCTTTCCACCTTGGTAACCATAAGTTTGTTTTCTACATCTGTGACTCTATTTCTGTTTTGTAAATAAGTTCATTTGTACCATTATTTTAGATTCCATGTATAAGCGATATCATATGGTCATTTGTCTTTCTCTGTCGGACTTCACTCAGTATGACAATCTCTCGGTCCATCCATGTCACTGCAAATGGCATTGTTTAGTTCTTTGTTATGGCTGAGTAATATTCCATTGTACACATGTACCACATCTTCTTTATCCATTCATCTGTCGATGGACATTTAGGTTGCTTCCATGTCTTGGCTGTTGTAAATAGTGCTGCAGTGAACATTGGGGTGCATGCATCTTACGGTTTTCTCTGGATATATGCCCAGGAGTGGGACTGCTGGATCTTATGGTAGCTCTATTTTTAGGTTTTTAAGGAACCTTCATACTCTTCTCCTTAGTGGCTGCACCAATTTACATTCCCGCCAACAGTGTAGAAGGGTTCCCCTTTCTCCACACCCTCTCCAGCATTTACTATTTGTAGATTTTTTGATGACTGGTATGAGGTGATACCTCACTGTAGTTTTGACTTGCATTTCTCTAATAACTTGTGACGATGAGCATATTTTCACGTGCTTTTTAGCCATCTGTATGTCTTCTTTGGAGAAATGTCTATTTAGGTCTTCTGCCCATTTTTGGATTGGGTTATTTGTTTTACTGATATTGAGCTGCATGAGCTGTTTGTGTATTTTGGAGATTAGTCCCTTGTTAGTTGCTTCATTTGCAAATATTTTCTCCCATTTTGGAGGTTGTCTTTTCATTTTGTTTATGGTTCTTTGCTGTGCAAAAGCTTTTAAGTTTAATGAGGTCCCATTTGTTTATTTTTGTTTTTATTTCCATTACTCTAGGAGGAGGATCAAAACAGATCTTGATGCAATTTATGTCAGGAGTGTTGTACCTATGTTTTCCTCTAAGAGTTTTATAGTATCTGGTCTTACATTTAGGTCTTTAATCCATTTTGAGTTTATTTTTGTGTATGGTGTTAGAGAATGTTCTAATTTCATTCTTTTTCATGTAGCTGTCCAGTTTTCCCAGCACCACTTATTGAAGAGGCTGTCTTTTCTCCATTGCATATTCTTGCCTCCTTTGTCAAAAATAAAGTGACCATATGTGCATGGGTTTATCTCTGGGATTTCTATCCTGTTCCATTGATCTATATTTCTGTTTTTGTGCCAGTACCATACTGTCTTGATCACTGTAGCTTTGTAGTATAGTCTGAAGTGAGAGAGCCTGATTCCTCCAGCTCTGTTT
Source organism: Delphinus delphis (assembly GCF_949987515.2). Lineage (NCBI taxonomy): Eukaryota > Metazoa > Chordata > Mammalia > Artiodactyla > Delphinidae > Delphinus > Delphinus delphis. The sequence continues at coordinate 120,409,372 of NC_082704.1, forward strand.
TTCTTTCTCAAGATTTCTATGGCTATTCAGGGCCTTTTGTGTTTCCATACAAGTTGTACAATTTTTTATTCTAATTCTGTGAAAAATGCCTTTGGTAATTCAATAGGTATTGCATTGAATCTGTAGATTGCTTTGTGTGGTATAGTCCTTTTGACAGTATTGATTCTTCCAATCCAAGAACATGGTATATCTCTTCATCTGTTTGTGTCAGCTTTGTTTCATCAGTATCTTATAGTTTTCTGAGTACAGGTCTTTTGCCTCCTTAGGTAGGTTTATTCCTAGGTATTTTATTCTTTTTGATGCGATGGTAAATGGGATTGTTTCTTTAATTTCTCTTTCTGATCTTTCAGATCACACTTTAAGTAGTAATTAAACCCAACATGTATAGAACCAACAAGGTACACAACTCAGTGTAAATGGTGATAGCGTGCACAACTGTGACCACCAAGTTCACATGTGTAAAGTGTTGACCTCTATGTCATGACTGCCACCTGGCCAGCAATGATGGTGCACATTCATGGCAGTTGGGAGTAAGAAGCACCCCGACTTCAGAAACAATCAGATTTTATGTCTTCATGGTGTGTTATCTTGGGACTTTTCCTAAGGTTGTTGAAAGGGTATGTTCTAGGTCCAAACAAGTGGACCCTGGTTATTAATCATGTTTCCAGAGCTCATTGCCTCCTCGTGTGAACCAAACTTTCTTTCTGTGCTTTGTCTCTAATTCCTGTGGACTGCAGGTGTAGCTGGGATACTCAGATTTTAGTGGGGACCGCATATCCAAAGTTGGGCGGGCCGGCCCGGCGGTTGCCATGGAGAGCGAGCTGAAGCTACATAACTGAGCCTAGCCTCCTAGTGTCAGAAAGTACCGCCTCTTCATTCAGGCATCCACCAAAGGGGCCGCTGAGAGGCAGTCCTCATGCCAATGGCTTTAGTGTGGCTGGGTTATAATCATCTTAAAGAATGCAGAAGATTTGCCTTCGCCTCTTGATGACAAAAGCAAAATGTGCTTTTATATTAAGTTTTAGAGAGGTTTTAGCATCTTGTGTTTATGCCCAAGGACTTAATATGCCACTTAACCCAGACTTTTGGGACCTTTTCTATCTTTCTTGCCTATTTCATCCACTTCCTTCCCTACGGCTCCTTCTCTTCTTCCCAGTCTTGTCTTTCTCACCATCACTGAGACCCAAACAAATGATCAACACTAAAGTCAGGGACCCTTCAAAGTAAGGGTTGGAAACAGAAGTGGGTGTGGCCGACACAAGCCACCCACCTTGGAGATAACCCTTCCAGCACTTCGAAGCAGATGGTCATTCCTACCTGCTGAACCCTTGTACCTCTGCCCTGCCAGCCTGGGCCCTTTATTCCATAGGCGTTTACTTTCCAGACAAGCAGGTATGGCGACTGGGGAGAGGTTCCTGGAATTGGGAGAATCCACACAATTCACCAGTGAAGTAAACACTTGAGAGTGATGTCTGAGCATACGCCTGCCTTCATAATCTGCATTCATCTTCATCGACACCGTTTCTTGTCCCTGCTGTGAAGGAGGAGCTGGGAAGAGAATGAAGTTTATACCGACGTTTCTTTTTCTCGGTTTCCCAGGAACAGTGCTGGCGTTGTTTAATTTATATAGGTACTCTATTGCTCGTGCTTCCCTTACTTTGTAATACAAGTCATTTACTAAATTTTAGTTATTACATTTCATGCTCCCTCTAAACCTACCTAAGGTTGGATTTCTTTCGGCACAAGTCATTTATTCAGTCTTGAAATCTTCCAGGGCTTTATGTGATTTTGTGGAGAATGCACAATTTACCAGAATTTTCTCCTGAAAGTATAAATTTTATGACCAAACATGGTTCAGTGAATACATACCCAAAATCATAGCTGTGGCAAGAATGAATTCAGACCTAGCACTTCCTCTTGGAGGAGATTACAGTTGGAAGACTACTGCCTGAGGTGTGCTAACAGAAGCTAGCATCTCCGATTCTGTGGTGGGTCCCAGCATTCTGTCAGAGACAGTAAGTAGTAAAAGTTGCGTCCTCATTTAGTGTTCTCCCACAGACAGAATTTGTAAGCATATTCCTTATTAAAATTCATAGTAAAGTGTTAATGAAAGTAATGTTTTCCCATATGGCATCATCGAGCCCTTGCTGTTCTATAAATTTTTCTTTAGATGACTTTATTTACATCTATAAAAAGATAATTAGCATGACTGTTTCTTAAGTAATTTGTACTTGCTTCTGAATACAAGTTTTTGTTCAGATTTTCATATTCTCAGGCCCAATCTCTTGGACACTCTACAGGAAACAAAATAATGAGGCCATTTCCTAAAAGCTCCACCCAGAGAAGATGAAAAATTTGTTCAGCTCCATCTGTTTATTTCCTTCTTTTCAGTTCCTCATGATCTAATGATTAAGTTTAAATTTATTTGTATGACTCCCTATTCCATTCATGTATTTATTCAGTCAATATTCATTAAGATCAGGAGGGAGCCAGTGGTGAGGGGGAGATATAGACACATTCTGTCTTTAAGGAGGTCATGGGCGGGGCTGAGGTGGGGAGTGGTCGTGATGATCACTAAGGAAAGAGAACACGAATATGTTTATACTTGGCAACTGTGTAGAATGCGTCGGAAGAGAAGTACAGGGAGGCGCAGAGCATGTGCAACAGGGGAGCTGTTGTAGTCAGGGAAGGCTTCCTGAAAGAAGTGGCCCTTGCAGTGACCTGAAGGGTGCATGGGAGTCGACTTGGGGAGGGACAAGTTCTGGGTGGGAGGACAGCACTTACAGAGGTTCTCGTTCCTGGACAAGCTTGCCAGGTGTGAAGAAGTGAAGCAAAGCACGTGGCCGGGCCCTGCATTCCGGTGGTGGGGGCCAGAGGGGAGGGCTGGGTGTCTGGAGAGGTGTATTTGTACGGTCAGATACTGTTTTCCTGTAGAATTCAGTTCACTCTGAGAGATTGGTAGAATTCAGAGGGCAATTTTTTAGGGGGACTGGTTAATGAAAAGGCTGTTTATTTACTGAGGATGGTCCATAACATGTGAAAGAACTCCTACTCTAAACAACAGATGTAAACACATAGCTTTTTTTACCTTTTAAGTAGACTTTGCTTTAGAGCTGTTTTAGGTTCACAGCAAAATTGAGCAGAAAATACAAAGAGTTCCTATATACCCTCTGGCCCTATACGTGCACAGCCTCTCCTGTTATCACCCTCCCCCACAGTGGTACATTTGCTACCTTGACGACCCTTCATCCACATGTCATCATCACCCCAAGTCCGTAGTTTACATCAGGGTTCGCTCTTGTACATTTTATGGGTTTGGACAAATGTATAATGTATCCACCATTACAGTATCATACAGAGTGGGTTCAGTGCCCTAAAACTCCTCTGTGCTCTGTCTGTTCATCCCTCCCTCCCCTCAGCCTCTGACAACCACTGATCCGTTCACTGTCTCCATAGTTTTGCCTTTTCCAGAATGGCATAGAGTTGGAATCATACAATACTGTAGCCTTTTCAGACTGACTTCTTTCGCTTAGCAATATGCATTTAAGTTTCCTGAGAAATATTCTGAATGAATGTATCGTTGTGATGACCACTAGCAAAGATTCATTTTAAAAAATATTTTGAGCCATGGAAATGCTGAGTCTCAATTTAAGTGTCCTGGACCCCTCTTTTAGCTGCTGTGGAACACCTGAGAAACTTTGTGAGTGTATCGACAATAGAAAGGAATATCCTTATAACAATAAACGAAATCAACTATTTTATTTCTTAATTCCAAAGTAATAGGAAAATATTCTGGATGAAAATGAGCTGCTAAATTTTAATCTATGCCTTCATTTTAGAAACTTTACATTTAACATGAAATGAAAATCATCGATGGAGTCACAGCTAGTTCCTTGTGGTTTCATAGGGTTGATTTGTAAAGTTTAGGTCTATTGTGGGTTTTCTGGAACGGTTTCAACTCAAATGTTCTGTCCTGCTGTTGGGCAGTCGCTCAGGGCTGAGTTTCCGAAACTGCCCACTGCTCAGGCCTTGGGGCTCTTCCACACCGTCCCCTGCTTATGCTAAAAAAACAAGTGGAATCTGTCCTAATTCTCTGCTTTCTTTGCAGATGGTTGTATCTAGATAACTAGTTTTCATCTCTCTTTATCCTTCCCTTGAGGGCTGTCTTTGAGTGAAGTGTTTACTTGAAGCTTTTGAAGAATTATTTTTCTTAAAGGAAAAAATCAAAAGGCTAGAAATGGAGGGACTTTGAAAATATCATTGAAATAGTGTCTGGGTGCAGTTGATTGAACTTTATATAGACTCTTTGAAAGTTGGATTGAGTGGCATTCATGTTTGATCTAGTTAAACCAATAAAATACAGGATATAATCTTGAGATAATTACAAAAGTCCCGCTGTCTGATCCTACCTGGAGGTTACAATGATGATTCTAGAGGCAAATGTCTTTCATGCCTAATGTACTTTGTCTCTTTATTTTGCTGGCTTTTAGCCAGAGCGAGACTTTTTTGTTGTTGTTGTCAATTGGCTTTAGTGGTGAAGGCTATTGTAATGCAACTAAAAACTTCCCGGAGGCGGCATGTTGAAATGTACCGGATTCTTGTCTTTTTCCATTGCTTTCCTGCTCAAAGAGAGGTAAGAGCAGGTAAGCAGCGTAGGTGGATGGTGCAGTGTACGTGCACACCTGGCCCAAACACAGTGGCTGGAGTTACTCAGGGGCTTATAGACATCCTTGATGCCATTAGGCAGGGTTCATAGAAGTTCTTTGTAGAGATAAATTGTATGTATGGCCGATGGTGATTGGTAAAGGCAAAGGCATAGGGCAGCTGCAATACCTTGACATGGGGGGGGGGGGTTGTTTTAAGAACAATAGGAAACCCAAAACCCAAAAAAGAAATAGGGTGGAAATGTGTGTGTGTGTAGAAAATTTCTGCAGAGAGAAAACTCCATGAATAAATTCAAAAGACAAGTGATGCACTGGAAACATTTTACAACACCTATTACAGACAAGTTATTATTAAGTCTAATTGGTACTAATAGCTGCTGCAGTTGCTAAGAAAAGGGTAAACCATCCAAAATAGAAATGGTAAAACGCATAGACAGTTCACCGTAAGGGAAATACAAATGGCCAATTAAAGGCAGTTAGAGCAATTGCCGTCTCATCACATTGGCAAACATGGGAAAATTGCTACCACCCAGGGAAAAGTCCATGATAATTCCCCCCGCCCCCCTTGCACCCCCCAAGCCTCACTAATAAGATGGAACCGGTTAGCCTAGGATGAGTGTTACACACAGGAGCTGGGAGACTGGAAGTCCAGGATTACTCCTGCACTCCTCAGAACAAACATAATGGCAAACAAAGGAAGTAACGTCAATAATCACAATGGTCTTAAAAAAAAATTTTTTTTTATATCTAACTCTGTGCCAAATATTTTGCTAAATACTTTGCATGGATTACCTTTTTAATCTTCCCAAGCAAACTGTGACATACTATCTTCAGTAATGAAAAAAGAAATGATTATAATCACAATAATCTTTCATGCCTGCTCGCTGTTGCCCCGAATATTTCTTTCTAATGACAGCTTTTCATTTGATGATTAATGGGAAATTGTGCTTAAAATGAAAATGCTGTGGTCGAGGAGATGCATTGATATTAACTCCCAATAAAATGTAGACAACAGATGGGCTTTGTGGCTATTGGGGTATTCGAGCCAATAGGACAGGGAACACTGTGTTTCAGCATGGGAGGGGGCGCAGAGTTTGCGTTTGCTGGGCGGCTGAAGACAGTCTTTGCCGGATTCTTTTATTGTTGAGGTTGGACCATTTCATCTACAAAGGGAGCAAAAGGATTCTAACCAAGGTGTGCCATGAACAGAGCGTCTCACAGATCGAATCCTGTATTTTCTTTTTTAAACCCCCTGACATTTACTAAATAAAATATTTTATTTCCAATAAGTCAAAATCCACTGTAATCTGCTTTCTACCTACTCAGCCAACCTCCTCTCCTATTGTCTGTTCCAGCCCATCCATCCGATCTGTCGTTCCCTGAGCTTACGGCGTTCAGGACTGTCTGGACCAATTCTGCTCTCCTTCCGAGATTATAAACCTGGAGATTCCTTCACAGCCCACTGTAAATCTCACCCTGTGTCTCACTCAGCTTTCCTCACTGGGGTACTCACAGTTGAGTTTAACCACTGGCTTCAGGATGTCCGTACTTTAGTTGCCGTCTTTGACTCCCACTTTCTTAAGTAGAAAATGGGTAAATGAAACTTGTGTCGTATACGGGATGGTTATGGGGGGCTGAATATGTCCAACACCAGAGCGAGTGCCTGCTATATAGATGTGGCCAGTCATGTCATCATGGTAATATTTATAGGTAATAATCAGGTCAGTGGCATATTACCCCACGGGTAACATTTTGTCAGCCACTAATGGGGGGCAAGCAGTAGTTGCCACGCCTGCTTTTGCAGGCCCAGTCACCTTTGCATGGCCTTTGATGGAAGCCACCTCTGTGAGAATCAGGAGGAGCTGGTCCAGTTGCTACTGTGAAACTTTGAAGCAGAGAGCAAACAGGAAGGCCGGTCTGCTGGACCACACACTCTAGTTGAGGAGCCAAGGCTTAGATCAAAGAAAACAGATGCTACAGCAGGAGAGGGTGTGATACATCTCTCAAGAGCTGTGCGGCACAGGCAGCAGAGGCAGGTATCCAGAGGTCCTGCCCATCTGTCCAGGAAAAGGCAGACCTGGAGGGGAAGGAGGTGGAAGCTGGTCCGAGGTCAAGGTTCCCAGAGCAAGGGGCCGGACCCTCTGACCTGACACGAGGAGGCAGAAGGTCCTCAGACCTGGTGCAGGAGCTTGTCGGGATCTGGCCCTGACCTAGTCTCTTAGATTGGCGTCCATTCACTTCAGCCCTGAGTCTCTTTAGAAGGAACCCCACTGGTTCCCACCTCTGGGCTGTGAGCACAGAGCACTCAAGTTGGGGCCAGGATGTTCTCTGACAGACGTGGTCCTCGGAAGTCCCAGCGGGACCCAACCCCGCATGGACCAAAGAGCCTTCTGGGAAAAGACAATGAGGGTGACGTTCTCCAAAGCTGCCCTGGACCCTGTTGTCAGCTTTCCTGTGAAAATATACTCCTCAACGTTTGGCCCCTGCTTTTTGTTGCAGTTGTCACCCTGTTTATGACCGACAGCTCAGTCTGCCTAAGCCCCACTGTGAACTTTGAGTTTGTCACCAGGCCAAGGGCTCCTTTTCTGAAACACCAATTTGCCCATAATGCCCTCTTTCTTGCACCCTTTTTACTAACACGTCATTTCCAGTAATTAAACCATGTCCACTGTTGGTCCAGCTTTGGCCTCTGCCCAATCTAATTATTTCTCTGATGTCAACCCTGCCAAAGATCATACTTAACCTCAGCCCAGGCTGTTCATATACTGCTCCAGCTTCAGCCCTTGTTTGTCGGACTGATGAACATTGATATGTAGAGAGAGATGAGGGCCCCCTGAAGATGTGTGGACCTTAATAAGGGGATGAGTAGGTTGATACCAGATTATCTAAAATGACAGAGATGTTCAGCAGTTTGGGGGAGTTAAGACTGTAAAGGGGAAAGTTAGGGCCGTATGGTGCAGAGATTTCATAGCTAAAGCCTTACTGTGGGACTGAGATCACAGCTGAGTGAGTTTTAGATAGGAGAGGAAAATTTCTAATCCTAAACAGTTGAGATCTACCCAGTGGTTTGGGGAATCCTGTATTATTAAGATACATTACTGTGACTGGAAGAGCAAATACCCATACAATGGAACGTGACAACGAAAAAGAATGAAGTATTGACATATATGACAATGTGGATGAAGCAAAAATAGTATATCATTTACCACAATGTAAAACATGATGAAATGAAAGAAGTCGGACACAGAAGACTACATATTGTATGATTCCGTTTATAACAAGTGTCCAGAGTAGGTAAATTTATAGAGAAAGAAAGTACGTTCGTGGTGGCCAGGACCTGGGTGGAAGGACTGCTAATGGGTACTGCTTTCTGTCAGGGGTGATGAGAAAGTTCAGAAATTAGTGGTGATGGTCGCACAACCTTTCTTCTGAAAACCACTGAGTTATATAAGTAACTTTTGTGTTTGTGAATTATATATCAATAAACGTGTAATAAGAGTATTTTTCAAAAGATATATTATTGGTTCAGTGTTCTTTTAACTGCAAACAAAGGTGATACTCTTCTATTCATACCGATGTTCTTAAAAGCTTAGGCATTCATACATAGGAAATGGACTACTTTATCTCATACCCAACCTTGAACTTCAAAGAACAGGAGGCCACAGCATCTTAATTTTGGGATGACTGTTTCTGTTATCTGTTTCAACCACGCCAGCCTAGAACAATCTGATGTAAATATCACAGTCCAACCATCACCAAAATTTTAGTCATGTGGAATGACAAGTTTCAAGCAGAAATTCAAATACTAGGGATAATAAATCGTAGTCCTACAAAGCTATATTCAAAAAGATACATGCACCCCTATCTTCATAGCAGCACTATTTACAATAGCCAAGACATGGAAGCAACCTAAGTGTCCATCAACAGATGAATGGATAAGGAAGATGTGGTACATGTATACAAGGGAATACTACTCGGCCATAAAAAAGAAGGAAACAATGCCATTTGCAGCAACGTGGGTGGACCTAGAGATTGTCATACTAAGTGAAGTAAGTCAAAGGCAAATACCACAGGATATCACTTATATGTAGAATCTAAAATGTGACACAAATGAACTTATCTACAAGACAGAAACAGACTCACAGACATAGAGAACATACTTGTCGTTGCCAAGGGGGAGGGGTGTTGGGGACGGGAAGGATTGGGAGTTTGGGGTTAGGAGATGCAAACTATTGTATATAGAGAATGGATAAACAACAAGGTCTTACTGTAGAGCACAGGGAACTATATTCAATATCCTGTGATAAACCGTACTGGAAAAGAATATGAAAAAGAATGTATATATTTATATAACTGAATCACTTTGCTGGACAGCAGAAATTAACACATTGTAAATCAACTATAGTTCAATAAAATAAATTTTAATAAACAAATAAATACTAGTCCTAGTATTTGGTACATGTTGAGTAACTGTCAAGCTGTGCAAAGTGGATTGTGTCTCACTTAGTTATCCCACTGACCTCACGCAGGAGATATTGTCCTTATGCTTTACAGATAGATACAGACTGAGGGACAGACATAGTAATTCCCTTGTCCAGAGTCACACATCCCAGTGAAAGGGAAAGAGGAGGTTTTTCCCATGGGATTTGACGTCCAGGCTCAAACACTTATTACTGAATTGGTTAAAATTGAAAGCCTCCAGGATGCCAACTTGTAAATTTACCACAGCTACTTACTATGGAAGAACCATCTAGCGGTCATTTTCCTGTTGGTCTGTATTCTGTTGCTCAGCACACCCGAGAGACGGCTCAGACACTTTTCCTTTTGAAACACCTTGAAATCTTCATTATTTTATATGTGTTTGTATCATAAAGTCAAGGGCAAAAAATGATATCCTGTTTTAGGAAGAGGGACATATACCAGGGTGGCAAAATTGGTCTTTCATTAATGCAAGTATTTTAAAATTATATTAATACACACAGGTGTATGTAGAGTTCAAATAGAAAATTTATTTTTTTAATTTTTTTTTTTTTTTTTTTTTTTGGCCAAGCCACGCGGCATGTGGGATCTTAGTTCCCCGACCCAGGGATCGAACCTGTGCCCCCTGCAGTGGAAGCACAGCGTCTTAACCACTGGACTGCTAGGGAAGTCCCTCAAATAGAAAATCATTTAATGAGTCAATATTTCTTTTTCTTTTCGCAGAACAACGGTTCCCTGGTTTGGTGCCAGAATCACAAGCAGTGTTCTAAGGTACGTTCCCTACAACTGTGTCAGTATTTTAAAGAACGTTTCATTTTGTAACAACTGTTAGAGTCACAGGACGTTGCCGAGCTAGTACAGAGAGATCACATGTACTCTTCACTCATTTCCCACCAGCGGTTACCCTTTACGTATATGCAGAACAATAGCACAAGCAGAAAATCGCCTTGGTACAACATATGTATATAGTTCTGTGAGATTTTATCACATGTGTGGATTTAGTTAGTGTGGCCACCACTGCAATCAAGATACATATATCAACATTGCTATATACTACCTTATTTCTCTCTTTATTCTCTAATTATTTCAATCAAAAGTATTTTTAAGGAGAAAACATCTTCTGATTACACGAGAAGATTTCATGCGTTCTCCTTACACCTAAGTTGTTTTGTATGCGTTTATTGTGTTTGTGTGTGGGAATTGCTCATTCTCTAATCGGATTCTTGAAGCAGTCTCTTTTCTATCTTTGAGTACTTCTTGTTGCACACACATGCTCTCAAGTTACCATTATACTCATTCATAGGTTTCATAGCATAGATTTCTTACCTCAGTCCCCAAACATCACCATCTTTAAATATATTTATATGTTTATAGAGAGAGTATATATGTATGTATGTGCTTCAGCTCCAGTCTCAAAGTCGGTTTTATTCAGATTATATAAGTGAATAAAGTTTAACCTTGCTATCAATACTGCAGCACTTTGGGATTGTAATAGCGTTTGATGAGATTTCTTTCATGGTTACGACTACTAGACCGAAAATTGAAGCATTCCTTGATTTTACAACCAAAATTTCATCTGAGCAATACACAATAATATGAAACAGCATATTTATGAAGCACTTTATTAGTTTGAAAGGTCTTTCAAACAAATTATCTCAAAGTAAACGGTTGTAGAATAATGTTCCTAAACCTAAAACTTCACTATAATGATACATTCTGACATTCATGCATGCGTTGTGTCGTTTAATCTGCATGAGCGTTATTAAAAACAGAACAGAATTATTTATGTGAATGTGAAATTATTATTATTAATAATTATAATTAATATTAATAATTATAATTAATTTGGTGAAAACAAACTTTGCTTAGTTCTGACTCTCTGGATCCTGGGCAGAAATGAAATGTCTGGTTTATGATCCTTTAACTCTTTTTATATAATATCATACATATTTGCTCTGATAAGATATTTTCTGGTTATCTATTATATTCATTGTTCTTCAATTGGTGTTTTGGGTAATTTGTTTATGTCATCACTGCAGGAGAGGATATATATGTGTGTGTGTGTGTGTGTGTATGAATGTATGGCTATGAGGCTGACTAAATTTCATAAGTAGTATTTTTGTCCAGTTTTGTTAGTTGGGTATTACTTGAATGATAATTTGTTGTATCAGTATTATTGCTCACAAGCACCTCTTTTCTCCTTATGCCATCAAGAAATTAATTTTTTTTACACTTGAAATTTGAATGGGACACGTTCATTTAAACTGCTTTTAAAATATCCTAATTAAAGAACATTGCAGCCCTAGGGAATACAGATTGTTAAACCATGTTTTGTAATTGAATGATCAAGGCTGACCTGAGAGACTGAACTTGACAAGAAAAGAAATCAATTCCTTTTGCCTGAAAGCAGAAATGAATCAGTAAGTCATAGATAACTTCAACAGAAACTTTGAAATATATTACAAAGCCAACATAAATTTAAGGGTTGTCTTTAGTCCGAATACTTGGGGATGAATCTTATATGTTAATCAAAGTTTATGTCTTTTGGATATTATCACCATGGGATACATTTGCAGATAATTACAGTTTGCACTTCTTCTGAGATTCATGAAGCATTGTGTAGGCTTTTCCTTTGCTTTTCAGCTTAATGAGGTGAAGGGTGAGCAGTGGTAACTCCATTTTACCCATGGGGAAATTCAGGCACATACGTATTGCATAATGTCCTGGAATCACTCAGCAAATCAGTAGAGGTAAACTAAAGTTTGGAATGCCATCTCCTAGGCTGTGTTGTATAGAGAGCAACAACTTGAAAAACCGTTTTGAGCAAATATTCGGACAGAAGAGTAAAAACACCTCATCAAATCAAGAAATAATGCTGATGATATAACTTTCTGAATATATATTAAAAGATAAAGTTTACATAATATTTTATAGAAAGTACACGCTTTCTAATTAGTTCTCGTTGTGTTTGCAAAGCCCATCACCTTCAGGATCCCTCCAGAAGGTGAGTTCTTCTTCCCATCTAACTGCCTGCCTTGTCCAATCTGCCATCATCTCTTGCCTGGACCCATCCAGGAGCATCTTCTTGGGTCTCCCAGCTTCTACTCGACCCACGTAGCTGCTGGAAAGACCCTTTAAACATATCAGCTGAATCTTGCTGCTGTCTGCCTCACACCTTTTAATATCTTCCTACCTCACTCAGTCTAAAACATCGGCCCTGTCTTGTCTGCCTGTGCTCTCTCTCCAACTTTCTCCTCTGCTTTACCCCCATCAAGCCTGCTTTTCCCTCCACCAGAAGGCTCCTTCCGCAGTCACCCAGCTCACCGCACCCCATTCACGTCTCAGCACAAATGCCACCTTCTCAGCCTTGCCCTCCCAGGTCACCTCCCACCCATTTACACACTTCCTCGGCCTTATTATACCCGCACGACATTATACAGTTGTTCCTTTATCTCTGAGAGTCTGTCTCCTTCACCAGAAAGTAAGCTCCGAGGGGCATCGACTGAGTTGTCTTTGTTCATTGTGGTATTTTCAAGCCTAGAATGGAGTTTGGCACAGAGTAGTTGCTCACCAAATATTTGTGAATGAATCCATGAATGAAGTCCATACAGTACATTTTCTTCCTCCCCCAAAGTACGTCATTACTGTATTACCTTCAGGAAAAAGGTTATAATCCATTTTGTATCCATGTAACTTAGCATGATTATTTATTATTAATTAGGAAAATCTTCCTCCTATAATGAAGCCAGTACTATGAAGTCAGGGGTCTTTGGCATCATTTAGCTCCTAGATGATGTAGAGCAGTGACTTACTGTCCTGCATGGTTTGAGGCCAGTGGTTCTCAAGCTGGAGCGATTCTGCTCCCAAGGGGACATTTGGCAATGGCGGGAGACGTTTTTGGTCGTCACTACTGGCATCTAGTGGGTGGAGGTCAGGAATGCTGACAAACTACAGGACGCCCTCACAGTGAAGAAGCTCCAAGCTCAGTGGTGCCGAGGGAGGTTGAAGAACCCTGGTCTGTGCATTTTGCGAGTTATAAAGGAATTGAAGAACACGCTCCTATTCTCAGCAGTTTTACTTTATTATATGAAGGAAAATAAACATATAATTTACCGAGCATGTGGTATGCACCAAGCACCTTTTCAGAGGCTCATTATATGTTAGGAATTCTAATGCTCATCATATACAATTTCTTTATTTTTATTTATTTATTTATCTATTTTTGGCTGCGTTCGGTCTTTGTTGCTACACACGGGCTTTCTCTAGTTGCGGCGAGCGGGGACTACTCTTCGTTGTAGTGCGCAGGCTTCTCATTGTGGTGGCTTCTCTTGTTGTGGAGCACGGGCTCTAGGCACGCAGGCTCAGTAGTTGTGGCGCATGGACTTAGTTGCTCCGCGGCATGTGGAATCTTCCGGACCAGGGCTCAAACCCATGTCCCCTGCATTGGCAGGCGGATTCTTAACCACTGCACCACCAGGGAAGTCCACGTCATATACAATTTCTGTTAAAGGCCAGATAGTAAATATTTCCATCTTTGTAGCCCATAAAGTCTCTGTGGCAACTACTCATGTGGCCACTGTAGCCTGAAATCAGTGATAGATAGTCCCTAAACAAAGGACAGTGGCTGTGTTCCAATAAAGCTTTATGTGTGGACACTGGAATCTGAATTTCATGTAATGTTCATGTCATGAAATTTTATTATCTTTCCCAACCATTAAAAAATGTAAGAACCATTCTTTGCCTGCTGGCTGTACACAAACAAGTGCCCGGCTGGACTTGCCCATTTGCCAGAGTTTGCCGTCGCATTCACATATGCAAAATCAGTCAAAAACAAAACAGTACAGTTGCATTTGTCTCTCAGTACAAAGACATATCTTGGTGTATTCAAACTAAAAAATGGACAGTTTCTAGCCTCCTGTGTGGAACATTTTTGGTCAGCTTGAGAGGATTCGTTGAATGAATGAATGAAGGAATGGTAAACAACAGTAAGAAAACATCAAATCACAATTAATTTTTGAAAATTCAGTGTTAAAACGCAATTATTAGAGCCAGTAAAAATTGTGGAGTGCTTCAAGATGGGCAAAATATGGCTGGATGTCCCCTCTTGCACCCTTGCAGGTTATCTGCGTTGCTCATCGTCTTTGAGCTATTTTGTTACTCTGTAAATGTAGAAAGCTGGTAATAATGCAGGTGATTCTTGTCCACGGAAATGCAAATGGTTGTGTGCAGTGTAGTGCGTTGATGCTTCCCCCATCAATAGACCATTTTGCATCTAGTTGTATATCCATTCTAGCATTTGTTTTTGTGTGAATATATTTATATTTCTTGGATTTCTCCTTTGAACCAGTAACATACTACTGGTTCTTGCAGTATTTCATGAGTTAAATCGTGGACACTTGTTCATTTTATATTTGCATGCGAGTCATGCATTTACTTTATAAAATAAGCATCCTTTGACCTTATGCTGCTCAGTTACCTTTCTAAGCATTGCATCCAAGAATGACGTTCTTGTTGACACGCACCCCTGTCTGGGAGCAGGCATGCTCATCCTTCTCCTTTTGGGTGTTATAACTCACTCACCCGACTTTTGTTTCCCATTTGGTTGTGAGGATTTGAGTTGAAAAGCAGTAATTTAGGGCTCAATCTTGGTGCGGTGGCGTGTTGCTTTGATCTCAGTGGGAGTTCGGTTCTTATAAGGGCTCTAACTCCAGATTCTTAGTGATTTTGCAGGTTTTTTCAGAGCCAGATTTCGAGGTGAGGAAGATTGGTTTTGCTTGTATGAACATCTGGGCAGTTTCATTTGACATCTCTGAAACTTATCGGATAAAGGTCAAACCCCAGAAACATGACTGAATGTGACTGTTGAAGGTTTTTGGGTTGTGTTAGATGCCTTCTGTGATTTACGTGGTAATGACTTTAAATCCATAGAGCCCCAGGAAAATACATCTTAAGGAGGAAAATGAAAACTCAGGCACCCATGGAAATGCGCTATGTCCAAACACGCAAAGAACCAAAGTTGAACAGTTAATTTTTTGTAATATTCTAGTGTACAACAGTTTGAAAGTTCAGTTGTTTTATATCCTTTCAAACATTTAAAGCCTATTGTAATACTTACTGACATTCATACAGTTTTCCCTGACTTTGTGTAATCGACTTCAAGGACAAAGTTGACGTATACTGAGCGTCTCTTGTCCAACATATTGATATCTTTTGGGACGTACCAGTTATTCCATAGGCAAAGCCACCATTGACATTGATTGTCAAGAGAAGTTGTAGGACTGTGCCACTGGAGGAGTAGAAGACTTCTCCAGTGTTCAAATTAATTCCCTTTATTTTGGATACCAATGTTATTATGTCCATAAGTAATGATCATGATGTTATTTCTAAGTAAATGGGATGTGATAATCTAGGAAGAGAGAAATATTCTCTTTCCTTAAACCAGTGGAATGAAAATGTGTATGGAATGCGTATGAAAAGAAATGGTGAGGCGTGTGAAAGTTTGGCTACTGTTCTTTTGAAATACCAGTCTGTACATGCATTATGGTACTAGCATGATGAATAAAAATTGTCAAAGGCACATTTGTTAGACTATCCTATAACATCATGCCAGTAAATGGCATAATTTTAAGTACCCCAAAGACCATGATGTGCTTCTGTGCTAACCAAGAGATGAAGTCTCTCCTCTGGGACACCTGAGCTCTTGGATTTCCGGGTCTCCATGCAGCTGGAAAGTCACATCCTCAGCAGCCTTGAGTGAGGGGTCCATGTGTAGCTACATTCTCAAGTACTCCATCCAGTGTCACTGTAGGGGAACATTCAAGTCGGTATCATCTCTGAGGGGAAGGCAGAAATGGAGAAAAAAAGAAAGAACAAAGTGAGAGAATGGGGAACAACAGATAAAAACAAAAAGAACGTACAAATGGGGGAGCTAAATGAGTCCCTAGTTTCAGAACTTCCGTTCTGGAGTGGTGGGTGCTGAGGTTTCTGAGAATCAGCGAAGGCTCCCAGCAGCGTCCCTGCTAGGGCTCAGGCAGGTGGATCGGTGAGTTGATGATTTTAACAATGAGAGATTTGCCATCTGTCACTGCCTCCTGGAATGCAAGCTCACAGCCCTAATTGGAGCCTTCAGCATGGAAGGCAGCCCGAGCTGGTGTCACTGACTTGCTTTCCCTCACACCGTCATTCTTATGGTAAGTGTTTTCTGCCCCCACGCTGGGAACTTTTATCAAACATATTAGTGTGCTTTGGGGCGATCATTAGCCATCAGTAGCTGGAACATTCCAGGGTGTTTTTTAGCCTGGAAACTAGCCTGTGTGCTGCAGTAACTTGCAAAAGTTGGCCAGGCTCATAGCACCATCAATATTTAAGGAAAAGAACAGGTTCTTATTTGGATTTAAATCCAACATGTGACATGTTAATAGCCCAGCGTGTTTCTGATTTTCCATATCGGTTTTTATGGATGTGAAAGACTTCCACCTGCTGTAAACTTCAAAGCAAAGACATGTGGAAGGGAAGAAGCACCTCTATGTAAGTCTTTATCCTCACCCCTTCCTCAGCTCTTCCTAGCAATTTCTCCTTCCATCTGATGAAAGAAGATGCAAACGAAATCTCTTATTTGGTTCATGACTGAGGAAGGGTTCCCTGAAAGCTGGCTTTAGAAAGGGAATGCATTTTGAACATATGAAACACATATACATCAGGATGCGTCACATGGTGATAATGGTCTGACAAACGTTTTGAAGTTGTATTCATCAGAAGGCACACAGAGGAGCCGGGATGAGCTCCAATTGCTTGAAGATGCTGGGTTTGAGCTGGCAACTGGCAAAGAGGACCAGTGTCGATTGAAGGATGGGCATGGTTATGTTTTAGAAAGAAGATAGACTTGGACTTCAGTAAGCTGGGGAGGGCAGAATTTGTGGGCACTGAATACGTCATTGTGCTGAGTTGCCCTGCCTTCTCCAAGAAGTAGTCTCCCCTGAGGTGAAAACTCTCACTTGAATTTAGGGGTGGGGGGTCAGCATTTGCTTTTCTGTGTTCATGATTGTGACCCCATCTTGTAGGTAGTCCTTGACATGGGGGTCAAGTTGTTCTACCTAATCATACACAGGAGTTCCTCTTAGAAGCCTAATATGTGTTGGTACATGGTCTGTCTTGGAAACACTATTGCTCGATGTTTGTAAAAGAGCAGTTGTTATAGGGAAATAAATCTAGGTATTAATTTCAACTCTGTTTTTACTAGCTGACACTCTCTTTACTAGGAGATGCTCTTGTGTCTAATTTGCCTAAAGAAGGAATATAGGCTAATTATTTGAAAAATTAATTTTCCTTTCTCAAGATTTCTCACTTTTGATCTATTTGATGTAGAAGAACTTCCTTCATCCTATAAATAATCACATTCAATTACCTTCGTATATTTGTTTTCTAATCTTTGGGGTCATAGGACTTTCTGTAAGATTCATTGCTCAAAGTATGATGTTCTTTGGGTGATGTTGTTACTGAACCAGACTTGGGTCTGATTGCCCGTGCAGTAAACCCAATCTACTGACACTGGGTTGTGGTGAAGGGAAGTGTAGTGTTGATTGCAAGGCCAAGAAAGGAGTATGGGCGGCTCGTGCTCAAAAGACCCAAACTCCCTGATGGCTTTCAGGGAAATGTTTTTAATGGCTCGGTGAGGAGAAGGGCTGCAGGTGTACCATCAGCTTGTGGACGTAATTTTGATTGGTTGGTGGTGAGGTGACCTGGTGGTATTTTGGGAGTCAACGTCATCAACCTTCTGGTTCCAGCTGGTCTGGGGTCTACGTGCTTGTGGTCAACATGAAGTTAACTTCTTCCACCTGGTGGGGGTTTCAGTATCTCCAAAACAGCCCAAGGACATGGCTCAGAATATTATCTATAGCCCTTGAGAAGGAAACAAACGTCCTTGCTTTTGTTTAATGGCTAAACTATTATTTTGTCTTGCCTGACTGTTTTCCTTTGTTTCTGCATTTTTCACTTCTCAGATTAAATTTGTTTTTTGGAACTCAGGGAAAGCCTAGGAGGCTAAAGTTTTTCTACAAACGAGAGGAATGCAGAGGACATGGGGGGATGGTCTGTCCTGGGAAGGTACCATAGGGTGCTGCTTGGTTATATGAAGTGTGTGTGTGTGTGTGTGTGTGTGTGTGTGTGTATGTTTAATGGCTAAGCTGGGCATTTGTTCTAAACTCTTTTTCAGCCTAAAATTACCATAGCTGTGCATGGGATCGACCATTGAGTTTGTACCTTTTGCTTTCTTCTGGGTTGGAAGAGAAAATTTTTCCTAAGGAGGATCTTTATCAAGTACTCCCTTCATCTTCTTTGATGAGTGTCTAGGCAGAGTTAGGATGACGTTTTTATTCAAACAGTCATCCTCATTAGGACCTCTAATTTTTGCTGTGGATGTCAGAGCTAACAGCAGTTCTGCTGGCTGTGAAATGACAGTGACGTAGCAACAAGCCGCTGCTCTCCTGGTACTAGAACTAGAATATCAAACCTTTGGGATCCTTGCAGTACCAAAAGGCACCAGAGAGAAACAGTATTTATACATGCCTGATAGATATATAGTTTCCAGATGCTGTACAGTCCATGCTTCCGTGACAGGACTGACTATGTCCTTTCACAATCTCAAAATGGTCCTTTGACAAATGACATTTACTGAATCCCATGTTGCTGCAATGCAGCACGTGTAATATTCTCAGAAACTGTCTCACAAACCCAGTCACTGAGGCCACTCTGAGGAACTCGTCAAGGACAGTGGTCTGTCATTCCATGCCATCTTTAGGAGAAGACTTGGGAAAGCATTCATCGTGTCCACTTTATCAGTACTAATTATGCGTCCCTTAGAAACCGGTAGATATTTTAGCCTGTGGACACTGTGTTTTGCCCTTAGAACTGACTGTTAGAAAGCTGAATGGTAAATAAAATCACCTCCTTTAACAAGATTACTGAAATTTATCCCGTGTGTGTGTGGGAACTAGCTTTATCCCTGACTCCAGTGTTTCTTCTCCTTTATCTTGTTTTTATCACACACACGTGAGATTTGTTTTCTAGCTGTATCCTGTGGATCTTTGTAAATTATCTTGAATCCTTTTAGGAGTGAGAAAGGCAATAGATAAATCCATAAATCCCTAAAATAACAAATAACTAGAGAAATGCCCCATCGTGGCTGACACTTGCCTGGTACGTGGTTTAGTTTCCTGAACCATTTTATCCACAGTTTCATGGTTCACTGAGGTGAGATGACAAGACAGCTATATTCCTAGCAGAGCTCTTTCAGCCGGTGCTGACAACGAGGGCTTCATTCCTTGGAAAGGAGCGAAGGTGGCCACTTGTCAGTTAGGTAATGGCTGTGACTGGGCAAAAGAGAGAAGAAAATGCAGTTTCAGTTGTGAAACCGGGGGGTGCGTATGGACGTGTTCTGAGGGGGAATGAGGTAAGTGGAACAAAGGTGAAAAGCTTTTGTTTGTGAGCGCCTTTTCGAGCCAAAGGGGTTTGGCCCTGTCTTCACAGATCTTAAGTCATAAATAGCAGAGGTCAAAGAATAGTCTTTAAAACCACACAATAAAGAAAGAACTTCTCTCAACTGGGTCTTTTCAGAGCAGAGCTACCAATGTGGGTGAGTTCATTTTCCATTCGCATGGGGGAGGCAGCGACTTAAAGTGTGCACTTTGTAAAGGTGGCCCTCCCTCCCTCCCTTCCTCTTTTCTTTCCTTCTTTCCTTCTTTCTCTCTATTATAGTATCTATTAGAGTAGCAAATGTTGATGTCTAGGAAGAACCTTCCCAATCTGCCTTAGGTTATGGGAGTTCCTCTTGAAAATTTCAGGCATAGAGTAATAGAAGTGGATGAACTGGGCATTTCACCATCTTTAGCTACAGCAGAAATCCCACTCGGGCTACAGCGTGTGCATCTCCATGTGCTTTTCCTCACGCCAGTAGCTCAGTTCACATGGATGCTGATGTATATTCGTGTTGGAAGACAGGTCGTGGTAAGGCAGAGCTGAAGGGGAGACGTGTGCTGGTGGTCAGAAAACTGGGATCACGTGGCATTGCCTTATTAAACACCGGGCATTTTAAGTAATTACAAGTGACTGATGCTGCGTCAGATTCCGCATAGGGAATGAGAACTGTGGAAGCTGCCTGGGCCAGGCCGGGCCTTGCGCTGTGCAAGCGGAGGTCACCGGGTGTTCGGCCGCCTGCAGATGTGGCTGGTCCAGCCTTTCGTAGACGTTTCTCACGTGCCTTGGTGGCAGCTTTGTGGAGAGGGGCCGGGGAGCTGCCCGCTCTTCCTCCGGACGGGATGCAGCTCTTTTGGAGTCCATCTGCTGATGAAGGTGGGGCTCTGGAGGGCTGGGCGCCTCTGGGTTCTCACAGCTGCAAGGTTGAACTTGGGCGGTTGCAGATGAATGAGCCGCCTTTCCCAAGAGAAGCTGCATAATGGCTTCGGGACTATTAAGCTGTGAAGATTCGTGCGCTGGCGTTTGGGAGTGTGTGTTCCGCATCTTTTCCTTGGGGAGCGAGGGGGGCATGTGCGTTTTTGGCTTTTTACATCCAACTGTATGCACATTTTCCCTTTTTGTGTGAGGAAATAATGCCTGCACTAAGGGTAAACCCTCCCCTCCTCCTAAATCCTTCCACAAAAAGATACTTATTAAGGCTGGCATTCTGAAGAACTAAATGCTTCTTTAACTTTGCTTTATCTGCTTCAATGAGCACAGTGTACCGAGTCCGGGGAATTCACATTATGGCCGCGAGCCGCCCTCCCTATTCTCTGGGGCTCTCTGGGCGCAGAAATAATCCCTTCCTAGAAGCTTTTGAGAAAGGAACTGAACTATGCGGGCTAATCAACTGTAAATCATGGCCATCCCCAAAGTATTGCACGAAGTTGCATCGAAAAGTGTTCCGATCACCAGGAAGCCTAATTTCAGGACCTAGGGCACATTTGCAGCAAACATGTTGATGTGCTGTGTTTTAAAACTCTGGAATGCGGCTCCTTTCTGCAGCCATCCTCCGCTTTTGTTGTTTGCATCCTGTGTGTGTTTATTTCGTTTCTTTGTCGTTTGGAGACAAAAAGACAATGAAACTCCTTAGAACTTTTGTTTTCCAACTGGTAATGGAGAATATTATAAGGAGAAGTGAACTCTGATGGAATGTTGAATTACAAACGCTCGGAGGCTTTTCTAGATGACTTCTAAATCATTTTCTGCTCAGTCAGGGGACAGTATTGGGGAGGAAAAAAATAACCTACTTTGGGAGAGTCACATCTGCAGGCCTCTGTGAGCCACCGTGCTACAGTCCCCGTGTCATCACAGTAGCTGTCATTCTGCTGAGAGGTTGTGTCTTGCTCAGGACGAACGCAAAGCTAGGTCGCCTGCATTCTCCTTGGACCTAAGGTAGTATCAACAATGCATTTATAGTAACATAAATCAAGCCTTAAGACGCTTAATGTATAGAGGTGAAGGCTGTCTTTCTGAATCACTGAAATCTAATGGAAATGGGACAGTGGCATTTGCTCTCTTTTGGAAGGCAGAATGAGAGCTTCATTTTTGGCCAATGAAATGTCCCTTCTTTACCTGCCTCATTCTCCCCGATATTCCTCCGTCTATACGTGCACAGACCACTGCCATTATTTCTATCCTGAGATGTGGATTCAGCTCCATACCGATCATTTCTGATTTACGGTCCTTTAAAAACCCTTTAAGTTGCTGTGTCCTCATTGAGACACATTTCTTCTGCCCTTTGCATGAGAGGTGGTGAGCGTCACGTGGAGAGTCTGGTCTTTGGGCTCCAGGGCTGAGGGTGTGACTTACAAGCTCTGTGACCTGGACCAAGTTGCCTCTTTGCCTTCTCCAAACCTGTCTCTCACCCTGGATTCTCTATAGTAATTAAAAACATGGATATTCACTCCATCACTCAACCTAAAAACTCACAAT
Source organism: Delphinus delphis (assembly GCF_949987515.2). Lineage (NCBI taxonomy): Eukaryota > Metazoa > Chordata > Mammalia > Artiodactyla > Delphinidae > Delphinus > Delphinus delphis. The sequence continues at coordinate 120,431,460 of NC_082704.1, forward strand.
TCTCCTTGGTGCCAGCCTCTCCTTTACCTTTATACCCATCCTTCCGCAAAGTTCTTCAGTTTCATGCCTCAAGCTAATTTGCCGTCCTCTCTGCTGTAACTCACACATGTATTGTCCTTGAAATATACTTGTCTCATGGCCTCTATTTTCTCCGTCTTTCTACTATTTTATGCCTCCCACCTTCTTAGAGCAATGCTTCTCAAACATTAGCATGCTTAAGTGTCTCCTGGTGAGCTTACTCGAGTACAGATTCCTGGGTCCCACCTCCAAAGACTCTGATTCAGTAGGTCTGGGTTGGGGTTTGAGATTCTGTGTTTCTAAGAGACTTCCAGTGGATTCCGGCGTTGCTGGTCCAGGGTAGCTGCAAGTTTCTCACCATTAAGTCTGATGATAGCTGTAGGTACTTTTGTAGATAGTCTGTATCAAGTTGAGAAAGTTTCCCTCTATTCCTAATTTACTGAAAGTCTTTATCATGAATGAGCGTCAGATTTTGTTAAATGGTTTTCCTGCATCTATTAATATAATCATGTGATTTTTCTCTCTTAGCCTGTTATCGTTATGGATTACATTAATTGATTTTTGAATGTTGAACCAGCATTGCATTCAATGCTGGGATAAATCCCTGTTGGTCAAATGTTGTGAATTCTTTTTATACAGTTTTGGATTCGGTTTGCTAATATTTTCTTGAGGATTTCTGCATCTGTGTTCATGAGAGATAATTTTCTACGGCTTTCTTGTAATGTCTTTGTCTGGTGTGGGTATTAGGGTCACGTTGGCCTCATAGAATGAGTGAGGAATTAATCCCTCTGCTGCTATCCTCTGAAAGAGACTGTAGAGAATTAGTATAATTCCTTCCTTAAATGTTTGGTAGAATTCACCAGTGATCCCGTGTGGGCCTGGTGCTTTCTGTTTTTGAAGGTTATTAATTATTGCTTCAATGTCTTAACATAGATATAAGCATATTCAGATCATTGCTTCATGTGTGAGTTTTGGCAGGTTGTATCTTTTAAGGAATTAGTCGATTTCATCTAGGTTATTGAATTTTGGGGCATAGAGTTGTTCATAGTATTCCTTTATTATACTCTAAATTTCCATGTGATCCACAGTGATGTCCCCTCTTTCATTTCTGATATTAGTAATTTGTGTCCTCTCTCATCTTCTTTGTTAGCCTGACTGGAGGCTTAATGATTTTATTGATGTTTTTAAAGAAACAGCTTTTGGTTTTGTTGATTTTCTTTATGGATTTCCTGTTTTTAATTTCATTTATTTCTGTTCTAATTCTTTTTTCTTCTCCTCACTTTGGATTTAATTTGTTCTTTCTTTTCTAGTTTTGTAAATCGGAAACTTAGAGTATTGATTTCAGATCTTTCTTTTCTAATATAACAGTCAATGCTATATGTTTTTCTTTAAGTACTGATTCCCCTACATGCCACAGGTTTTGAAAAGTTGTGTTTTTATGTTCATTTAGTTGAAAATAATTTTGAATTACTTTTGAGATTTCTTCTTTGACCCATGTGTTATTTAGAAATGTGTTGTTTAATCTCCATGTTTGGGGGTTTTCCAGTGATCTTTCTGTTATTAATTTCCAGTTTTCATTCCATTGTGATCTGGGAGCAGACATTGTATGATATCTCTTCTTTTAAATTTGTTATAGTGTATTTTATGGCCCAGAATGTGGCCTGTCTTCATGAGTATTCCATGTGAGCTTGAGAAAAATGTGTATTCTGCTGTTGTTGGATGAAGTAGTCTATAGATGTCAATGATATACAGTTGACTGTTGGTCCTGTTGAGTTCAACCATATCTTCACTGATCTTCTGCCTGCTGGATCTGTACATTGCTGAGAGAGGGGTGTTGAAGTCTCCAGCTATGATAGTGATTGCACCTATTTCTCCTTGTGGTTCTGTTTGGGCTTGTCTCATGGAGTTTGTTAAGAACCGTTATGTCTTCTTGGAGAATTGATCCCTTTGTCAACATGTAATGTTCTTTTTTTATCCCTGATAATTTTCTTTACTTTGAAGTCTGCTCTGTCTGAAATTAATATAACTACTCATGCTTTCTTATGATTAGTATTAGCATACGTTTAATCTATATGTGACTGTATATTTAAGGCACACTTCTTATAGACAACGTATAGTTGGGTCTGGTTTTTTGATTCATTCTGACGATCAATGTCTTTTAATTGGTACATTTAGAATATTGACATTCAAAGTGATTATTGATTTAGTTGGGTTAATATCTATCATTTGATACTATTTTGTTTGTTGCTGTTGTTCTTTGTTCCTACTTTTTGTGTTTTTTTAAAATTGAAGTCTAGATGATTTACAGTGATTCAGGTGTATAGCAAAGTCGTTCAGTTTTGTAGATAGATAGAGATATTCTTTTTCAGATTTTTTCTGTTGTAGGTTATTACCAGATATTGAATATAGCTCCCTGTGCTATACTTAGGTCCTTGTTGTTTACCTGTTTTACATGTACTAGCATGTATCTCTTAATCCCAAACTCCTAATTTATCCTTCCCACCCCTTCCCCTTTGGTAACCATAAGTTTGTTTTCTATGTCTGTGAGTTTATTTCTGTTTTGTAAATTTGTATTTTTTTTTTAGATTCTACAGTTAAGTGGTATCTTGATATTTGTATACTCTGACTTCACTTAGTATGATAATCTCTAGGTCCATCCATGTTGCTGCAAAGCATTATTTCGTTATTCTTTTATGACTGATATTCCACTGTGTATATATACCACATCTTCTTTATCCATTTATCTGTCAGTGGGCACTTAGGTTGCTTCCATGTCCTGGCTATTGTGAATAGTGCTGAAATGAACATTGGGGTGCATGTATCTTTTCGAATTATGTTTTTTTCCAGGTATATGCCCAGGAGTGGGATTGCTGGGTCATATGGTAATTCTGTTTTTAGTTTTTTGAGGGACTTCCATACTGCTCTCCATAGTGGCTGTATCAATTTACATTCCCACCAACAGTGTAGGAGGGTTCCTTTTTCCCCACGCCCTCTCCAGCATTTGGTGTTTGTAGATTTTTTGATGATAGCCATTCTGACCAGTGTGAGGTGGTACCTAATTGTGGTTTTGATTTGCATTTCTTTAATAATTAGGGATGTTGAGCATCTTTTCATGTGCCTGTTGGCCATGTGTATGTCTTTGGAGAAATGTCTATTTAAGTCTTCTGCCCATTTTTTGATTGGGTTTTTTTTTTTTTTTAATTGAGCTGTGTAAGCTGTTTGTATATTTTGGAAATTAAGCCCTTGTCTGTCACATTGTTTGCAAATATTTTCTCCCATTCTGTGGGTTGTCTTTTCATTTTGTTTATAGTTTCCTTTGCTGGGCAAAAGCTTTTAAGTTTCATTAGGTCTCACTTGTTTATTTTTGCTTTTGCTTCCATTACTCCAAGAGAAGGATCCAAAAAAATATTGCTGCGATTCATGTCCAAGAGTGTTCTGCCTATGTTTTCCTCTAGGAATTTTATAATATCCAATCTTACATTTAGGCCTTTAATCCATTTTGAGTTTATTTTTGTATATGGTGTTAGAGAACATTCTAATTTCATTCTTTTACATGTAGCTGTGCAGTTTTCCCAGCACCACTTACCGAAGAGACTGTCTTTTCTCTGTTGTATGTTCTTGCCTCCTTTGTCATAGATTAATTGACCACAGATGCGTGGGTTTATTTCTGAGCTGTCTATCCGGTTCCATTGATCTATGCGTCTGTTTTTGTGCCAGTACCATACTGTTTTGATGACTGTAGCTTTGTAGTATATTCTGAAGTCAGGGAGTGTGATTCCTCCAGCTTAGTTCTTCTTTCTCAAGATTATTTTGGCTCTTTGGGGTCTTTTATGTTTTCACACAAATTTTCAAATATTTTGTTCTCGTTCTGTGAAAAATGCCATTGGTAATTTGATAGGAATTGCACTGAATCTGTAGATTGCCTTGGGTAGTATGGTCATTTAAATAATATTGGTTCTTCCAATCCAAGAACATGGTGTATCTTTCCATTTGTTTGTGTCAATTTCACTTTCTTTCATCAGCATCTTATAGTTTTTGGAGTATAGGTCTTCTGCCTCCTTAGGTAGGGTTATTCCTAGGTACTTTATTCTTTTTGATGCAATGGTAAGTGGGATTGTTTCCTTAATTTCTCTTTCTGATAGTTCATTGTTAATGTTCAGAAATGCAACAGATTTCTGTATATTAATTTTGTATCCTGCAGCTTTACCAAATTCATTGATGAGCTCTAGTAGTTTTCTGGTGGCGTCTTTAGGATTTTCTATGTAAAGTATCATGTCATCTGCAAACTGTGACAGTTTTATTTCTTTCTTTCCAGTTTGGATTCCTTTTATTTCTTTTTCTTCTCTGATTGCTGTGACTAAGACTTTCAAATCTATGTTGAATAAAAGTGCTGAGAGTGGGCATCCTTGTCTTGTTCCTGATCTTAGAGGAATTCTTTCAGTTTTTCAGTATTGAGTATGATGTTAACTGTGGGTTTGTCATATATGGCCTTTATTATGTTGAGGTGTGTTCCCTCTATGCCCACTTTCTGGAGAGTTTTTATCATAAATGAATGGGGAATTTTATCAAATGCTTTTTCTGCATCTATTGAGATAATCATATGGTTTTTATTCTTCAGTTGGTTAATGTAGTGTATCAAATTGATTTATTTGTGGATATTGAAAAATCCTTGCATCCCTGGGATAAATCCCACTTGATCAAGGTGTATGATCCTTTTAATGTATTGTTGGATTCAATTTACAAGTATTTTGTTGAGGAATTTTGCATCTATGCTCATCAGTGATATTGGCCTGTAGTTTTCTTTTTGTGGTATCTTTTTCTGGTTGTGGTATCAGAGTGATAGTGGCCTCGTAAAGTGAGTTCAGAAACATTCCTTCCTCTGCAATTTTTTGGAATTCTTTGAGAAGTACTGTTGTTACCTCTTTTCTAAATGTCTGGTAGAATTTGCCTGTGAAGGCATGTGGTCCTGGACTTTTTTTTTGTTGGGAGTCTTTAAATTACTGATTGAATTTCAGTACTGGTAATTGGTCTGTTCATATTTTCTATTTCTTCCTGGTTTAGTCTTGGGAGATTGTACCTTTCTAAGAATTTTGTCCATTTCTTCTAGCTTATCCATTTTATTGGCATAGAGTTGCTCATACTAGCCTGGTGATCCCTTGTGTTTTTGAGGTGTCAGTTGTAACTTCTTTTTCATTTCTGATTTTATCGATTGGGGCCCTCTCCCTTGTTTTCTTGATGAGTCTGGCTAAAGCATTTTATGATTCTGGTTTCTCTCCTTTTTTAGCATATTAGTTATACTTTTTTTTTCTACTTTATTTAGTAGTTGTGTTAGAGTTTACAGTATACATTTACAACGAATCCAAGTCCACTCTCAAATAGTCCCGTACTTCTTCACTGGTTGTGTGAGTACTTCACAATAACAAACTAATCCTAATTCCTTTCTCTTGGCCCCACTATCTTTTGCTGTCATTCATTTTACTTATATATATCTACAATTATATAAATATATTTATATAATATATAAATATATTTAGGTATAAATATATACATTTTATATGTTATATAATAGATAAATGTATACATTATAAAATAAAAATGCACATATAAATATATATTTATAATGCATAATGTATATGTAAGCACACACAAGTGAATAACTTGATGCTATTATTATTTTGAACAAACTGTTATCAATTAAGAATAAGATAAATAAAATTTAAAATTTTATCTTCACTTATTCCTTCTTTAATATTCTTTCTTGCTTTAGGTAGATCTGAGTGATGTTATTTTTTTCTCTAAAGAACTTAACATTTCATGCAAGGCAGGTGTACTGGCAAAAAATTTTCTCAGTTTTGGTTTGTCAGAGAGTCTTTATATCTCTTTCACTTTTGAAGGATAATTTTACAGGTTAAAGAATTCTAGTTGGTGGGTTTTTTTTTCATCTCAACATTTTAAATATTTCTGTCCACTCTCCTTGCTTGCATGGTTTCTGAGGAAAAGTTGGATGCAATCCTCTGTTCCTCTATAGGTAAAGTATATTTTTCTCCTTTGGCTTTTTTCAGGCTTTCTTTTTTTTTTATCTTTTTCTGTAATTTGAAAGTGATATGCTGAGGTGCAGGTTTTTGGCATTTATTTCCTTGTTTATTGAGCCTGTGGGTCTGAAATTTGGTGTCTGATGATTTTTTTCCTGAGCTGTGCACTTATCTACTCCTAATTCCATCAAAGGCATTCTTCATTTCTGTTACAGTTTTTGACAGCTAGCAGTTCTTTTCGGTTCTTTCTTAGGATTTCCACCTCTCTGCTTACGTTGCCCATCTGTCCTGGCATACTGTCTCCTTTATCCATTAGCGTCCTTAGCATATTAGTCATAGTTGTTTTAAATTTCTGGTCTGATATTTCTAACATCCCTGCCATGTCTGCTTCTGATGCTCGCTTTTTCTCCTCAAATTGTGTTTTTTGCCTTTTGATGTGGCTTATAATTATCTCTTGAAAGCTGGATGTGATCTACCAGGTAAAAGGAACGGCTGTTAAATAGGCCTTTAGTTACGTGGTGGTGAGGTATGTGGGGGAGGGGAAGCATCCTTAGTCTTATCATTAGATGTCAGTCTTTTAGTGAGCCTGTGCCTCTGGACTGTGACCTTCACACGTGTTTCTGAAGTTTTTTCTCCTCCCTTAGGTGGGACAGAATGGCTGAAGCCAGCTGGCGTTGGGTATCCCTTGTCCCCAGGTCAGGCAGGCTCTGATAATACCCTGGCCAGTTAAGGTCTGGTGAACTCGTTTCCCTGAAGCTGGCCGTCTTGGGAAGAACACACTGCTCCAGCATATTTCCAAAGGGTTCCTTTTGGGGTCCCTGTGGAGTTGTAACCCTCAGACTTGTCACCTGGGGCCTCCAGCAGTTGGTCAGTTAGATTTGAGGTTCCCTACCCCAGCACTGGTTCCCACGGTGGCTTCCACCTGTGGATCTCTGCTCTGGGAGCTGTGACTGCCTGTATCCGCCTGTGTGGCTCTCCAGTCTTCGGAGCACTGGTTTGTTCTGTGTCCTCCCTTGCCTTATGGGTCCAAGAGCAGTTGTTGATTTTTCAGTCTGTTCAGCTTTTTCTTTGTTGTGAAGATGGAGTGGCAACTTCCATGTTCCTTACACGTGGACCTGAAAACCGGATGTGCCCGTTCCTGATGTTTTTGCTGTGAAATTCTCCTTTTCCTCCAATGGCCAGATTTAATTCCTTTCTTTTGTGCAGCCTTTCCTGACCTTTATAGTTCCTCAGCTCAGGGACCGATGACTCAGTCCCTCCTGTGCGCTGACACGATGCTGCGTTCACGTTCATTGTCTTGGAGGTTTTTGCTTCCGTGTGTTTGCACGTGGAACCCAAGATTCTCGAGGCTGGGAACCTCGTTCTCCTCACACCTCTTTACTATAGTTAGTTTATCCTTCTTCACTCGCTTTATATTGGTCCAGCTTTAATTACATTATATCTGTGTGCCTGGTCCAGCTTGTGGAGGGATAAGCAGGACGAGGGGATGGGGTGTGGGTTGGATATACATTTCGTCATCTGATCAGAATTCTTCAGTTTTCTGTTCTCAGAATTACCTTCTGATCAGTATAATTCTTTCACGTCCTAAATGTACGTTAGTGGTAATTTGACATTTTTATTACTCTAGATTCTTCCGAAATGTGTTGACAGCAACTTTGGCTTGGTCTTCAGTCCTGTTGTTAATATCTTCTCGCTTGGTTAAAATTTACAGTCTGCAAAAGTCTTCACAGAAATTAATACCATTTGCTTTTCCAAGCATCTTTCTGAAAAGAGAAGGGAAAATATTAACTTTCTTGGTTGTGCAGGATACGGTGTAGTGAATAGCCTTCTCCGTGTCTTGTGGCTAATAGGGTGTGAGGACAGTGGAATGTACCCCAGTGGCCTTGGTGACTTTGAAGGAGAGGGTAGGAGAGCCTGGACGGCAGGAGCCTGACTGCATGTGAGTTGAGGAAAGAGAGATTTATTTCATGTTACAGTGCCTCCTCCTTTTGATAGCGTGGCCATAAGGAAAAGAGAATAAAAACGGAAATCAGCGTTTTGAGAGGCAGGACGGTCTCTCAAACAATAGATTTAGCTGTATTTTCTTGAATATGCATCAATTAATATTCCTCCTCACATGTTACTAGTTTGTGTGAATACTGATTTTCATTGCCTGCTCTATAATTGCGGGTTTCCTAGACTAGCGTAGAGGGAAAACACTTTCCCCTACCCTCTTAGGTTCCCCAGCTTGGTCTCTTGGCTAAACTTGACACGTATGCTAGTTTTGAGGCAGGGGGTAAAGAAAAATGGCAGAATCTCGGGATGGCTCTTAAAAGTTCTGCTCCGATGTGGTACTTGGCACTCCTCACAGCCCATTGGCCAAGCAAGACACAGCACCCACGGACAGAGAAGTGTGTGTAGCCATGGACCCTCCACTTCTAGGTGGGGCAGAAAACATTTGGGATCAGCGTACAATCTGCCTTACTGGGAAGATCGCTTAGAATGATGAATTATTGGTTTTAATCGTTAAACATTGTTGCAGGTCTGCAAATAATGACAGTAACTGGAGATAATTTAACTCACTCCTACTAAAATAGCACACCTAAGCCATTGTTTATTTGGCTGTGTTGGAAGCAGTGTTCTCTTGCCCTAACGTGGGCATGAAACTCCTGTGAGACGGGACTGGTTCATGCGACTCACCTGGATGAAATGGTGTGATTTCTTTAATGTGTGAGATTTCAGGCAGTGTTTGTTTAATATGCACTGTATGCATAATACTCTGCTACAAATAATTCTTCTATCAGCTGAAATTTTGAATTACTTTACACGTTATTCTGCGTAACATCTTATTGTCTTAATAGTACTTTGTGATCCCGGGGTGCAGACCTTCGGGTCCGGCTTTGGCTGTGTCTTTTCTCTTCTCCCCACTCTGGTTCCCAGTCAAGGAACCTTATAGAGACGCAAACAGCTAAGATTCTCATTTTAGATGAAAAATCATGGATTTGCCCACATGTATTTATTTGACGTTTTTAACTGTTTTTGCTATTACAGACCACACATTACTAGTGCCGTGTCACACAACATAGTGCAGGGCACCAGTGTGCCAAGACCCCGTTTGGGGGCCTGCTTACGTAGACCAGATTCCTCAAGCTTGAGCACGCATCACTCGGAGATGTTGTTCACAGGTAGATTCAGATTCAGCGGGTCCGGTGGGGCACAGGGGTCTGCATTTCCAGCAAGCTCTCAGGTGCTGCTGGCGCTGCTGGTCCATAGACCACATTTTGAGTAGCAGGGGTCTAACCAATTAACTGGAAATACTGCAGCCCTTCAGGGGTGGCGTCATGTCCAGAATAACAGTGCTCATTCGCTGCAAAGGTTATGACATGTAGTTGAGTGAACTTTCCATTTTACTACGTGTAACTGGGTTTCCTTTTCCTTCCCTTCCCTTCCCTTCCCTTCCGTTTTCCTCCCTCCCTCCCTCCCTCCCTCCCTTCCTTCCTTTCTTCCTTCCTTTCTTCTCCTAATGGAAATGTTTCCCAAGGCATGAATTTATTTTATTTCACCACAAACTAAGCTTAATCCAGACAAGTTGAGTCCCAGGAACTTTTATTGTCATTATGTAAAAAAAGGGATATGTGCCTAAACTACGAATTGTTGAAGTGTTTTTCTCCTTGGCAGCAGTCTGCTTGGTCGTCAACCAGAAAAGCTTCTTTGATGTGGCTGCAAGACAAATGGGTCATGTTACACCACGGGACGTGGGCACCCGGCAGGAGACAGGGGCACTTTAAGCATCGTACCCGCAGCGAGGAGTGTCAGTTAATATTTTCTCCTTAGCACTGATTCTGCAGTTCAGCCACAGTAGAGATGCGTGCCACAGGGCAGACTTTCAGGACTGTTTGTTTCCTGTGAGTGGAGTTTGCTGTGAGGGGTAGCCAAGAGGTTTCTCTGACGTTCTCTCCCATCTCAATGCCAGGGGGCCCATAGGTGCAGGGTGTGTGTGTGTGCGCGTGCATGTGTCTGCCTCATAGCTAGGAGTACTGCATAACCAGGCTGTTCATATTTTTTTTTTATTGGGAGAAGATACACATAAGATTAAAATGTTACCATGGTAATCACTTTTAAGTGGCGTTAAGCACATTCCCATCGTTGGGCCACCATCAGTACTGTCCACATCTCGAGAACTTTTCCATCATCCTAAACCCAAAATTTGTACTCACTAAACACCTGACTCCCCGTTTCTCCCTCCCCAGCTCCCGGCACCCACCCTCCTACTTTCTGCCTCTGTGAACGTGGCTCCTTCTAAGAGCCTCATGTAAGTGGAATCGTGCAGTGTTTGTCATTTCGTGTCCGGCTCCTTTCACTTACATCATGCACTTCTCTTAAAGCCAAGTTGTGACTTCCTTGACCATTACTGTTATTTTTAATGCTACATTGTCGAAACAAAGGTTGGTGGGACAGGGTGGGTCATCATTTAATCTCTAGGACTCTTGAGTTGAATAAGTACTCATGAATCAATGGTTTTGAACTGTTTGTCCTTTGGAAGAGTTCTTGAAACTAACAGATGCTCGACCCCTTTTGTTTTACAATTAGAGAGCGTTGTTTATTTTGCTCTCTTTTGGTAGCTGTTCACTTAGGGGGCATTTCCTCTCCAGATTATATGAGCCGTGGCGTCCGGGTTGCTCCCACAGTAAGTGGTGTGTTCCCACTGTGGACCTCTTTCATCTACTGCCGTGTTTATGTGCCTGTCTCCTTAGATGGGCGTCCCTGGAGCGGAGAGACGGTGCTGACAGCGTCTGGGGCTCCGTGAGCTCCTTGCTGGGCAGGGCAGTCTTTCTTCTTTTCTGTATCTTCTAGCACCACTGGCACCGAAATACCCTCGGTAAAGGGAAATTGAAAGTTAGAGCACGTGAAATGGGTGAAATGTACGGGTTGGCACATTCTGAAAGTTGCTCTTTTCAGTTTTTGCAGTGACCCCAGGAAGGGGCTATTATTTTTCTCGCTTTACAGTTCAGAAAGCTGGGCTTTGCTTGGAATAACGAGTTGTCCAAGGTTCCCGACATTGGCCAGTTGTGGGCTACATGGCAGGACTGTTTGTCTCTACAGCCCGTGTTCTTTCTTTGTACTTTAACTGTTCCTGGCATCAGAAACGTTGAGTAGATTCCCCGTCCAAGTATTTGGGAGGAAATATAAAACGTTAGTGTATTTCACCACACTGAATATTGTTTCTTTCCAGAAGTACCCGTATATTTCTTGGGATGTAGAACTGGGAAGCGAGACGTTTCAGCCTCCGGGCTCTTGCCGTTCAATTGCCTTTGACATTCCAGAGAGGCGGATTGCTGTATGCACCCCTCCCTTTGAACTTGGACTCATTCTGGGGCCCGTGGTTGTTTATGGATTCTCTGACCTGACACAGTTATCTCATGTCCCTGGGGGACTGTCTTCCCTCCTCCTTCGTCACTGAACTTCCCACGTATCCTATGAAACTGTGTAACCCCACTTGAAAGGCCCCGGCGTCAGCCCAGGGTCCAGTGACGGAAATGAGGTGACCGCAGCGGGCTGAGGGACAGCTCGCCAGGTCAGGTCACTCCTGCTGCCCCAGAGCAGTCGCACCTGGTCCCGCGTGGTGGAGGTGTTCACAGAGAGGGGACAGAGAGCCAGCAGGCACAGCTTGGGGTGGTCACGGCTGTTAACTCCCTCTTTGGTTTCGGCCTCTGCTACTGATGGATCTCTGTTCATCTCATTATTCCCTCCCTGGGTGGCAGGTATGGATTAAAAAAAAAACAAAAAAACTTGTGGTTTTTTAAAAAATCTTTCCCTATTACTTTTGTACCTTTTTACACATTGCTGGGTTAGGATTGCTGTCACTGCTCTGAGGTGAAGACAGCAAATAAATAATTATTATGCAAATAAAGTGAAAGCTGACATTGTTTTAATCCTTAGCCCTTTCAGGAAAAAAAAATCTGAATGTCCCATCATATTTGTTGACTGTCAGTCTAGCTTTTTTTAAAAAATAAATTTTATTTATTTATTTATTTTTGGCTGTGTTGGGTCTTCGTTGCTGCGTACGGGCTTTCTCTAGTTGCATCGAGCAGGGGCTACTCTTCGTTGCGGTGCGCGGGCTTCTCATTGCGGTGGCTTCTCTTGTTGCGGAGCTCGGGCTCTAGGCGTGCGGGCTTCAGTAGTTGTGGCACGTGGGCTCAGTAGTTGTGGCTCGTGGGCTCAGTAATTGCAGCGCACGGGTTTAGTTGCTCCGTGGCACGTGGGATCTTCCCGGACCAGGGCTCGAACCCGTGTCCCCTGCACTGGCAGGCGGATTCTTAACCACGGCGCCACCGGGGAGGCCCAGTCTAGCTTTTTACACTAATTTCAGGAGTTTTAAGACAGTGCTATCCAAAATAGTAGCTGCTTGACACATTTGCTATTTAAATTAATTTAAATTGAGTGCAATTAAAAATTCAGTTCCAGGAGCCCCATGGTTCTCAACCAGAGATAACTGTGCTGCCCCCAGGGGACATTTGGCAGTGTCTGGGGACATCCTCGGTTGTCACAGCTAGCAGGAGGAGGTGCTGCTGGCGTCTGGCGGGTGGAGCCCAGGGTTGCTGCTCTAGACATCCTACAGTGCCCAGGACAGATCCCACCACAGAGAAGTGTTTGACCCAAAATGTCAGTGGCGCTCAGGTAGAGAAACTCCACATTAGCCGCACTGCAAGGGCTTGGTGTCCACTTACCGCTAGAGGCTGCAGTGTGGGGCAGCCCAGGTAGAGAACATTTGCAGCCCTCGCTGCAGACGGTCCTACTGGGCAGCACCATCTAAGGTGAGAGGGAAGATGTGAATAAAACTGAGGTGAGGAAGAGACAGGGCAGGGAAGTAATATACTTATAAAATAGAGTTCTCTGGACAAGGTAGTGCAGTTTCTGTGTTCCTTTTCCAGTCTCTGTCTTAAGTGTTGGAGATTACGACTCTCACTGAAGTCACCCTGTTAGTAACGTTAGTACTCGTCCTCTTGTGTAGAAATCCGTGACTGACCATTACGTTACCATCAACTGCCTCATTTAATTTTTGCAGAAGTCTAAAACAGAAGATAAGCTTTCCATTTTACAGATTTATAAAAATGAGAGAGCGATTTATTTGACTGTCTTCATACTAATGCCATAACTAATATATTTTAAACGGAAAACTGGTTTGGTCATGCCCACGTCACAGGGGTGGAGCGCAGGTCTTCTGGTTTGGGAGCCGGTGCCCTTTCCACTTTGTCACTGATGTGTCCTTTGAGAAAGTTTTTAAAGACTGCACTAGTCAATGTATAATGTTTAGAAATAGGCCAGCTCTCAAAACCCCAATCATTTTTGCATCTCAATTTTCCATGGTCAGTCTTGGAAGAGAAAGAAAGTTGTAAAGAAAATGTCGTTCTTTTCCCCTCACTGAACATTTATGAGACAGTTATGGATCTTCCTGAATTTATAGACCATGTTTTCATAAATACATTTTTACTGGAACATCTCAATTTAAGAAGAGAAGACATACCCCACCCCCCACCTCCTAAGTTCAGTGGAACTTATGGACGAATGACACAACATTTTACAAAAAGTATCAAGTCATTTTATTTTTCATATTTGGAAAGATTTTCCCCAGATTCGCTTATGCAAATAAAGATAACATATGCATGTGCCTTAGTTGTCTTAGTTTCTTTCCAAAGGAAAAACAGTTATAGTTATGCTATTTCAACAAAATGAGCGATTTTGGAGAGGAAATCGAAGTATATGATATCAAACCATACATAAGGGAACCCAATTCCCAACTTCGGCTGGTTTGCCATTTGAGTTAAATGAAAAACAAATCAGTCAAAACAGCAAGAAATATAAACTAGGACACCCAAGGGGAAACTCCTCTTAACCATTTCTAAACAAAATTGTTGATGTAGATATGCTTAATTTTAGAGACCCAAGACATGGGCTTCTTATATTTGGATATCTTGATGATTGCGTTCTCCCAAATGTTAAGACCCATGCATGGCTGTTTTCAGCTCCACGTTCAGATAGAGACTGCCGTTGTCATTAATTTCTCGAGACTTTGCCTGGCGTCTGGGTGGACTCTCTCTGAATACCGCCAGAGAGGACGGGATTTCTGGTGGTGTGGTTACCTTGCCTTTCTTTGAGGAGATCCTTTGAGATCCTGCTCCTCTGCTCTGAAGGTTGAGGCCAGCCTATGATCAGTTTACGTATCTATGTGTTACCACATGTTTTGGCCCAAAAACGATGCCTAGGAAAATATGGAATACATTATGTTACAACATACTTGGGAGATTCTCTCTGTTAAGTTTTGTGCCAGTTCAGGGGTGCCAACTTCTGAAAGGAAATGTGTGCTAGTTGAGGTGCTGAATTCGCAGCTTTGGGGTCTTGAGACATTCCTTTCTTGTATAGGATGTGTGGTAGTCCATGCGTGGAAGACTCAATGTCTAGACTTCCTTCCATGGCCCACATACGCCTTTCAGATCGTATTTGGTAAGAATAACTCTGCAATCAGAAAGGGGCTGAGGAAGTGGGAGCTTGCTATCATGTTACCCAGAGCTGATTGCACGGAGACGGGGCAGAGACGGCCAAGTCGGGAGGTCAAATGCACAGATACCACAGTTTGCCTGAGAAAATCTGTTTGGGATTCCTCTGTTGCTCCTGGGATCACCCACATTTTAGAGGCACTTCAGGGATTTCTGTGTGTGAATTACGCATTTCACATGGACGAGGCACATGCATTTTATTAGGAACTCCTCAGGCCTAGAGTTTTATGCTGGTCATTTGAGTCGTCTATATCTTTAAGACCTTAGAAAGTAGGTAAAGCAATCCCATCCCTCAGTTAGTAACATGTGTTACTTTCTTTGTGAGGCTTGTTGATTTTATAACTCTGACTTAAGGGGATCACAGAAATGTTAACACAAACAACCAAACAGACAAAGCGGGCATTTTTTTCATTACTGAAAAGAATAAACAAGAGTAGTATTTTTGAAACCGAAATTAGCCGAGACCTTGAGGAAATGCTTTCTGTGCTTTTGCATCAGATACGCACGTGGATTCTGCTCCTCCCTTTTCTATCACATAAAAGTCAAGGGGCTTTGTAGAGTCTTCCCACGTTAAAAAAATAAATAAATGCAGACCATGAGTTTCTTGGTGGGAAGTCAAGAAATAAGCCAAAAGGTCCTTACATTTGGCTTCTGTGGCCCTTCTCGGGAGCTTGTGAAGTTTCCTCTACTGTTGGCATTTGGAACGCGGTGACAGGCTGGTTGACACCTTGGGCAGAGAGAGACAATAGGCACCCCTGCAGTGCAGAGCTTTGGGTGGTGGGGGTGGCCCCTTGCTGAGGCCGGCCTGCCTGCAGTGTCAAGGTCATCACAGTCTACTCCATTTTCTTTCCCTTTGCCCTTGCTGGTCGCGTTCTCCAAGCATATGCACCTTTGGCCCTTCAATCTCACTTAAATGTTGACTGCACCCAACCTGGACACTGAATTAAGCATCGTCTCTGTGGTGATTTGGGGAAAGGACCCAACACAATCATTTCAAAAACTTGAGTTAACTTTACCTGACGTTTCCAGGCAGAGCAGAGTTCACTGTCCATTTCTTGACACTCGCAGAACACGGACATGGAGTTGGACCGTCTGGAGGTAGGAGTTGGTGTGTGTGCCGTAGGGGAGACCCTCAGGCCCACCTTTAAGGTGACATCACTGCCCATGCCGTCCTGGATCCAGAGGGCTGATGTGTCTGCAGGCTGCAGGGTTTTTGACAGCGTTTGGAAAAACTCCCCAGCTCTGTCAGACAGAGACTTTCCTTTTCCATGGAGATTGGTGAGCAGAAACGCGTATGACTGCCAAGTTCCATGGTTCTGAATGTTTCTGAAGCACCGTCATGTCCTGTGAAATCTCTTGTCAGTTTCCGAGAAAGAACACAAAAAAGTCATTCCTGGGGGCATCGATGAACAGAGAAAAGAGCCAGATGCAGTGTGACTCGCCAGTTTTAAAAATACATTAGATCAGCGGTAGGTAGTCAGTCGTGCACGAAGCATTAAGTAGCGTTTACCATACTAATGCCGAAAGGTGAACGGATGTGGGTGGCACAGTAACAATTTTTAAATATGGGTTTTACCTGAAAATCATGTTACATCACCTTCATATTTTTATGTTAAAGGACATCTAAAGTAACAGATGAGTTCGGTGTAAAAAAAATAGCTGTCTTATTCCGTAACGTGCATAATAAAGTTGAATACTGCATCGATACTCCATTTTAAGTAATATTTATTTAGTTACGTGCTACCGAGATAAAGTTCTAACTTCTTTGTTGGTTCTATGATTTTATTTGTTTTTATGTCCCCTGGAACAATTAAGAAAATGTCCTTTCCCTCTTGTTTTTCGCTTCCTGGAAGAAGCCTCATCCTGTGGAGGTCCATCGTGCTCTCCTGCTCTGTGAGATCAGCCACCCTCTGGGTGATGAGTTTTCCTGTTACAATCAGGATATGACTGGTGTGCAAGAGGAAGACCCCAAGCTGATGAATTAACAGATTGGTTAGCCCTGTCACGGGCCGGTTAAGGGCGAGGGTGTCTGGCTCTGAATTCTCATCCAGGGGACAAGAGATCAGCCCCTGTGCCTGTGATCCCAGCTGCTTAGCTGCAGCAAAGCTGGTTAGCAACAAATGGCTCACATGCTGGGAGCAAGGGCACCCCCGGCCCTGGTGGAGATTAGAAACTGACCCCCCGTCACTTGACGGGGAACGCTCTGGCGTGGGTCGTTCCCACTGCTTCCGGCCAAGCCTAAACAGGCCGTTCATGGGACCTGGGCTCGTAGATTTGGAGTTTATATGCACAGGTTAGGGCCTGAGCAGCAGATCGATTCCATGTACACTGATGCCCTCAGGCAGTGCTCACGCAGCCACCACCGAGAACCTGACGCTTTCCTGCTGTAAAAGTAGGTTTCTAAACGCTCCTTGGCATGACGGGGTGGGTCCAAGTTTTAATTCTCTTTAATGTCAGGGGAGCCGTGTGGTACACACAGGGCTGTGTGTGTGTGTGTGTGTGTGTGTGTGTGTGTGTGTGTGGTCTGATTTCTCTGGGGAAGTGATTTTTTTGATCCAGTCCAGAAAATTGGTTTCGATCATTGGATGTTTTGAATGGTCTTCTGTACACACATAGTATAGGTACATATGCTATGTGCCACCGTCATATACAGCATGTATAACTGGTGCTTTACTTGAGAGAAGGTCGGTTTTTGTAAGCATGCCGAGGCATCTCCTAAGTCAGAGGAACACGCGTGACTACCGATGCGTCTAGGCATTTGATCAGGTTACATCCTGGCTCAGCACAGAGGCTTCACAACCATGTTCTTTTTTTCTCTTTCAAAACCAGCAGAAAATTACTATTCAGAAGAGTAATGGAGCACTGTACCCTCTGGTAACAACCAGAAGGGAAATGTAATTTGCACCTTTCTACAAACATCGTCTTATCTGATTTGTACATGCCTTGACCCCCTTTTCTGGAAAAAAATATATTTGAATGTTAAATATTTAAACTAAGCCATTTCCCTTCATAGAGATGAAAACATCTTTCCCTAAAGTGAATGATTTGACCTTTTATAAATGCCTCCGATGAAAAATGGAAATATTAGTAAGAAGCTAGTATTTAACCTATCTCTTCTGGAAGTGAGGTTCTGTCCTCCACGACAGGTACCTTGATATCATGTAATGAATGACAAATATTAAATATTATGCAAAGGGCTTTTCCCCTTCCTACGACAGAATGAGGGGGAGGACGGTAAATATTTACTAAATGAATGAATGAATTCTGATACCTAACGTATTTCTCATGTTTACTTTAAAATAATTCATTCATGTATTCATTCATTCATGTATTCATTCATCCATTCATTTAAAAAACACCCATTTTAGCACATAATAGTTTGCTAATAAGCCTTTTCCCTGCAGGGTGCTCCGCATATAGGTGCGGACTCTGCCTTTATGGAGTAACATCGGTATTATTAGCAAAGAAGGAAGTGAGGAAAGCAGCCATTTCAAAACCGGATAGACATTTTATCAAGGGTTTTGGAGAAAATAGGGTACTAAGATAAGAAAGATAGGAGACGGGACATATTGAAAAAGTTCTCTGATGATGAAATTTCTTGGAAATTTGGAAGAGCAGGCAGAGTCAATGGCACGTACCAAGGCACTGGGGCAGGAAAGAACTCACTGTCTTTGGGGGAGTTTAAGAAACTGTTACATGGCCACAGGAGTCCTGGAGAAGAAGGTCGGGGCCTGCGCCCTACAGGGCTTTGGAGGATCAAGTATTTTATATCCTGTCTGAAAGTTCAAAGATAGAAGCCAATGAGGAGTCATAACTTGGGGGGTGTGTGTGATGAGATACAAGGTATATTTGGGGGAGCTTCTTAAGACAGAGACAGGGAATTGGGGACC
The DNA here is from genome assembly GCF_949987515.2 of Delphinus delphis. Lineage (NCBI taxonomy): Eukaryota > Metazoa > Chordata > Mammalia > Artiodactyla > Delphinidae > Delphinus > Delphinus delphis. The sequence goes on from NC_082704.1 coordinate 120,449,934, forward strand.
TGTTCTGAAGCACATGAACTGATTCAGGCAGAAAAGAGAGACTGTGGTGCAGGCAGGGTGAAGAGGATGGATGTCGGGAGCTTCCACTCAGAATTGGCCAGGCTTGGATATGACATCTGAGGGAGAGAGATGCCTGGGTTTCTTGGGAAACTGGGGAGAAGCGTGGGCCAGTTACTGAGATGGCAGAGACTGGAGGAGGGGCTGGGCTCTTCCTCTTGGGGAGGGGAGGGCCGTGTTGAAACTTCTTTCAAACATGATACATTGGAGCCTGTGAGACAAGGAAAGGCAGCTCTTAGACGGACGTCTCTCAGGTCTCTGGCTCAGGAGCAGTGGGGACGAGAGACGTGAAGTTGAGTTGTCAGTGGTTGTGTGACGTTTACAGCTTCCTAGGAGAGCCCCTTGGGTAATTCCACTCCCTGTGCCCGTGGGGAGTGTTTGTCACTGCTTCCCTCCGTGGTAATTTAATAAGCCCAGTATGTTGGTGAGGATGGGCGGGGACTCAACCTTGGCGGACAGTTAGGGTGGTTCATCAATGGGCGGGACCAGAGGCCGGGCCAGCGCGAAGTCTACGTCCCCCCCCTCTCGCACCTGCTGTGTGGCCACACCCGGTACCTTCACCTCCTTGCCTTTTTCTTCCCCAAAATGAGAATAATGGAAGTTAAGTTTTACCTTACAGGTTCACATAGTTTCAACCACATAGGGAAATCTGGGTTTATGTCAGTTTTCTGGCTCGTCACGGGTGCTGTGCTGATAGATGCTTTATAAACGCATGGGGAGAAGGAAGTGATAAGCCCGAATGCGGGTGGCCGGTGGACCACTGCTGAAGCGGATCCATTTCACAGGCAGTGTCACTCCACAATGTACAGACAGGGTGAATATCCTACTTTTAATGGAAGTAATGACATAGTTGCGATACCTATTTTAGAGGGCATTTCTGAATCCACAAAAAATGGCAGGTGTTTACTCTCTTCTTTCATTGATTTCCTATTTGACATACTACCTTCATGTCACGTGCATGTTGATGAAAGATACTTAATGATATGTGCAAGCTAGCATTTTTACCATTTATAGATGCTGGTAAAATAATCCAAACAATAGTTTCTTGTGTTTTTTCTTAAATTTCTACGTAGAGTTCTAAATTGGGTTTTTTTTTTAATCTAACATGTCAACTCAGTCCTTCCACCTACTTGGAGTGGCATTAATTTCAACAGAGTTTTGGTACTTGTGTGATAGATTTTTTACTAGAGATATCGTCTTTGATGGAATGTTTGCATGTTTGCCTTATGTCTGAGAACATTAAGAGATCGTGGACTTTTTAATGAATAGACTTCCATTGGGTTTTTTTTTTAGCACTTCCACCCAAAAATTGAGTGGAAAATACATGGAGTTCCCATATATTCCTTTCCCTCTGCATGGTTTTCCCTACCATTAGCATCTTGCTTTAGTGTGGTACCTTTGTCACAATCGATGAGCCAGTATTGATATATTATTATTAAGTAAAGTCCATATGTTACATTAGGGTTCACTTTTTTAAAAAATATTTATTTATTTATTTTGGCTGCACCGGGTCTTAGTTGTGGCACGTGGGATCTTTAGTTGCGGCTCGCAGACTCTTAGTTGCGGCATGTGGACTCCTAGTTGTGGCGTGCGGGATCTAGTTCCCTACGCAGGGATCGAGCCCAGGCCCCCTGCATCGGGAGCCCAGAGTCTCACCCCCTGCACCACCACGGAAGTTCCAGGGTTCACACTTAATGTAACCAAGAGTGGGGTCCGACTGCTCACCCCTCAAAAGCCAATAAAGAGGCCAGGTTGGTGGAAAGGAAAGCTTACTTTATTTTGGAGGCCGGCAACCGGGGTGGGAGAGTGGACGCCTGTCCAAAGGCTGACTCTCCCCACACCGCCAACACTGACAGTCAGTGGGCAAGAGCTTTTATAGGCGGAGGGAAGGGACTGCATGTAGAAACAGCACAGTCAGCTCTGGCCGTCATCTTGAAATTGGTCGTTGGTGGTCTGACCAGCGTCATCTTGACTGTTTTAGGTACAGTTAGTCTTCAGTTCCAAGGTCGGTTTGTTCCCATTTCCTTAGGCCAGTTCTCGGAATTGTGGCAGCTTATATGTCGTGGCTACAGTCTGGTCATCATGGAGTTCACTTCTTCCACCTGCTGGGGGTTTCAGTATTTACAAGACAGCTCACAAGATATGGCTCAGAATATGATCTCTAGCCCCTGAGGAGGAACTAAAGGTCCTTGACTTTGCCTAATGACTTAACTATTCTTACTTGGTCTCCTTTGACTGTTTTCCTTTGCTTCTGCGTTTTCTTACTTCTCTCATTAAACTTATTCTTTGGCTAAAGTTTTTTCACAGGAAGACGGCAGGGGGAGGACATTGGGGGGAAGGACCATAGGGTCCTGCTCCGTTTCATTAATGGTGTGCCTTCTGTGGGTTTTGACAAACATGTAATGCCATGTATGCACAATTTCAGTGTCATGCGGAGTAGTCTCACTGCCCTGAAAGTCCCCTGTGTTCCACCTGTTCATGCCTCCCTCCCTCCGTCCTCTCCTGGGACCACCGACCTTTAACTGTCTTCTTAAGAGGCTTTGGAGTTTTACTCTCACTTCGCTTTTCTGTTGGTTTTCATTGCGGCCACAAGGAAAGGATTTGCTGTTACACCTTTGATGCTGAGACCCTCCTACTCAACCCAAAGCTTTCGGACCATAGTTGTTGATTCCAGCCATTGCGTTACGGGTAGGACAGGGGAAGGTTACGGCTCCCACAAAGTTGACCTGGCTTTCCTGGGTCAGCGTTGTTTTGGAAACTGGCTCCACGCACTTTGGTTTATACTGTAATACTGACCCCGCTGCTGTGGACATAGAGGTTTTCATAGCTGCTGTTGTAATTGAATGGACCTTATGTGCTCCAGGCAGTTGGAAGCACTTTGCAGGTATTAACTGACGCGGAACCCATTGCAGGCCCATGAAGTAGCTTCTCTTCCTTCCCTGATTCTACACGTGGAGCATCTGGAGGAGACAGGTTTGAACCCGGGACACCTGGCTCCACAGTCCATGCTCTGAGCTTCCACCCGCTGCTGCTTCTGCACAGCTGCAGTCTCGCCCTCCTGACCCAGGCGGGATTTGGGGGAGAGCCTACCTGAAAGAGAGTGGTCCTTTCTGGTCTTTGGCAACTAAATTCCTTAAATTGCTCCCCCCTCCCCAAAAGAAACCCTCCATCTCCCTGATGATGTGTGATATCAGATAAACTTCACAGTGGAGTTAAGTGGACAATGACAGTGACCCATGATCCCCTGGGTCCCCTGCCTGCTGGGTAAGCCAGGTCCCACGGTAGTGTTTATTCTCTGGAACTCGGATCTTCTGCTTGAGAACTGAAGGGTTTTCATGAGATACTCTCCTGGGTTTGACCTCTAAGATTAAGTTCTAAAACTTGCATGAAATTAGGGAAGAATTTCATTTGTGCAATATCAGGAAGGCTTGAATCTCTTATAAAAAGCAAATGTAAACTCATTTTTCTCTTCATTTTAGACTTGAATTTTCTTAGCGATGTCTTAGAATTTTGAGGAAAAGTGTCAGCAACTCTGAGCGTCTGATGGGGTAGGGCTGGGTGAAAGAATATGGACAGAGTTTATAATTCCCATACAGTTTTGTACTATTCAGCCCAAGGCTGTGGGTGATGGCTGGGGTTTCCGTTCTCTTCACGAGTCTGGCCTGGAGCGGGATGTGTTTTCTCCCAGGTGGTTCCGCCGTGGGCACTTGATGTGCTTGTTCGGGGTGGGTAGCAGGAGGGTGGATTGCTGGCGTGGGTGATGCTGTCAGCTCTTGGGCATCCCTGGCCCTCATCCCAGGGCTCATAAGGAGAGTCGAATTTTCCAGTTATCAAGAAGTCTGGAGGCTGGGAGGAAATATGGAATTAAAGGGCACTTATCACAAGCGATGTAAATCTCCACGTTTTGGACAGATGCCACCGTTTCATTTAGTACAAAACCAGTTTGTCTGTTTTTACTTCTCGGCCACTGCAGGATGTAGAGCATTTCCTCTCGAGGTTCTCACCGTGTCATAGACACCAGCCCATGCACTCCTGAATTCTAAATTAAGTTCCTCTGTAACCAGCTATAATGATGCGTCAACACGTTAAAAGTTAAAACTTAAAAACATCACAATTTTGCAAATTTTCTGACTCCATTTTGTGTGTGTGTAAACTTCCCTTCAGCTCACAGTAGCAACATTATTTAATTTCTTGTTACAACACCTATGATATAGGAAAAGATAACCTATTACTGGTTTGGGGATCCCTGAATTGTTAGTAGTGAACACTGAGCACTGTTTCCTGTTGCCTTCGATTCCCTGTATCAGCATGTTAATCTTTCAAAGTTGTGAAGTGTGAACGAGGAGATTCTTCATACTGGTGCATGTGTGACAGAGATTACACAATAAGCTGGAGATACGAGACCCCTTCCCTTCCCTTCCCTTCCCTCTTCTTTTTCTTTTCTTTTCTTTTCTTTTCTTTGTGGAGTGTGTATGAGTTAGACTGAAGAAATGTCAGTATTTTTAATTTCAAAGAATATCATCAAAAGTTGTTCACGGGCTTCCCTGGTGGCGCAGTGGTTGGGAGTCCGCCTGCTGATGCAGGGGACACGGGCTCGTGCCCCGGTGTGGGAGGATCCCACATGCCGCGGAGCGGCTGGGCCCGTGAGCCATGGCCGCTGAGCCTGTGCGTCCGGAGCCTGTGCTCCGCAACGGGAGAGGCCACAACAGTGAGAGGCCCACATACCGCAAAAAAAAAAAAAAAAGTTCTTCACTTCGCCAGAGTGAGCATGGTAAATACTGCCACAGTTACCTGCTATAATATTTTGAAGGTCAAATTAAGTGACCGCTTTATTTCTCAATAGTCACTTATCCAAGAGGAGAATTTTTTAAAATATTTACATCATCTGGATCCCCAACATGTCAGCACCTGAAGCATCTACATCCTTATCGAGTAGTTTTAAGAAGGAAAAAATTTGATATTTTAGACTTCAACAGTTGTCTTAGTGAGTGCCTAGTATAAAAATGCTGCTTCCATGTTGAAGGCAACATACACCCCTTCAAAAACACGTAGAGAATGCGAATGGGGAGGAACAAACGTCGCCCCTGGTTCCACTACTCACATCTGAGCATTTGCTTCCTGTATTTTTTTCTAGGACTGGGAAGCCCTTTGGTACCAGTGGAACCTTTTTGCTGGTGATTCTGGCGCCTGGGCTGGGACTAGCTCACGTCTCAAGCACAGCTCTGTCTGGGACAGCTCTGGGAACCACCGGGTTCCTCTTTCCTCCTGCGTTTATTAATTTGCATCCCGTTTTAAGGAAGAATTTACTTTTCGTATTTGTGTTTGTGTTCTCGGTGTGGACTCGTGAATTTTTATTTACCTTGTGAAAGAAAACCAGAGCCTGAGCACTGCAGAAGGGCCGGCTGAGGCGTGGACGTGCTGCCTCTCGAGCTCTGGGAGGAGAACTGCTAATGGTGATGAATGCCAGTCGTGTGTGTGATGGGACAGTCCCACACCATCGGGACCGCTGGCCACACCGGGAGCCCAGGAGCGGCGGTCTTTATTATTTTTACTGTGGCAGCAGGCACCCTTGGTTAGCACCAGCTTTTTGAATTGCGGTCAGAGCCAATCCTTTATAAAAATCAAACAAGCAGTAGAATTCCCACAAGTCTACCATTGTGGGCTGAACCGTGTCTCCTCTCTCCCGCTTTATATGTTGAAGTCCTGAGCCCCAGAACCTCAGAATGTGAGTAGTTGGAGATGCAGCCTTTAGAGAGGGAACTGAGGTAGAGTGAGGTCATTAGGGTGGGTGCTAGTCCAGTAGGACTGGTGACCTTATGGGAAGAGGTGATCAGGGCACAGACACAGAGAGGGACGACCACGTGAGGACACAGGGAGAAGACAGCCATCTACACGCCCGGGAGAGAGGCCTCAGGAGAATCCCACCCTGGTGACACCTTGATGTCAAACTTCCAGCCTCTGGAACTGTGAGGCAGTGAATTTCTGTGGTTAAGCCCCTGGTCTCTGGTACTGTATCACGAGAGCCCTAGCAAACGATACATCTACCTAGATCCTTACACTTTCTTACCTGGTTGATCGGTCTCTTGCTGCAACCTTTAGCGTATTATTGAGAGCTGCCTTTAATAGGTAGGGCTGGATTCCTCTTGTCTCCTCTGCCTGCTGTTCACCTTCCTGGTCTGCCCCGGCATGCATCACTGTCTGGGCCGTTGAAGTGCTTTCTGTTTTGCTAAATGTACAGTGAGGCCCTACTGTGGACAGGGCTCCCCATCCTGTGGACAGGGCTCCCCATCTCCTCTAGCGTGTCCATGCATCCGAAGTGTGAAGCACAGTGCGTATATGCAACAAGATTGTGACATGCTGTGGGTTAAGGTAGACATACCTCCTTGTTTTCCACGGTGTTCTGGTACGTGCCTTTTACCTGCAAATCAAGAGCAGAAGAGGTGGACATCCAGGGCGTGTAAGCTGAGGGCCTGTGAAGATATTTTCCAAGCTGCCCTCCTTCAAGGAGATTGCATCCTGCCTGCAGTTCTTCCACTAGAGTTTCTTGGGATCCCTTCTAAAATGACAGTGCTCCTGAGACCAAGTTTTAAATCAGTTCATACCATTATTCCCAGAATAAAGTCCTTCATTCATAATATCAACAGATATTCACTGAACAATGACTAAATATCTTAGTCTCTGGGGATAAAGCGGACAAGTCAAATCTTATGGGGGGAAAACAGACGATAAAGAGGAAATGGTAACAGAACTTGAGAAGTGCTGTGAGTGGATAGGGCAAATAAGACAAGGCCCCCAGGCCCTGGGACGACACGAGCTGAGCTGACTCTGGAGGATGAGCCGGCCAACTGGGAGGGTGGGAGGTGGCGGGCGTGTCTGTGTTCCTGGGAGGTGAACCGCGGCTACAAGAAAGCCAGGTGCACCAGGCTCACTGGAGGAAATAGAGCCGACCAGGCCAGATGCAGATGGGGTCTCCTGTGTCCCCTCTGTGGCGCTGGCTGATCCCCTCACACCCACGGCTGCTTCTGCATGTGTATGTCACTCTGCCTGGGAGCCTGGACACAGGGGGGACCCTGCCCTCAGCCACCTGAGGGACGGCCGGGAGGGCTGGGAGTTGCCGCCCTGAGAGCAGCCCCCAAGCCCTGACGCCGGGAGGTGGTGGACGATAAGTACCTGGGCTTCCCTGTCACTGGGGTGGGAGAACAGCCCGCAGTGGTCCCCAGGGCCGCAGAGCCCCAGGTGCTCGGAGCAGAAGCTCTGCGTGAGTGCATTCTGGGTCCCGCCCTCACCTGCCTCGCTCCCCTGCCCCCCCCCCACCCCCGTCCTAGGAGCGCGCTGACCAGGACTTCTCCAGAGCGGGAGGTGACAGACACAGTCCTCCTGACTGTCACGTATGTCCTGCTCGTCTGCCACCGACTATAAGTTCAAAGGTTCCGCAGACCACCCTTAGGTTGGAAAATTCACTGAAAAGATGCAGAATTCGATGGTTCATGTTTATTCCAGGGAGAGGATGCAATTGTGAACCAGTCAGAGGAAGAGACGCACAGGGCAGCGTCTGGGAGGGTTCCAAACAGAGCTTTTCCTTCCCGGCGTCCCCGTGTGGCACTACGTACGCACCGAACATGGCCAAGCCTGAAGCTCACCTGCGCTTCGGTGCCCAGAGTGTTTTCTCAGGGCTTCAGCAGTGGGCATGGTTGATTGAGTCGCTGCCACGTACCTCCATCTCCAGGTGCCCCGCTGACCTCCCCGGAGGTTGGGCGTGTACCAGGCGGCCCGCCACCAGTCAGTCATCTCATCAGTTAAACTCTCCATGAATAAGAATGGGACTCCCACCACTCAGGAAATTCCAGGGGTTTAGAGGACGGGTCACCTCCCGGGAGCTAGAGGACCAAGGCCGCACCTCTCTGAGGGAGGCCACCTTCCTCACCACGCAGCTCCCTCAGCGTGAAGCTGGGGGAACCTAAGGCAGGAGCCTTGGATCTCAGATTCTGGGGAGCGAGGGGCCTGCTTTCCAGTTCTGACTCCGCTGGTGTTGCTGGACTGAGCTGCCGCCTTGGATAAAACCACCTTCTCTCCTTCATCCTGGCTGGGGAGCTTCCTACAAGCGATAAGCTTGCTTTGTACCCGCCAGAGTACCTGCTGATGCTATTGAAGGTACTTTACGAGATAAAAGAAAACAATTTTGAGGTCTCAGATTCTTTCCAAAGGTCAGAATTCTGCTGATTTGAATTTGATACAGGTGTGCGGAGGCCCCTCTGTGTTCCAGGGCCCTGCTGTACTGTGGGGAGGACTGATAAACTATTGATAGAACAGGCCTTGGCAAGTTTTCTTTAAAGGGCCAGATACCAAGGCTGTGGGGCTTTGTGGGGCTGAGTGCCCTGTTCCAGTTGCTCGACCCTGCCTGCCTGGAAGCAGCTGTGGACAAGTAGATCAGTGAATGGGCGTGTGTGCCAACCAGACCTTGGTTTTGGACATTGACATTTGATTTTCATGTAATTGTCACATACTATGAAACTCTTATTCTTCTTTTGATTTGTTTCCACCATTTAAAAATTTAAAAATCATGGTTAGATTGTGGGCTGTACAGAAACAGGAGTCAGGCTGGTTTGGCCTTAGCTGGCCAAACCCTGGATGACACACACAGCCCCTGATTTAAGGAGCTTATCGACGATTCTAGGGAGGTAAACAGAGAGGTAGATCATGTCAGCACCATGTAGTGAGCACTGTAGCCATGGGACAGAGATCCCAGAGCAGGCCCTGGGCTAAGTTTTGCTGTTGGACGTAAGTTAAAGGCTCTTTATGTTCAGTTCTTAAAAATCTGCTACAGTTCCTATATTGGATGAATTAAATGGATATAAAAAGCAAGAATCAAGGAATGTAAAATCTTGTTTGCTGAACATGGACTTTTTAAAATTAATTAATTAATTAATTTTTCACCGCGTTGGGTCTTCACTGCTGAGCAGGGCTTCCTCTGGCTGGGGTGAGCAGGGGCCACTCTTGGTTGTGGTGCGCAGGTTCCTCATTGCAGTGGCTTCTCGTTGCTGAGCACGGGCTCTAGGCGTGCCGGGTTCAGTATTCATGGCATGTGGGCTCAGTAGTTGTGGCTCGTGGGCTCTAGAGCACAGCCTCAGTAGTTGTGGCACGTGGGCTCAGTAGTTGTAGCTCGCGGGCTCTAGAACGCAGGCTCAGTAGTTGTGGCACATGGGCCTAGTTGCTTCGCGGCATGTGGGATCTTCCCGGACCGGGCTCGAACCGTGTCCCCTGCATTGGCAGGTGGACTCTTAACCACTGTGCCACCAGGGAAGCCCCAGACTTTTTTTTTTAGGCCACAGCACGGTGAATTTTTAGCAAAAGACCAGAAATATATTTTGTTGCTCTTGGGCAGATGGAGTAGAGACAGACCTTCACCAAGACCACAGTTTATTGTTTCTTTTATGGTGTTATATTTCCTACTAGCAGAGCACAGGTTTCTTTTTTTGGGGGGCAGGGGGTTTGTATTCAATTTTATTGAATGCTCTTCGTAAATATCCAAATGCTAATACTGACGTCCTGTACCGATAGACTCTGCCCTCCTGATGCAGACCGATGGGGAGAAAACACCAGGTCCAGTTTCAAGGGGGCATGGCTGGCAAAAGAGGTGTCAGCTCTGGGGCTGGACGGCTTGGCCTTGGAAGTTAGAGCAGGGACAGTGTCTGACGCTGAAGCTGAAATGCAGAGCCATTAATTTCATCCCACTCAGGGCCAGTGCCAAGGGGTTTAGCTGAAAAGTTCCCTGGAAGCTACAGCCATGTCTGTTTTCGTCACCACTGAATCCTCAGCGCCTGGCACCATGCTTGGTACTCAACTGCAGTTCAGCTGGAAAACAAAGACGTTGCTTCGTATCTGGAGCTGCGTGTCAGTCTGGTTTATTCTTCACTCGTACATGGAATGTTTATTGAGTGCCAAAGACTGTGAGGGACTCTAGTGATTCTAGAATGAAAGGGTGGACACGTTCCACGTCCTCATGGGGGACCTTCTAGTGCAGAAGAGAAACAAGAAACACAAGAAGCAAATCTAAATACTGTGGTTGGCAAGGAGAGCAAGGGAGAAAACTGAAGGCAGATTAGGGGAAGGTGGAGTTTGGGGAAGGTGTGTTTATTGTGCAGAAGGTTCCTGCTAAAGGCCTTTCGTATCTGCACATCTGGAGGAAGTGAGAGAGAGCGTAGGTGTTGGGGAAGGATTTTGAAGGTGGAGCCGCCAAGACCTGAGATGGTGGATGGATTGCAGTTGGGAGATGAGAGAACGAGATGTCCAGGACGACTCCAGGGATGGAGGGGCGACTTCCCCTGCTGGGGTGGACACCACGCATTCACCATCTGGGCACTTCCTTTCCACCCGGGAGAGCAGCCCAGCCAAGGGATGGTGGGTTCACATAGGCTTGTTCAGGCACAGCTGTACGACGAGCTTTGCTTCTTCTCTGTTCCTCAAAATCACCAAACCCAGAACACGTCCAGTGAAGAGGTGAGCACGTGACAAAAGTGAGCATGAAAGCAACAAATGTTAGGGTGAGTGATATGAGTTAAATGGAATGAAGACGGGCTTCGTTCACTCGGACAGAGGACTGGCTGTGCTCACACAGTTGGCCGGACCCTGTGGAATGGAGGATCCTGACTTTGCTCTGGAGAGATGCTACCCTGCGGTGACACAGGCTGTGAGCAAGGGCTCTAGGACACCCCCAGCGTCGCTCCTAGTGGCATATGTTCTGGCATATGTTCTGTTACCAGAAGGCGCTATTCCTGAACCTCAGCAGAACCTTCTTAGTATTTGTATCGGCAGTAATTGTTCCCGCAGCCTACTTCCTTACTTCTGCCTTCTACATATGTGAACCATATGTGAACCATGCATATGTGGACTGGTCAAGGTCTCCTTTCCCTGTTGGGTCATCGAAAGCTGAGCCCAGTATTTGTGGCCTCTGTTCAGTGAGTGTTAAGGCCTTTGGAGGGTGTCATTTGGTATCAGATTATTGATTCCACTTCATGACCTCATTTCTTCTCATTAGCTTCCAATTTAGGTCATTTTTCTATTTTTATGAATATGTATATCATTTAAAATTATTTCTAAGAACAAAACCCAAGGCCTCAATGTACCCCTAGTCGTTGCTGGTGACCTCCGCATTCTCTGTGGCTGCTGTCTGAAGTGTCCCCCGGGGAAGTTTCAACCTGACCCAGGACCTCTGATCCCTTTGCTCACTAATTACGATGGGAGCTTTAGGACCGTAAATGCAATTTCAGCTAAACTACTGGTTTGACAGGAGTTGATTTCACATAGGTAAAAACGTGGCAGCAATCTGTCGCGTTTTGTATGTGCCGTTTTCCACTCTGAAGTGTTTTATCGTGTGACCTTGTGGAAGCCAGTGCAGAAATCTCAATTGGGGCAATTGTTTCTTGATTTAACATCATTTTAAATCGTTTCTAGTGCACCCGCTTTAGTATTCCACAAATCAGAGGCCCATCCCTCAGACACTCCTGTTCTAAATCACATAAAAGTGATGACACTTGGTCACCTATTAGATGAGAATATCGTTCTGAGAAAGGTTTTCTCTTTAATCCCTCCCGAGTCATCTTCTCTTCCCCCTACAGTTCCGTGACTTTGCTAATCTCTGGCTAATTTTATTTAACATTTTCTCCCCTGTTGTTCAAGGCCTTAACGTATTCTGTGCTCCTTTTCACGCAAAGGGTAGTACTGGAGGGCTCTGGGAGGCGATTTGCATTGGCTTGAAGACAGAGGGCATGAGAAGGCCACCTGCTTTTGAGCAGGCCGCGTGTTTTGCGGTTTGAGAGGTGGCGGGCCACCTTGGAGCATCTCTGAGTCCCTCCGGTAGGCTGGGAGGGACCTGCGTGCCTGGCCGCCCCGAGCCAGCAGCCCCGGTGTTTCCAGGGTATGCGGCACAGGGCTCTGTGTCCCGGCCAGGCCATTTCTTCCCAATCATCTGTCCAGTCTGGAGACGCTGTGTGCTTTCTTTCAGGTGTCAGTGTGGATCAAAGCCACCCAGAGGACATTTGCATGAGAATCTGTGGAATGGTTAATTAGCAATGGTCATTAGTAATTTTCCTTTTAAGGCTTTGAAATGTCTCTCATTGATAAACTAGTTCTGTTAAGCCTTGACTCCTTTTCACATAGTTTCCACTCAGTCCTCCCTCTGTGACTACAAATTGGATCCCCCCCCACACCCCGGGTCTACACCTCTCCTGTTACTTGGATTCGGCAGTGTGGTTAAAAGGACAGCCTCCTGTGAGGGTGACAGTCTTCATCATCAGCCTGCACCTCTTTTTCAGACTGTATCTCATAGGAGGGTATCTTCCATCCTCTCTTGTTGGCTGTCTCCTTTTTGGTAATTCCCACAGTCGTTCTGTTTACCCCATCTTCTGGTTCTCTCTGAATTGTAACAGTGCTGTTCTCTTTTTACAAGTAGCACTGACTTGACACTCTGATTCCCACATGCCTTTTCCTGATGGTCCAGGAACCCTTGGGGATGTTCTCGCAAAGGGCAGATGGAAAGTGCATCAGCAGACAGGGTCATAGGCATATTCTGAGGCAACAATTTCACACCCAGGAGAGACCCTGGAGAACTCTGGAAAACACTGCAGTCCCCACAAGGGCATGGTGGCAGGTCCCCCAGGCAGCTATCACGGGCAGCAGATCAAACTAATACCAGCCAACCCTTTGCCAAAAATGAAGCATGTCCCCATCACACAGTGGAGGTGTGTGGAATGGAAGCTTACATAGTTAAGAAAAACGAATGAAGATATGTTAATTTTGCAGATTTTATATGTGGACACATAGCAAAGACTTCTTCCAGCGCCTTGGAGGGGGCTCATATGGAGTGAGGAACCATGAGCTTTCAACTTGGGGAACATCCTGTGAAATTCACTTCAGCACCCAGGCAGGGAGGGCTCGGCCACCTGCTGCCCCCGGAAGGTGTACCTCGGAAGTAGCTGGTACTTGTGGGAGCTCCACTTGGTGCTGGTGAAACGTGAGATGACAGTTCCTGTTCGTGAGAAATTTTAAATTATAGGACTTGGTCCTGTGGAGATTGGGGGCGCTGGAATTTGACTGCTGTCTTCATTCGTGGAGTGTACCTCCTGCCCATGCAGAGTATCCCTGAGGACAGAGACAAAAATCTCGTCCTCGTGAGCATAAGAAAAGACGGTGATGGGGCTATGGCAGAAAATATAGTGAAGGATGTGGTGGTAGCCGTTCTCCGTGGCTCAGGAAGATGCTGTGACCACTGGGTGAGTGAGTGCTGGGGGCATGATGGGGGGCTGGCGGGGAGGTGAGGAGATGGGTCTTCAAGTCCTGGTTTTCTCATGAGACGATGTTAGTCACATATGTCAACTCCCTGGGCCATAAAGTTCTCAGCAGAAGAGTGGCACACCCTTTAGACGCTTCTGGATAAGTCTCAGGATTTGTGGAGTCTTATATTTTGTTTTCTCCATCTCACGTCTGGTCTCAACAATTCCATCCCTGTATACCTCTTACCATCAGAGATGTTGGGATCGTTTTGATTTTGCATTTCATGAGGTGTCTTGGAGTTAAGGATGAACCCCTTTAGAGATACCTGGGGTACTCAGGGAATTCAGGTGTCATTCCTGGGAGAGACGTAGGCTAGAGTAGTGTAGCGTTTTTCTAGTGGATTTTCACATCCTTAAACCTTTCTCTATTGGAACTACTTTAATGGACGGTCTGGTGAGAAAGGAATTGCTGGCTTGGCACACTGCCATTCCCTGCTTGGTTCTTTATATTAAAGAAAGGAGATTTAAGGCAATGTTCAGTCATGGGTTCAGTGTTCATTCATTAAACATCTAGAGTGCACCTGGTTCTGTGTAGCGTCCTTTAGAATACCATATGTCCATATGTCTATAAGTATATATTAAAACAGGCTATTAATTTTTAAAAATTTAATTAAATGAGCGTATGTGTTAACATTGGCTATTTAGTAACCTATCTGGAAAGTAAATTAATAAGTAAATAAGCATGTGTGTTAAAACTGACAGTTTAGTAACTGGTTCTCTTAGAGACTCATAGGAGCATTTTAAATACAGTATTGTTGCTTAATATGAGTAACAAATTTCTGTGCTTCTTTAATTTTATGAAGTGACAATATATACTGAAAGTATAAAGGGTATAAAGTTAACATGTGTTAAAGAATTGTTGTTCTTCAACCTGGATTAGCTATAACAAAATGAGAAAAAATGGGCCCGCTTTTGAATCCCTTTGCTTCTTTTAGGCTCCAGAATTATGGCCAATAGTAACTGAGTGTGAATGCTTATTGGTGCTTTCTTTTAGCATTTACTTGACCTCATTAAATTTGTTCCCTTTGCAATGAAATTATCTTTATATAATGATTCGGTTTTAATATATCGTATTGGTCCACTTTATAAGAAACATATAAATTATTTTACACTATGAAGATTAACCTGAGAAGCATTATTATTATTATTTTTTTATTTTTTATTTTTTATTTTTTTGCGGTACGCGGGCCTCTCACTGCTGTGGCCTCTCCCGTTGCGGAGCACAGGCTCCGGACGCGCAGGCTCAGTGGCCATGGCTCACGGGCCCAGCCACTCCGCGGCATGTGGGATCTTCCCGGACCGGGGCACGAACCCGTGTCCCCTGCATCGGCAGGCGGACTGTCAACTACTGTGCCACCAGGGAAGCCCAAGAGAAGCATGATTTTAATTGACTCATCTAACAATTTATAACATCATTACAGTTTAATGAACTTCGCCAGGTCTTGAATGCTTAGTGGAAATGGGAAGTTTTGATGATGTTTGTTGCCCTCAAGTAGGCGGCTGAGTGGAACAGAGCAGAGTGACTAAATGAGGTACAATTAAAATGTGTGAGTTTAAGGTGCTGGTTTGGCTGAAGAGAGTATAATGAGGGAATTTCAATAATGTAACGATTCACTTTTTCTCTCTGTCCCTCATCTTCCTGGAAATCTTAGGTCTATTCTCAGGGTTGAACATAGTAACTCTCTTTGCTTACTGCTTACAGCTAAGAGGGAAAGTATCTCTAAAAGAGCCTCTAGCTAGAAACATTCTGTTCACTGAAAAGCTAACAGACTTGACTTCTTTACATAAATAGTCCAAAGTACCCCAGAAATATTATTCAAAACAATGTTGATCTGCGGAAATACTTTTAAACTCTAAAGTTATTTTCAAGTGTTAGTTATAATTGTTCTTCATTTTCCTTGTTCTTTTCTTTTACCCTTTGAATTGTTACAGTGAATTACTTCTATTTGAACCCACTGGCTTTAACGATCTGGATTATATTGTGTGGAGGTGAGCGTTCCTGTTCAGAATCAGTAGGGCGTGCTCTGAATGGTTTTCCCCTTGGTGCTGATGGCTCTAAACTTATTTATTCATATGCTCTTACCGCATCCCATTGGTTCTCTGTTGGAGACTCGGCAGTATTTTGAGTATTTGGGTTTTCCTACGTGGGGCTGGAGGTGTTGCCGGCCTTTAGTGGGTAGAGGTCAAGGATGTTGCTAACACCCTACAATGCACACGGCTCAGCCGCCCCCGGCAAGGATATAAGGTCCCAAGCGTCCAGCGTGCTGAGGATGAGAAGCCCTGCCTGTTTCCACAAGGTGAACAGTACATTACTTAGCAGACGCCTGCTCAGAAGGTAGAAGAGAGTTTGCTTTGCATGTGACAAATGGTGCCATTTGGGGGTCAAGCCCTCAACCTCGGTTTCATTAGTAGCTTCCAAATGCCGCTTGACGTATTCTCTCAAAATAGGATTCTGTCTTCACGACTTTCCCTTTTTGTGGGGGGGGGGGGTGAGGAGGGATAGCCTTTACTAATAATTGCAATCTACAACAGATATAAAGCTGTTATCATAGCCAAGTAAGGATGCAAGATGGGTGTTATGTTGTACGTTTATGTTCATGCGGAGACATGTGATGTCATTTCATTGTAGCCATTCTTAAAGCCCTTCAGTATCCTGGTGGCAGTTTCCAAAATCATTAGGCCCACAGAATTCGAACTTCACCTGCCTGAACACGTCTTCCTTGATGGTCCCGCATTTATTACTCTTGTTCTTGAACTGTGCAGCTTTTCCTTTGCTCTTTGTTACCATTTTGAAGAGTAGAGTCTATGATAGACATACTTCATGCTACGGCTCTTCTCCCCCAGGTAAAGACTCCCATAAGGCTAAATGCCTAGATACAGCTAAGGATATTCTTGCCTCTTTTGAAAAAGTAAATTATGGGGTATTTTAAAACAGGCTTTTTCCAGAATCAGAGGGAATCTGTATATCTGTATATAGCCACCCTCCCTCCCCAGATCTTTTTGTGTAAGAAAAGACATACGAAACTACATCAGGTAGACCCAACTTCCAGGCAATGTTTGAGTTCATGTTTCTTCTCTGAGGAGAGAAAGATAGGATGAATTCCAAAATAACTTGAAAAAAACAAAAGAGCGTAACGATAGCACATTAAAGGTGAGTGGAGAGATGTAATAAGAGAGGAAGCAGTAGTAGAAACACAAAGTGCACTGGTCTACATCTACCGCTGCATTAGGCCGGCAGGGTCATTGAATGTAGAATCTGAGGGTCCGCACAAGAAGTCTTCCTTCGGGGAGGCCAGCAGGTGGAAATCTCAGTCAGTTCGTGCCTTGCCAGCGTCTGCAGAGAGCCCTTTGGGTCACCCTTCTGGGTCTGGCGGGCGTGGACGTTTCTTCTCCTGCTGGACAGCTGGACACGTTGACCTCCCTCCGTCGATGGGAGGTTGCACACAGCGCCAGGGTACCTCTGCCTCGTTGCACTTCTCCCCCAAGGAGCCTTGAATTGCATGTTGAGGAGCGTGCATTTGAAATTGGGTGCTTTTATGGTAAAAGCATGTCACTTCAAAATTACATACGGGAAGCCCATCCAATACCGTGTTGAGGCCAAAAGGCACACCACATCAGCCATTCCTTTCACCCTAGATCTTCAAAAGAAGCAGAACAGAACACTAATATAACTGAGGATGGGAGGGCCCGATTCGTGAGTGCAGTGGAGGGATTTTAGCTTAGAATTGTAGTCGCCAGTATCTCAGGATGATACGTCATTTTGCTACATTGATTAGAAGAGAGTCCAATGATTACAAGTTGCAAACACACCTCCTAGTTTTTTTTATTATAAAGACCTTTGCTGGATAACGTATGCAATGTCAGGAATCCATAAAGGAGTGCCAGTTCTTGCACTGGTATGTCTAGAATTTATTTTTCAAGAGGTCATTTCATTTTCAAGAGGTCTCTTTTTTCCCCAGGTGACAGACACATAGAAAAAAAGTGTTTTGACTGCCCTATAAAACTTAAGATAATGTCATTGTTTTCTAGCATCTTCTAGATTTATTGCATGTGGGTGGTTAAATATGTTGTGTGGAAAATAATTATTCCAAAATTAACATGCAAGTAGAAACATTTAAAGTTCTTCAGAAAGAGTCCTGTTCTTCAATGTGGCCAGGCCTTCTTCCGGTCTCAGAGTGATTTGAAGTAATTGCTGCCATTTGGATGGTGGTCCTCAAGTTCAGCCTGCGTAAGCGTCACCTGGAGCCCCTGTGGACACATCTTCCTGGGTGCTCCTTCAGACCGAATCCCAGTCGTGGTGAGGTGCTGGGGAGGGGACCCAGCTCACACTCTGATCTGTGTGCTCCGCCCACTGAATGGGATGGATGCGTCTGACAACGTGAATCTATTCAAAATGGGACAGAGATCACTACATTTTTAACCTACGTGACTTTCATTTTCAATTACCGTTCAGTAAAATTATATATCGGTGGATTTATAAACATAATTCTAAAAAATAGTAACGTTATTGAGATATAATTCACACGCCAAACTAGTAACATTATTGAGATATAATTCACACGCCAAACTAGTAACATTATTGAGATATAATTCACACGCCAAACTAGTAACATTATTGAGATATAATTCACACGCCAAACTAGTAACATTATTGAGATATAATTCACACGCCAAACTGTTTACCTGTTTAAATAACGCATTGGTTTTTCGTGTACTCACAGAGCTGTGCAGCCGTCAGCACCATTACAGGACATGTTCAACACCATCCTCAGAAAACACCGTAGGCATTAGCGCCACTCCCATTTCCCTCTCATTTCCCCAGTCGCAGAGAACCACTCATCTATTTTCTGTCCCTGTGTAGATTGGGTCCTTCTGGTCATTTCATATAAATGGAATCGTATGCTACCTAGTTTTCTCTCTCTGGCTTCTCTCACCAAGTATCATGTTTTTAAGGTTCGTTTATGCTGTAGCATGTATCACATCAGTGTTTCATTCCTTTTCATTGCCACATAATATTCCATTGTACATTTTCATTTTGTTTATTCATTCATCAGTTAATGTACATTAGGGTTGTTTCCACTTTTTGACTGTCATGAGGAGTGCTGTTAGGAACATTTGTGTACAAATTTGGGGTGGCACGGATGGAATTATTAAACCTATTGGACATATTTTATCCTGAAATTTTTGGATTAACTTTATTCTAGAGTTGTCTGTTTCAGTATTGATAAACTCTTTTCATTGTTTGTCCCCATTGTAAGTTCCTGACATAATAAAACTCACGCCTGACATTAAAACAATAACAACACAAAACAAAACCAGAGTGGATGCCTTTCTGGAACTCTAAACACTAACCTTAAATCAGCTTGTGGGGAAATTTGCTTAGTACTGTTGAGAAAAGACAAGGAGGGTGCGTGCACACACCCACATTCCCTCGGAGTGACATTCCCTCGAGCACACGGGCGTAACTGGGGTCTACGCTTGGTATTTGAGGTGATTCCTTGTGGGCTTTAAGAAATCCATGATGATTTCCAATAAAATAGCATGTGTATTGGTGTGTGTATGACTGTGTGTGTTATTTGCTTTTCAGTCTTCTGATTTTCAGGTCTTGTACTTTCTCTTTATAATCTAATGGATCAAAGAAGGATGACAGTTGTTAAGGAGATGGATTGATTTTCCAGTGATACTGTCTTTCTTTTAAGAAGATTGGTGGGAATAATTGCATCTGCCTAAGTGACAGTGGGGAAAAAGGATCACAAGAAATAATAGTTTAATGAGAAGTTACATATAAGGATCACTATTTTATTTCACTGACCACTGTCCTGAAGCCTCTCTTTTTCTCTTTCCACACATCTGATTATCGATTATTCTCTCGTTTAGCAACGATGAATTAGATAGTTGGCAATGTGTTGCTTTTATTTCTTTGCTCTGTGTGTGTATGTGTGTACCTGGTTATGTTTATGACTCTTCAGAGTCATAAAATATATTTTATTGCTTTCTCCCCTGTAAAATGCCTTACTCTTTGGGCATTCCATATGTCTGACTAACCCACTTATTTCCAATAGTTTCCTCATACTTTAAAAATGTTTGTTTTTCTTCATATAAGCTGAGCTATTGAAGTATAGTCTTAAAGAACATCGGAGAAGGAAGTATAGTCCTGTTACAATGAGAAAGCATTGCTCTGTTGATTATAACGACGTTAGAAAACTCTGTTTTTTAACTACTGACTTGGGTCATAGTCAGTGGTGGGGCCATCTCTACCCATTGGTTTCTTTCCGGAGTGGAAATTGTAGCTGTAACTTATAGAAATAATCGATATGAATCGTGTCCTGTAAAGTGTTTCTCATAGAGGCTGTCTTTAGATAGAATGAGCTCTTTATCAGCCTCGAAGAGCAAATATCTCTCAACAGTCCAACAGGGTTCCTGAATCGAGAAGAATTAATTTCAAAGCCCTACGTATGATGTTATTGCAAGCAGAAGAAAAAATAGCCCAAGAAACAGATCTTCAATATTTCCAGTACTATTTTTTGCAGGTTTTTTTTTTTTGCTAATTTAAAAAAGTGTGAGCAAAAGGCTATGCTTTGCTTTTTTTTCCTCTTGAGAGCAACACGTGAGAGCCGAGTCTGCAAGACAGAGAAGGCTCCGTGTCTCACGGCTTAATCGCATTGATTCGGTAGGGCTCTCAGTGCGGTGGGCGGCCGATTTACATGTGCCTGATTTCTGTCGAGTGGCAGGCGGGGATTTGCCCCTGCGAAGACGAAACCCCCTTTCTGCAGCGGGTTCCCTTCCCCCCCTCCCTCCCCCCTCCTCCCATTAGGAGACCTCGCTGAAGACAAACGGATGCCTGATGCCAAAACGCAGGACTTAACCTGACCCTCCACGGCGCACAAAGGAGGGCTTTCAGGTCCCCCGGGAAACAGCCCCTGCATTTTATCAGGCCGTGAAATTCGGAGTGAAAAGCCCTTGCCTCTGGTTGCCTAGCCATGCGGGGCAGTGGTGAGGGTGTCCGGGAGGCGGAGGGGGGGGAGGATGGACAAAATACCCCCGCACAAAGGCGGCCTCTCCCCCCCTTCTTTGATTGCTAGGTGGTCTGTGAGACTCCTGAGGAGCCATCCACCCGGCCCAAGAGCATTTTGTTGTCACTGGGTCACTCTGGGCGGGGGGTGGGGGGGGAAGGCTGGAGAGGAAGACTGGAGTCTTCTCTGCACAGGAGGGCCCCTGGCTTCTCCTCCTTAACAAACAGCAAGGGCAGCTTCGTGTCCAAAAACTGAAAGCTAGAAGAGGGAGAAACTCCTCACTTCATGGGAAGGACCTACCTTATCGGACAAGCCTGGAGTCTCGCAAAGTGTTCAGCAAACTCTTATTTCCTGCAGGCGCTGGAACGCTCTTTGCAATGAAGTCTGTGTACGAGTCAGTCGCATTTCCTACTTCAAGTTAATAACGGGGTACACGTTTCTAATGTTTTGTATCAACACATAGAGACGTTGCGAGCGTGTTAAAGAAGTGGGAGAAAAGCATTCCTCGGTGTAAAGGTGTGTTAGGTGCCGCGAGGAGTAAAGCGGAGCGGCTGGCCGTCCGTGACGTGGCTGCATCACCACCAGTTAGCAGTGTCTCGGCTCACTGCACTTCTACGCTATTCTGCAGATTCAAGGTGTTTTAGGTCCCTCTCAGGAAGTAACAAGTGCACAACACACCGAATGAACTGGGCAGAAAATAATAGAACCTGTGGAAGAAATACCCTTTACTTTTCCTCTTGCGTGTCCTTGGCCAGTTAACCTACCAAATTCAGTGGTCCTCAGTTATACTGAGATGCCAACTCAGATTGATGGCGTTTGTACACCTTATCTAAAATTTCCAAAACAATCTCCTGTGTGGGTGAGACTATTTTTAAGCTCCCCTAAAATGGAAGAAAGCCGTCTTAGTATACCAGCTAGGTCATAAATACCACATGTGTCTGTTGTAATATAGGAGTGTCCTAATATACGCTGTTTTCAAGTGCATGGAATCTTACTTAGGAATTTTACCATTTCATAAGGCAGCTCTCTCCATGCTGTATTTATTAGGTAATTGAAGAATTGGTTCTATAAACGGTGCTGGATATTTGGAGAAACGGAAGCTAGATCATTTGTCTCTGATAAAGAGAACATAAATTCTTTAATAAGAGTCATTTTCTTTCCTCTGTCCTACACTTTGACATCATGTCTGCTGTGCTTTTGGAAACACATTCAGCAATTACTCTAAGGACTGCTGAGATCTCAGCTTCCATTTGCCCAGCAGCTAAAGTTTACTCTGAGTAGCCTGGGTGCTATAAATCATGTATGTTTCCCATCTCACAACCCGGCAGAAACTGTTGGAGTGGATCTCCATCGCTGAAATTTACAGTTTTAGTTTCATGCTTCTGAAGGTCAAATTTGACAAGAAGATCCCACTTGCTTTTGCTATGCATTCTTCCTACTCATTATTCTTTTTACAGCCTAGACATCCCTTCCTGCAGAGAGCTCTGGTCAGCTCTGTGCTAGGGTTAGGTTGTCCCCGCCTGTGCTTCCCTCCATCCCTCTTCCATGGTATTGATCGCACGTGTTGCACCGGCTTGATTAATTTTGCCCTCCATCCCACTTAAGATTGAAGCAGGCAGACCGTCTGTCTTATGTGCCCACGAACTTCCCGTGTCTCTCAGGGCGTCGGACCCGCAGATGTGGCTCAGCAGATACGTTTGCAGGGGGTAGGGAGGTAACAAAGTGAAGGCAGAGTTTATAAACTAACGTGGGTGACGCAGTAGACAAAGGGAGAAACCATGGGTACATCCTTTGTGTTTTTGATGGCATAGGGGTTAAATCTGAATGCACATCCGTCTTCCTAGTTGCTTGCGTCAGCCAGTGTCAGTGAAGAAAACAAACCACTCTAGGTACATAAACTAGAAGGAATTGAATACAGGGAACTATGTGCTTCTAAAATGATTGGAAGTGTTGAGGGAACGGGCTCTGCACTAACCCTCCAGAGGTGACTCCAGAACGGTACAGAGCCGACCCCCTTGCTCGTGCTGAGGTCTCTCTAGGACAGTGACCTCAGGGCTAGGAGTCTCCCCCAGGGAAGTCTCTTCAGACAGAAGAAAACCTGCACACATCCACAGTGTTCTGAAAGAGTGAAGAGGGGACGAGCAAGAAAATACCTTCTGCTTCGCTTTCGCCTTCAAAGTTTGCCCTGGAGCGTTCATCACCATGGCCAAATTGCATTCCGAATCTTAGTGATACAGTCATCTGGGAAATGTAGTTTTTATTTGCTTTCCCACTAGAAGGAGTATGTATAGTGGGTATTGAATGTGCGCCCTTGTACTTTCTTTTAACACTCTCCAGGGTGGTTGCCACTAGCCACATATGGCTCTGCAAATTTAAATGATTTAAAATTAAGTGTTTACTTTTTCATTTACACTGGCCACATTTCAGGCTCTCAATTGCCTCCTGTGGCTGATGGCCCCCATATTGGACCATGCATACATAGAGCATTCCCACTGTGGTCTCACGTTGGGTAGCCCTGGTCAGGATGCTGCAAATGCCTTCTTTTTCTGCCCTTTTTGGTCCAGCAGAGCCACTGATGAATGCGCGGGTAAGGTGGTCGAGAGCGTCAGCATAGAGTTCATCAAATGGGGTTGAATTAGCTGAGTTGGGACATGCAAAACAGCAAGAGGGGACTTCTTTGGTTGGGTCCTTCATTGTGTGTTTCAGGTCAAAAGAGGTACACGGGGAAATTAGCAAAGAAACCCACATCTGCGTTGCCCACAGTGTAAAGAAGTCTATTCTAGACCTTGTGCAAAATCTGAATCATTAAGCAAATCTTCATTCTGGTCCAGAGCTACTAAGTTTGCTCTTGCTGCTGGTTTTGACTGGGCTCACCAGTAGGTTTAATTGCTACTTTATAATGGATTCCACTGGACACAAGAACCTCAAGGTCACTCTTTAAAGGGAGAACAAAATTAAATGTCCACGTGAGACTGTGCAAGTTCCGAGTTTGGTTTAAAGGGCAAACAGGGTCTATAGAAATAGGGTCTCCCACCCATAACTAACGTATATCCTCCTCCCAGTGTTTTCAGCTTCCGCAAAGTTACGAATATTACGACTCACTTGTTAATTTTGAGCAGACCTACCGCATAAGGCCCACTTGAATGGGTTTGTTCAGGGATGCCCTAATGTGCTAGAGGCCCTTTACTGTCAACAAAGCCGGGCTGATTTGATCTGGCTCGGGAGACAGGAAGCATGAAAGTCCTTATGAGATTCAGCGCCCCCCCCCCCCATCCTTTCAGGAGCACGCCGTGCCTTCCTGGAGCTTGACGTGTCAGACAGCCGAACCACACAGATACATATTAAGCTGTCAGTTTAACAAGCTGCTTCTATCTGAAAAGGATTAGCGTTGACACTCCTGATGATTTGTCTAACTGTAAAGGACTTGCTTCATCCCTGGGTCCTCGCTGAGTAGCTGCTACAATCACTCACCTCTCAGACAAATAGACTCGACTTCTTGGAAATAATTAGCCACGGTGTACATCTGCCTAAGCCATTCTTATATATTGCTGATACAAATAATCTTATTAACCCAGAGCACGTATTATAAACAAGTTCAAAAGTACCTCCGTGAGCTTTAATATGGGGCCAAATTGAAAACTCAATTACTCCTGTGACGTAGGCGAGATTTCATAAGGCCGGTAGCTCAGGGCAAAAGGACAGCAGGCCACCCAGCTTGGGGATACGATTGACACGGTTCTCTGACACCACCGATTACATGATTTCTTAGGAATTGTGTATTGTTAAGAAGATGTGTAGAAGAAAATATATACAGAGATGAGGATCAACGCTAGACTTGCCTAAGCTTTTCAATGTAGCATGAAGGCAGGGAGTTCGTAATCTCCATTCACTGTGTGGCATGTCGGGAGCGGTTCCTTAACCTGGGCCTCATGCTGGCAGAAGCATGCTGTGCAGATTACATTCTGGCTTTCACGAGGGAGCGGGACCTGGCTGGTTAAACCCGCAGGACGCTCTGACCAGGGACTCCTCTTGAGCTGTGCAGCATCTGACCGAATGAAAGCACAAGACGGTTCTTAATTCAGTCTCTAAAGTCTGACTTATGGTGGAGACAGGCTTCCCAACTTATTCTGATTACCTGGGGGTCAATATTGGAGAAAGATGAGTCGTTGATTTGATAGCTTGCAAAGGACACAGATGCCTGTAATCAAACTATAATGAAAAACGGGGTGTGTGTGCGTGCGTGTGCGTGCGTGCGTGCATGCGTGAGAGAGAGAGGGAGATATCTGGCTTTGAAATGACGTAGAGATAATATTCTCCAGCCATTGTTGATTTGCTGAGCGCCCTGATGAAATATACATTTTTAATTTTCCCAGAGGAAAGGCTGTCTTGTCGTGTACCTCATTTGGTTGGGCTGTCTGCTTCTGCAGTCCATATCCCACTGAGGGCCCATTCTCAAGTGTCTTTAGGGAAATGTTCGAGTTAGGATGAGGAAATGGAACACACCCTTCTGTTACATCCCTGCCTTGGCCAAACACCAGGGTCGGTTTTTCCTCGTGACATGTGTAATAGGGGTGGGCCGATTCTGCTGATTTTAGAATTTAGGTATGAATTTAGGCAGCATGTGCAAACACTACTGGAAGCTGATAATTATGCAGGACGTCTCATTGAATGGTTTGCAACGGCAAAATAAGTAGGTTATACTCATTTCCTACTTGCATTGTGAGAAACGTTTTGCTTTGATGTTGTAAGAATGGTTCCTTTAGTACAAAGGAGGGAGGGACATTTTCAGAGGCAAATTGGACCGCAGGGCTGAGTGAACTCATTTCCTGTGTTTATAATCAAAAACCGAGACAAGGGGTTGGGATGATTGGGGTCGTCGCACCCCCCCCCCCGCCCCCCGCCCCGTGGAATTACCTTGGGACTCCAGGATGACGGGGCTGCTCCAGTCTCAGCGCCATCAGGGTTCCTGAGGCTGTCCTTAAGCCACCTGTTTATAGAACCTGTTAGATACAACTTTGCAGAGCCTAGTCGGTTTTTGTTAACCGTTCTGTGGGAAGACGGGCCCCTCAGTCACTAGGAGGTTTTGGGTCTCAAGCCTTTGTCTCCAAGTCTCCATTTCTTCCCACAACTTGTTTATAACTGCTTTACTAATTTTAAAATCACCTTTTGCCCATAGGTCTATGTCCATAATAGATTTCAGTGATGCCTGCTGAAGAAAATTGGTGATTTTGAGTAATTTTAAGATTACTTGATGTGTTCACTTTTTAAAATTTGAAGTATAGTTGATTTACAACGTTGTGTTAATTTCTGCTCTACAGCAAAGTGACTCAATCATACACATATATACATTCTTTTTTATCTTCTTTTCCATTGTGGTTTATCTCAGGATATTGAATATAGTTGCCTGTGCTCTACAGTAGGACCTTGTTGTTTTGATCTATTCATTTTTAACTTCACTTAGAACACTTCAGAAAAGTTACGAGAATAGGACAGAGAACTTCCATATATCTTTCATCTAGATCAGGGTACAGCAAACATTCTGACAAAGACGTAAATATTTTTGCCTTTCTTGGCCATACAAACTGTTGCAACTATTCACCTCGGCTACTGTAGCACAAAAGCAACCAGTGACAATACATAAATGAATGGGTGTGTCTGTGTTCCAATAAATTTTATTTACAAAAACAGATGGTGGGTCAGATTTGGTCCCTGGTTTCTAGTTTCTGACCCCAATCTAGATTGACCAGTTAAGTTTTATTTGCTTTATCACGTTCTCTCTCTCTAGATGGATCGATATAGGTGTAGGTGTGCATTTACCATTGTTATTTTTTTCCCCAACCGTTTAAAAGTAAGTTGCAGACATCATGACTCTTTACGCCTAAATGCTTCAGCGTGCATCTCTTGCATAACTGCGTGGAATAATCGAATTCAGAGAATTTCGCATTGATGTAATCTTGCGATCTCACCTTTGGTCTGAATTTTCAATTTCACGAATTGTGTGAATACTGTCCTGTCTGGCGTTGTTTTCTCAGATTCAGGATCCAGCCCATCAGCATGCTTTGCGTTTAATTGTCACATGTCTTTACTCTCCTTTCATCCGGAAGCAATCCCCAGCCCTTCTTTGCCTCTCATGATATGGGTATTTTTTTTTTTGAAACTAATAATATGCATTTTAATGTGGGTAAATTCAAAGTCCTGCCAATACTGACCACACAGATACAAAGATGAGAGACCAGTTCTTAGAAAGGAATCGTCTCGTCGTGGCTTCTCTGTCTTTGGATGTAGGTCTTTTTTGGTAGGTTCCAGTGGTTTTGTTTGTTTGTTTTTGTTTTTCTGATTTTGGTGTTTTCCTAAGAAGGGGTGAGCTCGCGTCCTTCTATTCCGTCGTCTCGCCAGCAAGTTCCCGACGTTGGTAGTTTTTAAGACCAGAGGCTTGTTGCTTCGTACAAGGCGCCTCATTCTGGATTTGTCTTATACGTCCTCACGGTTCAATTCAGGTTGTGCCCTTTGGGCAGGACACTGCCTCCGTGATGGTGGTGCTTTGTTTTTACTAGTGTATCACATCAGGGGCACACCAGGCGGGTTTCCCTGTTCCTGGAGATGTATCCTTCATCACTTAGTTAAGGTATTATCTCCAGGTTTCTCCACGGTAAAGTTGTCACTTTCTCTTCATTATTAATATTTTTTACCTTCATTTTTAAAAACTTTTTATTACAAAAAGTTTTAATGGAACTATGTTTGATGCACAATATTATATAAGTTACAGGCATGTATACAGGTATACATAGTATCTTTTTAATTTGAGACGTAACCGTGGGTTATTATTTGGAACTTCAGTACTATGCCAAAATGCCATAGCAGATGATCAGGTGGAAAATCTCGTTGCTAAGAAAGTCTGTTTGGTCTTTAATGAAACAGAATCCCCTGACGGATCTATTTCAAGAGACTGAATGATGGGCATAACGGTATGAGAAAGAATGACAGTGACAGGATGATTTTCTGATAACTACTACCTCGATTCGTTTTTTTTCCATTTTAATTGTTCTTTGTTTGTTTGTTTCTACCTACTTTCGCTGAAATTAAAAGAGCTCTTGATGTTAGAATTCCCTTTATTGTGAACAGTAGTTGTGATAAAAATGAGGCCCAGATTCCTTGATAAGCATCGTGGCAGGAGAGTAAATACCCTTTGAGTGTTTCAGAGAAAGTCGACTTGTGATGTGAGATGTCTGAGGTGTGACATCCCTGTGCTGGGCTGGCACACCGATTCCTCTCGGGTTTAGGCTCTGCTCATCGTTCAACTGTACTTCCGTGGGCTGACTGCCAAAAGATTTCATTATTTTGGCAAGACACGGTACACTTTTTGACACATATTTGCACATATTTCAGGAAATATATTGGGGGAAAAACGACTTCCATCTAAAAAACAGATCTACAGTTTCCTAGAGAAACTTGCTGCCATTAATTCAGAAAACAGAAGAGGTCTTTGGAAACTTCTGTTGCTGGCATTATTATGTGCTATGAGTGTATACCTGTATGAAATGAAAAGTGGATTTTTTTTTTTTTTTGCGGAACCCCAAATTTATTCTTTACGTCCAGGCAACCATCTAGACAAAAATTAAATATAAATCACTGGGCTTCCCTGGTGGCACAGTGGTTGGGGGTCCGCCTGCCGATGCAGGGGACGCGGGTTCGTGCCCCGGTCTGGGAGGATCCCGCAAGCCGTGGAGCGGCTGGGCCCGTGAGCCGTGGCCGCTGGGCCTGCACTTCCGGAGCCTGTGCTCCGCAACGGGAGAGGCCGCAACAGTGAGAGGCCCACGTAACGCAAAAAATATATATAAATCACTATTTAACTTTTTTTTAGTCAACAGAAAATTTTTTTGTGTGAGAGCATACCATATGTCCTATAAAACATACGGTGCTCTAGTCTCAGAATTTTCCTTCTGATTCCACCTTCCGGCCACATACGCAAGAACATGCCACCCCACCCATCCATAGCTGTTGGAATTTGGGCAAAAAATTGGCACTTTTGAAACAATTATTGGAACATGCTTGAGAGACTAGAATTAAAAGAAGATTTATTTTCTTCTTTAATTAAAAGAAACAAAGGTAGATATCAGGGAAATATGAAAGAACTAAAATTAATTCTCCTTATTGGTCTTGTAGAAGTGGAAGGGAATCTCATTCACTGAGTACCTACTACATATGGGCATTTAAAAATGTGGTCATTAAAGTTTTTATTCTGCAAGAATCCTCTTGGGCACATGTTACTCTTTCATGTATCAGAAACCTCAGACCTGGCTGGAATCGTCATTTTCTGTGTCCCTCACCTGTGTTGTCTATCAACTCAGGACCTCTCAAGTTCAGTCACCAGAATTGCCCCTAGAAGGGCACACACATCTAGCCATCAGCACTTTCTCACCACACTGGAAAACTATGGACAGAATGTGCTTCTCATGACCATTGTTGTGTGTCTCTGCCTCCAGATTCTTACATCCTCTAAGCTCAACAGTGAATTGAATGGTCTGTGTCCAATCACAAACGGAGCCCTGGACTTGAATCCTGCTACCCAGCCATTGCTCCTGTAAAGATGTTTTAGTTCCCAAATCTGGAAGATGTAGGGTTGGGTTAGATGCCATCAAAGATGCTTGCCTTTCTAAAATTCTGTGTTTCCATGTTGTAACCCCGGCACATCCTCTGGGACCTGGATCTATTGATTATTTCCCATTTCTCCTACGTCTTCAGTCAGACCCCCTCCACCTGATCCTTTTTTTCTGCCTACCAATATGTTCCATTCCCTTCTTTTTCAGTCTCCCCGGGCACAAATACAGAAGAGGGGGCAAGATAGGTCACACAAAAACATTTTGCTGAACTGCGAGATTGCCTCAGTGTTGGCATTCTAGCTCTCATATATCCCAGCTCCCCAAATTCTCTGCATGCCAACTTCATATTTTCTCTGCTTCCTCTTGACATGTATCTTGGACTTTCGCTGAAAAGTGAACATGCCTTGTTTACCTTTCTAGACTGTGAAGAACTTGAAGGCAGGTGTGTGTGTGTGTAATTCATAAGTTTAACAGACCCATCACTTAGCATGACGCTGTGGTGATGGAGTTCAGCACATGTTTATGAAAGGAATGAATGATGTAGAAAGAAAGAGAAAAGAAACCTGTAAATGCTCGTGATTGGCTTCACCCTTTCTCCAGAACTGTGTGTCCATAATTCCAATAGCTTGGTGGGCATCCTTCCCTGTATGTCCACTTGACTCATCCTCCCCTGTATATCCACTCACTCAGCTCAAACTCATCCTGTTAAACGCTTCATTCCTCCTCTTGCCCCGTGTTTGTTTCGCCTGCACCCTCCGTCATACTGACACAGTCGGCTCCTTTCCGATTGGGCTTAGAAAGTTGGGTGCCTTTCCCATTCTCACTTCTCCCACATTGCCCTTCATAGGTTGTTGATTTTTCTTTTCCTTTCACCCAATGTCCTCTTCCATCCAAATGGCGTATTGGCGCTAGAAGTGCTGGAGAGAAGGTTTGGAAGAAATTGTAAAAGCTTTTGCTCTGGTTTCATTTGCTGCGTGTTTTGCCTCCGTGATCCATCTCCTATTCTAACACTCAAGTCATTTTAAGCACAGATGGGGCGAGCAACTCCTTTCTAAGACTGTCAGTGGCTCTCATTGAATTCCAAGGGCCATCTTCCCAGCCTTGTGTTTTATTGCGTCTTCTTGTTTAGCTCTCACACTCCACATATCTACGACATTGTCCAGGCCCCAAATCTGTTTACCATTGATCAGGTCCTCCTCATTCTTCTAAGCTAATCCATGAGCCCTCAGTTCTGTGAGACCCTCTCCGGTTATCCCATGTGGAACAACATACCACTTCTTCGCTTTCTTATAGGACTTTATTCTTCTATCACTTATTTTATACTTTGTTGCTGTAGACTGATTTATTTGCCTGCTTTTCTCCCATGGAGATTATAGACAACCTCAAGGCGGAACAAATTTCGACCAGATTTCCCCCACCTTGGTGAGTGGACGAGTGCTTAGCACACAGGAAATACGAATCCACACTCATTGGTTTAGCAGAAGTTCATTTGAACAGGTTGGAAAGTATGGAACGCTGGCTGCTGTGTTTTAACGTGGCTTCTGTCTATTTAGCATAATGTAATGATGGGTTCTGTTTCCGTGAGGATTGGGCATGTGTGAACATTTGAATTTTATAGGAAACTTCTTTGCCTCGGAATTTTTTGCGATCGCCACTTAGGTAATATAATTTCCTTTTCTGTACTTTGGCGTGAAAGTTTTGGGTTAAGTGTAAGGTGTGGAACTTTGTGCTGAACTGTCCAGATGGTAGTTCACCAAAGCAATATCGATAATTTTCCTCTTTGTCGGTACTTTGGCTCGGAAGAGCGCGATCTCTTTGTCTGTGGGATACATAAATACCTTGGCATTTGTAGCACCCAGGGCCTTCTGGAGCTGAATCCTCCTTGGGGTCATAGTAATTTAGTAATCTCATAGATCTGCAGACCGCTCTTCAGTTTCCAAATCCCTGTCACATATCTCATCTCTGTAAGCTCTTGTAGCATGTGGCGTAAATGGGGCAGTGCTTTATAATGGAAATAACATTCCTTGGAGTGTGCCAACGCGTGGCTCCAAATTCCAATTCCCATAGCCTCCCCGACAGTCGCTTGCTTTGTTTCCTCAGCCTCTCTAAGCTGCAATTTCCTCTCTCTAAAATGTGAGAATAATAGTACCTAATTTTACACACTTCCGTAGTTCTGTTGTTATGGGGCTCCACGGAACAAATCATTTTAAACGTGCTCCATAAATCTGTAAAGATTCTCTCACATTCAATAATAGGTTAATATGAATGACTGCGTTCTCATATTTGAATGATCGAGCTGAGGCTACATAGTTAATGTGATTTTCTCACTTGTAGATTTAGACACATGGCCAAGTTAGGGCTCAAACCAAGGCTTTCCATTCCATGGTGCACATGGCTTGTTTTTTATAATCTGTTCTCTTGTTTGCATGCTCAGTTCCATATGCCTTGTGAGGGATTATAAAAGGGTTAGCAGACATATTCCCTCCTCAGGAGGATCTGGAGGTAGTGTAACTTTAATGCAAGTCATAGGCTCCACAAATCAGTCAAAAATGTGAGAATTCTTGGGGGGAACTCTAAATGCTACATGGTTGCAGAGAGGGCAAATCAGTGTGCGCTGTGGGGACAGCAATGTCCAAAAATAGATGGTTTCAAGCAGCTACTGATCTGAGTGGAGAAGGACGGAATAGCTTGTCTGTAAGGAAGACATATCATAACAGAGTGGAATTAGAAAGGATCTTGTTTTGGGGGAACAGAAAAGCAACCAGCTTCGCTGGAAGCAATTCACAGGAGGTTGAAGGAGCTGGTTGGACAGGATTTGCTGGTTGACCAGACGTTTCGAATATAAAACCATGTACTTTAGGTCAAATCCGATAATTATTGACTAATTGTATCAGTGACCTCACATCTTCAAAACCGTGTTTTAGAAGGATGAATGTGGCCAAAATGTACAGCATTGTTCCATGATTGCAGGTCATCGTCCTGAGTAGCATTTACTCCTCCATCCTGGGGAAGTTGTTTCTCAGGACCAGCTCTGTTACTGTGGTTCCTTTGCATGTTGTTCAAAAATTCTCAGCCTTGGCACTGTTAACGTCTGGAGTCAGATCATTTTTTATCATGTGAGTGCTATCTGGAGGATGTTTAAGCAGCAGCCCTGGCCTCACCCCCAAGAAGCCAGTACCTCTCCCCTTAATCATAACAAAATGATTCCACCCATTGCCAAATGTCCCCTGGGAATACAAAATCACTCCCATTTCGGAACCACTTACTTAGAGCAATTTAAAAAATTTACCTACTGTCTTTTTTTTTTTAGCCACGCCACGCGGCTTACAGGATCAAGCCTGGGCTCCCTGCAGTGGAGGCGTGGAGTCCTAACCACTGGACCACCAGGGGATTCCCTCTAGTATAGTATGATATAAATTAATTACAATAAAAAAAGACCTGTACAGTGTTGTACAATATATTTAAAAGTTGGAAGGGTTTATATAAATTCTGCATCATTGGCTTCCCTGTAAAGTTTGAGTGTCAGGCAATTCTGGAAGACAACCAGAAGACAGTAAAGAGCAGTTGTTCCCTGGATATTGGCTGACCTCTCCAGTTTCCCATTCTTTTTGTCACCCCAGTTATCCAAAATTTACCCCCTTCACTCTTCCTCATTATTTGCTTCGTCTCTGGAAGTACTTGGGTATCCCAGTCCTAAGTACTGGTTAGGAAAACATTTCAATTTATCAATAAATTTATTCAGCAGGTGTTTATTGAGCTGCAACCAAATGATAGGAATATTGTAGTCAACGTAGTAAATGTCACAAAGTCTCATTGCTCACTGTGCCATGAGTGGAATGCTGTAGGAACATGTTTTATATTACGGTACATTTTATTTTTTATTTATTTATTTTAAACACAACATATCTCTCACTTTATTTCTTTTTTAAGTTCACCTAGAAGTATTTTGGGTTTTCAGCATATAGGTCTGGACATTTTTTAATCAGATTTATTTTGATTTTTTTTGAATTTATTTTTTTGAATTTATTTTGAATTTTTTTTGAATTTATTTTATTTATTTTTCTTACACAGCTGGTTCTTATTAGTTATCTATCTTATATGTATTAGTGTACACGTGTCAATCCCAATCTCCCAATAGATCCCACCACCAGCACCAACCCCCACCACTTTCCCCCCTTGGTGTCCATACATTTGTTCTCTACATCTGTGTCTCTATTTCTGCCTTGCAAACCAGTTCATCTGTACCATTTTTCTAGATTCCACATATATACATTAATATATGATACTTGTTTTTCTCTTTCTGACTTACTTCACTCTGTATGACAGTCTCTAGGTCCAACCACGTCTCTACAAATGACCCAGTTTCGTTCCTTTTAATGGCTGAGTAATATTCCATTGTGTGTATGTACCACATCTTCTTTATCCATTCGTCTGTTGATGGGCATTTAGGTTGCTTCCATGTCCTGGCTATTGTAAATAGTGCTGCAATGAACATTGGGGCGCATGTGTCTTTTTGAATTATGGTTTTCTCTGGGTATATGCCCAGTAGTGGGATTGCTGGGTCATATGGTAATTCTGTTTTTAGTTTTTTAAGGAACCTCCATACTGTTCTCCATAGTGGCTGTATCAAATTACATTCCCACCATCAGTGCAAGAGGGTTCCCTTTTCTCCACACCCACTCCAGCATTTGTTGTTTGTAGCTTTTCTGATGATGCCCATTCTAACCGGTGTGAGGTGATTCCTGATTGTAGTTTTGATTTGCATTTCTCTAATAATTAGTGATATTGAGCAGCTTTTCATGTGCTTCTTGGCCATCTGTATGTCTTCTTTGGAGAAATGTCTATTTAGGTCTTCTACCCATTTTTGGATTGGGTTGTTTTTTTTTTTAATATTGAGCTGCATGAGCTGTTTATATATATTTTGGAGATTAATCCTTTCTCCGTTGATTTGTTTGCAAATATTTTCTCCCATTCTGAGGGTTGTCTTTTCGTCTTGTTTATAGTTTCCTTTGCTGTGCAAAAGCTTTGAAATTTCATTAGGTCCCACTGTTTATTTTGTTTTTATTTCCATTACTTTAGGAGGTGGATCAAAAAAGATCTTGCTGTGATTTATGTCAAAGACTGTTCTTCCTGTGTTTTCCTCTAAGAGTTTTATAGTGTCCGGTCTTACATTTAGGTCCTTAGTCCATTGTGAGTTTATTTTTGTGTATGGTGTTAGGGAGTGTTCTAATTTCTTTCTTTTACATGTAGCTGTCCAGTTTTCCCAGCACCGCTTATTGAAGAGGCTGTCTTTTCTCCATTGTGTAGCCTTGCCTCCTTTGTCATAGATTAGTTGACTATAAGTGCATGGGTTTATCTCTGGGCTTTCTATCCTGTTCCATTGATCTATATTTCTGTTTTTGTGCCAGTACCATACTCTCTTGATTACTGTAGCTTTGTAGTATATTCTGAAGTCAGGAAGTCTGATTCCTCCAGCTCCATTATTTTCCCTCAAGATTGCTTTGGCTCTTCGGGCCTTTTGTGTCTCCATACAAATTTTAAGATTTTTTTGTTCTAGTTCTGTAAAAAACGCCATTGGTAATTTTATAGGGATTGCCCTGAATCTCTAGATTGCTTTCGGTAGTATAGTCATTTTCACAATATTGATTCTTCCAATCTGAAAACATGGTATATCTCTCCATCTGTTTGTGTCATCTTTGATTTCTTTCATCAGTGTCTTAAAGTTTTCTGAGTACAGGTCTTTTACCTCCTTAGGTAGGCTTATTCCTAGGTATTTTATTCTTTTTGTTGCAATGGTGAATGGGATTGTTTCATTAATTTCTCTTTCTTATCTTTTGCTGTTAGTGTACAGGAATGCAAGAGATTACTGTGCATTAATTTTGTATCCTGCAGCTTTACCAAATTCATTCATTAGCTCTAGTAGTTTTCTGGTGGCATCTTTAGGATTCTCTATGTATAGTATCATGTCATCTACAAACAGTGGCCGTTTTACTTCTTATTTTCTAATTTGTATTCCTTTTATTTCTTTTTCTTCTCTGATTGCCGTGGCTAGGCCTTCCAAAACTATGTTGAGTAAGAGTGGTGAGAGTGGACATCCTTGTTTTGTTCCTGATCTTAGAGGAAATGCTTTCAGTTTTTCACCATTGAGAATTATGTTTGCTGTGGGTTTGTCATATATGGGCCTGTATTATGTTGAGGTAGGTTCCCTCTATGCCCACTTTCTGGAGAGTTTTTATCATAAATGGGTGTTGAATTTTGTGAAAAGCTTTTTCTGCATCTATTGAGATGATCATATGGTTTTTATTCTTCAATTTGTTAATATGGTGTATCACATTGATTGATTTGCATATACTGAAGAATCCTTGCATCCCTGGGATAAACCCCACTTGATCATGGTGTATGATCCTTTTAATGTGTTGCTGGATTCTGTTTGCTAGTATTTTGTTGAGGATTTTTGCATCTATATTCATCAGTGATATTAGTCTGTAATTTTCTTTTTTGTAGTTTCTTTGTCTGGTTTTGGTATCAGGGTGATGGTGGTCTCATAGAATGAGTATGAGAGTGTTCCTTCCTCTGCAAATTTTTGGAAGAGTTTGAGAAGTGTTAGGTCTTCTCTAAATGTTTGATAGAATTCACCTGTGAAGCCATCTGGTCCTGGACTTTTGTTTGTTGCAAGATTTTTAATCACAGTTTCAATTTCTTTACTTGTGATTTGTCTGTTCATGTTTTCTTTTTCTTCCTGGGACAGTCTTCGAAGGTTATACCTTTCTAAAAATTTGTCCATTTTTTCCAGGTTGTCCATTTTATTGGCAGAGTTGCTTTTGTTAGTCTACTGTGATGCTTTGTATTTCTGCGGTGTCTGTTGTAACTTCTCCTTTTTCATTTCTAATTTTATTTGAGTCCTCTTCCTCTTTTTTTGATGAGTCTGGCTAAAGGTTTATCAATTTTGTTTATCTTCTCAAAGAACCAGCTTTTAGTTTTATTGACCTTTGCTATTGTTTTCTTTGTTTCTATTTCATTTACTTCTGCTCTGAACTTTATGATTCCTTCCCTTCTATTAACTTTGGGTTTTGTTTGTTCTTCTTCCTGTAGCTCCCTTAGGGGTAAAGTTAGATTGTTTGAGAGTTTTGTTGTTTTTTGAGGTAGGATTGTATTGCTATAAACTTCCCTCTTAGAATTGCTTTTGCTGCATCCCATAGGTTTTGGATGTTGTGTTTTCATTGTCATTTGTCTCTAGGTATTTTTTGATTTCCTCTTTTATTTCTTCATTGATATCTTGGTTATTTAGTAATGTATTGTTTAGCCTCCATGTGTTTGTATTTTTTACATTTTTTCCCATGTAATTTATTTCTAATCTCACAGCATTGTGGTCGGAAAAGATGCTTGATACAATTTCAGTTTTCTTAAATTTACCAAGGCTTGATTAGTGACCGAAGATGTGATCTATCCTGGAGAATGTTCCGTGTTCACTTGACACAAAAGTGTAATCTGCTGTTTTTGGATGGAATGTCCTATAAATATCAATTAAATCTGTCTTGTCTATTGTGTCATTTAAAGCTCGTGTCTCCTTATGAATTTTCTGTCTGTATGATCTGTCCATTTAACAAGTGAGGTGTTAAAGTCCCCCACTATTATTGTGTTCCTGTCAGTTTCCTCTTTTATAGCTGTTAGCATTTGCCTTATGTATTGAGGTGCTGCTATGTTGGGTGCATATATATTTGTAATTGTTATATCTTCTTCTTGGATTGATCCCTTGATCATTATGTAGTATCCTTTCTTGTCTCTTATAACATTCTTTATTTTAAAGTTTATTTTATCTGATGTGAGTATTGCTACTCCAGCTTTCTTTTGATTTCCATTTGCATGGAATATCTTTTTCCGTCCCCTCACTTTCAGTCTGTATGTGTCCCTAGGTCTGAAGTGGGTCTCTTGTAGATAGCATATATATGGGTCTTGTTTTTGTATCCATTCAGTGAGCCTGTGTCTTTTGGTTGGAGCATTTAAACCATTCACATTTAAGGTAATTATCCATATGTATCTTCCTATTACCATTTTGTTAATTGTTTTGGGTTTGTTTTTGTAGGTCCTTTTCTTGTCTTGTGTTTCCTACTTAGAGGAGTTTCTGTAGCATTTGTTGTAGAGCTTGTTTGGTGGTCCTGAATTCTCTTAGCTTTTCCTTGTGTGTAGAGTTCTTGATTTCTCCATGGAATCTGAATGAGATCCTTGCCTGGTAGAGTAATCTTGGTTGTAGGTTCTTCCCTTTCATCACTCTAAATATGTCATGCCAGTCCCTTCTGGCTTGTAGAGTTTCTGCTGAGAAATCAGCTGTTAACCTTATGGGAGTTCCCTTGTATGTTATTTGTTGTTTTTCCCTTGTTGTTTTTAATAATTTTTCTTTGTCTTTAATTTCTGCCAATTTGATTACTATGTGTCTTGGCATGTTTCTCCTTGGGTTTATCCTGCCTGGGACTCTCTGCACTTCCTGGACTTGGGTGGCTATTTCATTTCCCATGTTAGGGAAGTTTTTGACTATAATCTCTTCAAATATTTTCTCGGGTCCTTTCTCTCTCTCTTCTCCTTCTGGGACCCCTATAATGTGAATGTTGGTGCATTTAATGTTGTCCCAGAGGTCTTTTAGCCTCTCTTCATTTCTTTCCATTCTTTTTTCTTTATTCTGTTCCATGGCAGTGAATTTCACCATTCTGTCTTCCAGGTCACTTATCCGTTCTTCTGCCTAAGTTATTCTACTATTGATTCCTTCTAGTGTGTTTTTCATTTCAG
This sequence comes from Delphinus delphis, assembly GCF_949987515.2. NCBI lineage: Eukaryota > Metazoa > Chordata > Mammalia > Artiodactyla > Delphinidae > Delphinus > Delphinus delphis. Next base: position 120,487,713 of record NC_082704.1, read on the forward strand.
TTATTGTATTGTTCATCTCTGTTTGTTTGTTCTTTAATTCTTTTAGGTGTTTGTTCTTTAATTCTTCTAGGTGTTTGTTCTTTAATTCTTCTAGGTCTTTGTGAAACATTTCTTGCATCTTCTCAATCTTTGCCTCCATTCTTTTTCCGAGGTCCCGGATCATCTTCACTGTCATTATTCTGAATTCTTTTTCTGGAAGGTTGCCTATCTCCACTTCATTTAGTTGTTTTTCTGGGGTTTTATCTTGTTCCTTCATCTGGTACAGAGCCCTCTGCCTTTTCATCTTGTCTCTCCTTCTGTGGATGTGGTTTTTGTTCCACAGGCTGCAGGATTATCGTTCTTCTTGCTTCTGCTGTCTGCCATCTGGTGGATGAGGCTATCTAAGAGGCCTGTGGAAGTTTCCGGATGGGAGAGACTGGTGGTGGGTAGAGTTGGCTGTTGCTCTGGTGGGCAGAGCTCAGTAAAACTTTAATCCGCTTGTCTGCTGATGGGTGGGGCTGGGTTCCCTCCCTGTTGGTTGTTTGGCCTGAGGTGACCCAACTCTGGAGCCTACCTGGGCTCTTTGGTGGGGCTAATGAAGGACTCTAGGAGGGCTCACACCAAGGAGTACTTCCCAGAACTTCTGCTGCCAGTGTCCTTGTCCTCATGATGAGACACAGCCACCCCCTGCCTCTGCAACAGACACTCCAACACTAGCAGGTAGGTCTGGTTCAGTCTCCTGTGGGGTCACTGCTCCTTCCCCTGGGTCCCGATGTGCACACTACTTTGTGTGTGACCTCCAAGAGTGTCTCCGTTTCCCCCAGACCTTTAAAGTCCTGCAGTCAGATCCCAGTAGCCTTCAAAGTCTGATTCTCTGGGAAGTCCTCCTCCCATTTCCTGACCCCCAGGTTGGGAAGCCTGACATGTAGCTTAGAACTTCACTCCGGTGGTGGACTTCTGTGGTATAATTATTCTCCAGTCTGTGAGTCACCCACCCAGCGGTTACGGGATTTGATTTTATTGTGATTGCGCCCCTCCTACTGTTTCACTGCAGCTTCTCCTTTGTCTTTGGATGTGGGGTATCTTTTTTGGTGAGTTCTAGTGTCTTCCTGTCGATGATTATTCAGCAGTTAGTTGTGTTTCTGTTGCTCTTGCAAGAGGGAGGGAGTACTTGTCCTTTTACTCCACCATCTTGAACCAATCTCTATTACTGAACATTTAAAAAATATAAATTTAATATACAATTATCATCTGAGCAAGTGATATTGTGAATGTCTCTTTCTAGATTAAGTAAAAAAAAAATTGATAGCTACATTCCAAATGATGATCAATGTGATTAGCTGGCTCAACCTTTTTTTTTTTTTTTTAAGTTTCTCTGAAATGTGAAGTTTTTCTTCATTGGGAAGCAGTAGCCTAGGAGGAAATGATTTCAAACAGTTGATCAGCCTAAAACTTGAAAGGCTAAACCACTTGCTAAAATACTAACTTTGATTACTGTTTTTGTTTGTTTGTTTGTTTTTGTAGTTTGACGCAGTATGTGATCACGGCCCTTAGAGTTGCAGTTGTTGCTGGTAGTATTACTTCTCTTCTACTCCCTTCACACATGGAAGCAAGTTTTACGACTACCTTTTTTTGGCAGTACTTTATTATTATTATTACTTGGAGAAATAGAAAGTGTTTTCTTCTTGTTCAAAGTGCGAGAGAAATGGCTGTCTTTTTTTTCCTCTTTGGCTTTTGTTGAAATCATTTTACCTGGCCAGTAGCACCGTAAAGAAATAGAGCTGTGGAAAATTTATCCTGCCAAGATTTACGTAAATGTTTACATCTAGGTTGTTCTGGTCAGGTAGTTTTCACCGAGGATTACTAAAAGAAAATGTTGGCTGTCATTAGTAGCATTTTGAGATGTATCTTCAGCTGCTACTGATTAGTGGTGACTAGAAATGAGGCAAGCATGCAATTAAAATAGAACTTTAAATGAATTGTATATACCAATGCTAGACTTGACAGATGGCGATTCTGGATTAACAAGAAGACAAGTGCATTACGTATTGCTGCTGTTAGCATTTCAGAACTTTGCCCACTTTTGTAAATGATATCTAGTTTTTATAAGGCATTTATTCCACAAGTTGTCAGGAATATGGTTATTTGGAATCATGGACATCACAAAGGACTGACTTTTTTAATGCACTCATGCATGTCTCTAGTTATGAAAATGCAACTGTACACATGTAATATCTTGCTTTCACAGTTTACATGTTCAGCAATGACAGAAAGCAAGAATCACATAATTATTCTGAGACATTTTTAGCCACATGACACTGAACAGTTTTTATATGGAATAAATGCTTGTTGGATGTTTCCCGAGTGAAATGACAGATACTTAACTTGTAAGTAGCTGAGCCTCTGTCCGTGAAAACTCCCCAGGTCTTGTGGTGCGGTCCTGCTCCGTTGTAGGCCACTTCTTCAAATGAAAAAATTGCAAAGTATTTTAAAGAGTGCCACTTATTCATTTCAAGTAGTCTTGAGAAGGAGTTAGGTCTAAGCGTAGTTATTAAATGACCAGTAAAGTTTTTAGGCTAGGAGCCAATGTCTTGCAACAAATAAGGATAACTCTGTGGGGTAAGGCATTGGCTGTACCTTTAGGAAACAAAACTCACTCTTTAGGGAGCTCATGAACTATGTAAGGTAGACAAGTTTTAAACTATTTCATTGCTATTAGAAAAATGGTATTCTTTTAGAATCGTTATATTGGTGAAAAATTGTACATTTGTTTTAGAACATGCTTGGAAGAGGTGAACACTAATAGACTTGGGACAAGCTTATATAGGTCTTGGAAAAGCATCATTGACGAGAAGTTTTTTTAATTAAAATAACTAAAAATGAATTGTTCATATGCAACATTAAAGGATATAAAATCTAGAATATTCTCACAAGCAGTAGACTGATTCTTAAATGATACTTACATGAACCAAGAAAGAGCCATTACAGACCCTGTTTTCATCAAATTCTACAGCAGTTCTTTTTCTCCCCCAGCTTTATTGAGATATAAGTAACATATATAACGTTGTGTAAGTTTAAAGTGTACAGTGTGATGGTTTGATACACACATATATTGGGAAATGTTTACCACAGTAAGGCAGTTCTTTTTAAAGTTTAGCGTAAGCACCAAGATTTTCAGGAGAACTCGCTAGACTCTGTACACCTGGTGCCTTTCCCATGACCTCCAAGGTGATGCTCATATTACTGGTCATTTATCGCACTTTGAGAGCAGTGCTGTGACAGACTGACAGTTGATACAGTCAGTAGTTTGTTTTCATATATGCATTTTTGATTGAAAAAAATAGCAGTGGACATTTGCAAAGTAAATTTCACCATAGAGTCTTCCAGTTCATCTTTAAACTGTATCTTTATTTTACAACAGGGAGGTTGCTAGAAAGTAAAGTGAAAATATAGTACAGGTGTATGTTCTGAATTCTACATTATATATGTCTGAAATTTAACTGAGAATTTTGATATCAACTGGAAAATTTATCAATAATGAAAGTCAGATACATAGAATAATCATACCCTGGTTATGGGAACCAGGGTATGCCAGTATTTAGATAACTGTCATTTCACTCTACGAGATGATTAATTTGTACTAATTAAAATTTGCATTAAAATATAATTTGGAGAATCAAATATCCATTCATATGAATGTAAGATTTTAATTTCAATCATGAGGGCTGGCTGTTATCTCTTATTTATTACGATATATTATATAGATAGTATATATAGTACTATATCTTAAGTGTTATAATTATACGTTATATATAGTAGTATGTATATAAAACCTACATTTACACGTATATATACTTTGTTCATTCAATAATATATTATTTATTATTACAGTTGTTACTGAGCAGTGGATCCTGGCTATTACCTTTGATTTATTAAATCCTATATGTAAATTACATATATGTATTCAAACTGTATTCTGAAGCTCTTATGGGAGAGTCTCATACTCAGGCTTACTCCATACATTTTAATAGAGTAATTAAACTGGGTAAATGTGAACGCCGCTGGATTCACTGAGATAAACGCATAAGTTAACAATAATGGGTGTGATATATATATATATATATGCATATACATATATTTAATGCAATACTTCAGTCACTTACAGAAGAATATTCAAAAAAACCCTATGTTGTCAATTTAAAAGCAAGTTATCGTTAAGGTTGATGAGGAAAAAATTCATCTGTAACAACCACCTTTAGAAACTATTTTTTACTGAATAAAACTAAATATCCAAACTGCTGTGCCTGACAGGGAATATACCTGCTTCTCCTGCATGTCGCCTCCAGACTCTGCAGCTTTCCTTTTTCGATTGTGTGGAAACGTATGTCTTTCTGTCCCTGCTCGGTCATGATGCTCTTGTCTCGGATTCCGAGGATACCCACAGTTACGATGAGCTGCTGATTAATTGGATTTCCTAAAGTCACTAGGGAAAGTAGGCCCTGAGAAGTCAGGAGTGTGCACAGGCGGGTTCTTTCCTTTTGGGCTTTGTTTTTTTCCCGTGTTAACTGATTGGTTTTCACTGTGCATCTCTCCTAGTGCCTGGAGCCCTGCAAGGTGTCCTGGGACCTGCGGAAGCAGCAGTGCCAGAGCTTCTGTGAGGTAAGAGGCCCCGTACACAGCCACGGACACTCGGGACGCAATTGCAGGCTGACCACGTGCCAGTGGGTCCTTGGCATGGGAGGGCATCATGTTCTGGGGCTGGGGAAGTTCACTTTCCTTCAGGTGTGTGTGTGTGTGCATGTGTGTGTAAATTCACAAAAAAAATTCTCGAGACTTCTTAAAACCTAGCCACCCGCTGCTTCCATTATTAATCAGACAGTAAAACGTTTTTTTAGCACCAATGAAGAAGGGTTCCAGCCGTTGCCCTCCTCCCACCTCACATTATGGCTCTTCTGTGGGCGATTCTCGGCATGATGATTCTCATGCTTTTGGAGGAAGCCGCCCTTTTATTAGTGGTGGGGTTTCTCAGAGATTTTCCCCTGGCTGTTCACCCTCTGGGCAGCCCATACTCTGGGCTGAGGCTTGCCCACGTTTTCCCGTATGGAAGGCACCTTACTTTCCCCGTGCTCTCAGGTAGATGATAGAGCGTTGCTGTCCCAGACCACCACTGTCTAAAATCATCAGTTGTGCTGAAGAGGGGCAGGGCTGCTTTGCTCCACTGTCTCTTCCGGGGCAAACCAGGGACCCAGGGACCTGCCGTGAAGCAGCCAGGCTGACGGCACGGTGGCCGCTCAGAGTAAGAGCGGTCGGAAAGCCCGCAAGGGCCGTGAGCACAAGAGTTGGAAGAGTCCACTCTGGGGACCAAAGCAACACCGTGGAGGGTGGTGGCGAGGGAACGCCAGCAGACATGCCCGTGCGGCATCAGAGGGAAAGGGCGCTGCAGGGCTTCTTTGAGTGGAATGGGGAGCTGGTAGGGCACTTCCGAGCTTCTCCAAACAGACACGGTGGTCTGGTCCCGCCCCCGTGCGGGAGTTGCCAAGGGGGTCCTGTTGCCTGCGTTTCACCTTGGAGGGCACACAGATTCCGTTCTGCAAACATGCCTGTGGGCCTGGGGTCATAACAGCGCCATCAGTTTTTTGTTTGTTTGTTTGTTTTTAATTTATTTTTGGCCGCGTTGGGTCTTTGTTGCTGTGCGCGGGCTTTCTCTAGTTGCGGCGAGCAGGGGCTGCTCTTCGTTGCGGTGCGCGGGCTTCTCACTGCCGTGGCTCCTCTTGTGGTGAAGCACGGGCTCTAGGTGCATGGGCTCAGTAGTTGTGACTCGTGGGCTCAGTAGTTGTGGCGCACGGGCTTAGTTGATCCACAGCATGTGGAATCCTCCTGGACCAGGGATCGAACCTGTGTTCCCTGCATTGGCAGGCAGATTCTTAACCACTGAGCCACCAAGGAAGCCCCAGCTCCATCAATTTTAAGGTGCGTGAAATACATCCTCAGTCCTGATACCGTCTGACCTTCCCGACAAGCATGGAGATAAGCAGGGCACACTGTAAGTCCACAGAGCTGTGTGTGGAAGCGTGGAAGCCTGGGAAGCTGGAAATTATCAAGTCACATGGCTCCCCCACTGCAGGTGGCAAGACTGCCTCTCAGCTCCATCTCTGACCCCTCTCCCCATGTCCATGTGCTGCTGTGGCTGGATTCCCCTTGGACGGTTACAGGGGCTCACTGTGTTACAGGATTATTTTAGAAAAGTGTTTAGTGTTGTTTTGGAAAGCTAGAATGGAAGTGTTTCTCAACTGCTAACGTAATCAATACGTGATCTTCCTAATCTCAGTTTTATTTTGCTCCAAAAGCTTCTACTCAGCATTTTGTGGCTGGCTGGAATATGGGTGATTTGCAGACTCTTACATAATGACATCTGTTGCCAGAAGTACCTGGGGGCTGAGGATTTTACCATAAGTGAAGTCTTTGGAAGCACTTTGTAGTCGTGAACTTCAAAATGCGATAATACGTAGGACTGGCAGGTATTTGAAGTTACATAGCCAATTGCTCTGCTACTGACACACACAGCTAAGCTAGTGATTTAGTGTCAAATCAGATAGAAGAGCTCTCCTATGTCTTTTTGTATCTTGTCCTTTTCTGGACGTTGGAGATGACGCAGAGGAGCATAAATCATGGCTTCTGCCCTCCCTCAAGGGAGCTGACATATTACACTTCAGGTTTTCCAGAATATCTTCAGGCTTCTTTAGGGATCCAATCCAAACTTCCCCAGGAAACATGCTTACCTGCCGTTCACATGAATGTTTCTTTATATTACTTACCTCTTCCTGCATAAAAAATGACCCCCAAACTTAGTGGCTGAACACAGCACACAGTTTCTTGGGGTCAGGAGTTTGGGCACAGCTTAACTGCATTCTCTGCCCAGCATCTGTCAAGTCTGTAATCAAGGTGTTGGCCGGGCTGCATTCTCATCTGGGGGCTCGACTGTAGGAGAATCTGCTTGTAAGCTCATTGCAATTGTCAGCAAAATTAACTTCCTTGCAGTTGTAGGACTGCGGTCCTGTTTCCTTGATGACTCTTGGCTGGAGTACACTCTTAGCTCCTAGAAGTTGCCTGTGGTCCCTCCCCATGTGGCCCCCTTCATTGGCAGGTCACAAAACAGCTATGTACTTCTTTAAGGCCAGAATCCTGATTTCCAGTCTGCTGAGACGGAATTTTATATAACACAACGTAATCTCAGGAGTGACGGTTCTTCACCTTGGCCATATTCTATTGGTTAGAAGCAGACACACACACACACACACACGGAGGTGATTACACCAGCGCAGGTCATGACTCGGTGGGGCTCATTCTAGGCTGTGGAGGGATTCAGGTCCCTTGAGACATAGAACAGGGAAGTTTGATCAGAAATGGAAACAAACAAGCAATAAACAAAACTGATGAACCTGTGCAAAGACAAGGGCAGTAAGGCCATCCCTGTGTCTCCTGCATTCTATAAAGTGCACTCCTACTTCACTTTGTATTCTGTTCTGTACACAAGCTGTGCATATATATGCTGTTGTAGGATCTAGAGGAACAAGATGTGCCCTGCTCTTCGCCTGGTAAACACACGATCCCTTAATATCGCTGACTCTGTGTTGATAGTTTTACATCTGACCCCTGAGAAGGGAGATATATTTGAAACCTTTCTCCCTGAAATTCCAGATGTGATAGTGGGCTTCTGTAATTGCCGTTCTCTCTGAAATAACCGTGAGGACATCTGAACCACGTCGGCTTATTAAAATGGGACTCGTGTGTACAAATTGCGATCTGCTGTTGGCAGAAAGGTTAATTGGAACTTGAAAGGTGGGGAAAACAGACGCCAGTTAATGTGAGGGACTTTGTGGAGAGACCTCAGCCCGCTGGTCCAATAACTCAAAGCCTTAATGTGCGATTTTAGCTGCTTCGATTGTTCTTATCTCGCTCTGCGTTTTTTTGCTTCTGTTTTATTTTGCAGTAAATGTCTGACTATTATGCTTAAACAGACTGAATCCTGAAAGGACTCATCCCTGTTTCAGTAGTTTTCAGGCTAGTCATTCATTGAGACAGACCCGTCCATGCCCCTGGTTACCACATTATGTATTAAGGATGCGTACAAGTTCCATATTGTCAGGAAGCTAAGCTTTCCCTTGGTAAGAGTTCGGACCCAGAAGGACTCCAGGTTTTATTCTGCTCCAACAGAAACAACTAGACTATTAGATATATTTGGCCCCATGTATATATTTGCAAGATGGTCTGAGCTTTATCTTCTAAGGCATGAGCTTGCAAACAACACCCCACACAGCAAACCTGGTCTGCCTCTTGTTTTTGTAAGTAAAGTTTTATTGGAACTTGGCCAAACCAGTTTTTTTTTTTAATATATCATGTACGGCTGCTCTTGTGTTACAACAGCAGAGTTGGGTAGTCGTGATATATCATATGGTCCACAAAGTGGAAACTTTACAGGAAGTCTGGCCCTTTACAGAAAGCGTGTTCCAACTCCTGCTCTAAGAAGAACCACAGTCACGACGATATCACACAACCTACCTAACCATTCAGACTGTCATGATTTCTTAGTCTGTATTACCAGCACCAATTTCTAGACAGAAAGGATTTTCTTGGTAATTTTAGTCATGAAGTTCTGCTATGTGGAAAGGATTTTCAGGGGCATGTTAATAATAACATACCTAGAATCCATTCGTGGCCTCCTCATGTAGTGATCTCTTTAACTTCTCATATGACTATCTATACAGCTCTACTTTTGCTACTTTTTCAGGCTGATGGCAGAGTTAACAATGTTATTTTTTTTAATGACATAGTGAAGTATATTAGAACAGGAATCTTTTTCTTTTAATTTTTCACGTTTATTAACTCATCATAGGGTTCACTCCAGAATATGTTTTCTGCCTTTGGATAACGTATGAACTCTGACAAAAGTCACCATCAGCATTCATTGGGAAAGTCTCCAGTATGAATCTTTGGGGGCAAATTAAGATAAACATCTTGTCTCAAGAACCCTTTGGGATCCTGATGTAGCTTACAGAAAAAAGAGGCAGTTCTGGTACACAGAGTATTAGGACACTCTGTTCACCTTTTAATGTTTGGGATAAATGACAGCCCAAGGCTATGGGTGTCTCTCAAGCCTAGATCTGAATCATAAGGGATGATTTCTCTGATTCACAAGGGATGATTTCTCATGTGGCCTTTTATGAAACGTGTTATTTTCCGTGATAGAGACATAGATAGATTGTGCTTCATTGCTTTAGTTTATTAACTAGCCATTAGCCCCTTCCTCTTACTTTTATAAAACCTTAAGAAACATGATAAACTATTACAGTTTTTCGTGCTAGTCATAAAATGCATGTTTTCCCATGTTTAAATGTGTTTTTCTTACAACTGATGTAATCTTGAATTATAAATGAACATGTCCTTTTTCCTTGTTAACGGTATATAAAATAGTCACGTGTGTTACAGCTGTTGTTGTCTTAGTTTTGTTCTTTTTTTAAAAGATAAATTTATTTATTTATTTTTGTCTGTGTTGGGTCTTCGTTGCTGTGTGTGGGCTTTCTCTAGTTGCAGCGAGCGGGGGCTACTGTTTGTTGCGGTGCGCGGGCTTCTCATTGCAGTGGCTTCCCTTGTTGTGGAGCACAGGCTCTAGGCGCACGGGCTTCAGTAATTGTGGCTCACAGGCTCTAGAACGTAGGCTCAGTAGTTGTGGCTCATGAGCTCTAGAGCACAGGCTCAGTAGTTGTGGCACACGGGCTTAGTTGCTCCGCGGCAGGTGGAATCTTCCTGGACCAGGGCTTGAACCTGTGTCCCCTGCACTGGCAGGCGGATTCTTAACCACTGCACCATCCGAGAAGGCCCCTGTTGTCTTAGTTTTGATGACACCTGATACGTCTTCGTTTATGAATGGGCTTCTTGCTGATGAAACACCTCCCATCTTTAATTCTGATGTGTTTGACTTCATAATATCCCCACCCTAGTAGGATGTCAGCTGAGATGTCAACCTTGGCCGTATGAAATGTGCACTAAGGGTCATGGAAAGCTGAGACCTCACCTGCGTCAGGGGTCAGTCAGTGAGGGAAGCATCCATTGTTGATACTGAGCTTGTCATTCGATCAGCCTGGATTTTCATCGATCCAGTCCTGGTCAGGATGAAATTAGGAATAAAAAAGAGGCTTTCACTCTGCCACAGATGGCATTATTGATTCATTTCTTTGTGCTTTTTGATTTTCAAAATATTTTCCCATATGACTCCATTTGATTTCATAGCAATTCTTAGAAGTTAGGTCTGAATTTTACTAGGCGAACTTTATGGGCAATGAAATCAGCACACAAGGAGAAAATGTTTTATTGGCCCAAGACGACATGGTTCAGAGGCAGAGGAGTAAGATCTAAAATCGAGCGGGTGTGCCTTCTAGTTAACGTTTCTTTCCCACTGTCCTCCATCCCAGACACCTCTGTCTACCCCTGCTCCATGAATGAGCCTATCTCTTTTGTAAAATTGTTGGTCCAACCATTTGTGTGTGAACAGGCTTACTCTCCAATGAGAAGGAAGCTTTGATGATGCAGAATCATAGTTAGTTAAAGGTACTTCAAGGCATTGAAGGAAGAACACGGCTCCTTACTACTTACTACAGGGTCTCTTTGGCCGTGGGATGTTCCAACGTGACCGGAAAGACACCTCGAAACTAAGGTGTCAGATGTATCACACTGCCCTTCTTGCTGTCAAAACTTGTCCTGCCTCCGCTGCTCCACAACCCAGTGTTACGTCTTCAAATCTCGGGTATTAAGTAAACGCATCGCTTCAGGAGCTCAGGCAGAGCCGTCACCTGTCTGGGAATGTCTCTGCAGGAGTTAAAGGTACTGAAAGAAGCTGATGAGAGCTAAACAGGAGAAGGATGTAACCTGCCCCCGATGTTTGCGTGCCGGGGGAAGGACGAGCACGTAGAAGTGAATACAAGTCTTTCGCTTCAGTGGACCAGAACGACAGCTGACCTGATGACAGTATCCTCGTGAAGGGCAAGTGGAGATGGACCTTGGTGCTGTTTTTCGAACGTAGCCATGTCTTTTCTTTCCTGGGGGGTTGGGGATATACCAGAACGTAATAGAATAAAGCTGGCTTTGGGTGCCACACCATGGGGTTCATGATACAGTCACCTCTAGTCTTTTGAAGAGTCAACTAGTGAATCGTTCGGAGTCCATTAAATTAAGGTCCAGTATACAAGAGGGACTCAATTTTTATTCAAAAGGTTTGCTCTGTTGGAATATCTTCCCTGAGAAAGTTATATTATAGTACGGCTCCTGAGTCCTCCCTTTAGGGGAGTTGTTCATATTTGAGGGGGGCGGCACCAGGATGGCTCTTGAGGTGTATGACTGGTGGATAAGAAGCACAGGTTCTTCTTACGTGTACAGTATGAGTGCTTGAGCAGAAGAGAGATGTTGGTGGGTTAGTCCAGGGTGGCAGTGGTGGAGGTGGGCAGAAGTGGGCAGCACATATTCTGAAGGTAGAGCCGACAGAATCTGATGACACGTTGCTTGGGACGAATCGGGGGAATGAAGCGTTGATGGTGATGGCGGGGTCTTTGTCATGAACAGCTGGGGGAGGGAGCGGGCATGACCTTGAGCGGATACTGACAAGTGGGGTATGTGAGAGGCACAGGTTTTGTGGGCGAGGGGGTGGAGAAAGGATGGCCAGAGGCTTGGTGTCGAGCATGCTGTGTCTGAGACGTAAATTAGACCTCCTCTCGAGATGTGTCATGGGCACATAGATACATGAGTCTGGAGTTGAGAGGTCAGGCTGGACATACAAATGTCATGGTGGATAGATGGTATTTAAAGTCATGAAGCTGGATGAAGTGGTAGAGGGACAAGAGCTTCATGGGTTATGTCCTAAATCAGTCCTGCTGGTGGACTCAGCGGGGGCTGTTAAGATGGGAGAAGGTCCACGCGAGGGTGGAGTTCTGAAGGACACATGGCAACAGCTTCTCAAGAAGGAAGAGGTGATCAGTTGCATCTGCAGGACAGTGGAGGTCTGAAAATTGGTCACTGGATACCGTGATGCACAGGTCACGGTCAACCTTAACAAGAGCAGAGTTAGCTGGTGGCTGCAGAGAAAGCCTGATTGATGTGTTCCAGAGGAGTGGTAGGGAGAGACGGAGAGAGGAGGGGGTATGAGAACATTTCAGAGAGCACGGATCGCTGTGGAAGGTTGTGGGTGAAGGGCTGAGCAGGGTAACCCCACATTACATCACGTTTGGAGTGAAGAAATCATCCCGTAGTCTAAGCGGATGGGAACTGTCCTGAAGAGAGAGGGTGTGTGATGCTGGAGGAGAGGGGAGAACTGCAGAAGCACGTGACCTGAAACGGCAGTGGCGTCCACTGCACCATGTGAGGAAGGCTTGACGTGGCAGTAAAGGACCGTGCCTCCTTGTCGCAGGACGAGGTAGCGAATGAGAGCACACGGGCCGGCTTCCGGTGTATAGGCGTGAAAGGGGATTCGTGGAAGTGTCCCTCTCAACGCTTCACTTTTCTCCGTGAAATGGGGTGGTTAGCTGAGAGGGATGGAGCCTGGGGAGACCAGCACGTAGCACATTTTCCCAAAAGCGTTAGCTTTTATCACTGTAATGAGTAAACTTTTATTTTTTACAAATGATAAACATTTACCTTTTATATTTTTATAGTAAAGAAAAGTATTAATGATATAGTCTGGGTTGTGGTCCTTGGTCAAGGTGCAGATTGGGTCCAAGTTTTCTTTTCCACTTAGTGAGGGTGGGAGTAATGGGATCGAAACGTTTCAAGGAATGCTGAAGATTTTTATAATCGTTATGAGATTCCCTTTACCATCATCTTATAAAGGAAGCTGTCCTCATTAAATCAAATTTCACAGTCCTGGAAAATGAGGATATCAAGAATATTGAATGACGTTTTATGGTCGTTCAGTAAATTATTCATTGGGTGGAACGTGTTCTCAATGGAATGCAGCCTTTTTTTCTTTTCATTTTTTTAAACAGTGAGGCTCAATTTTCATTGAATTTTTATGTGTTGCTGGGGAGTATACCATGAGACTCTATTGAGGAGAATTGATGAGTTTTGAAAATTTATAAGAGGCTGAGACCGGAGGCTCTTTTGAATGATTTAAAGACCTATCCTGTCTCAAAAGAGGGACTAGCCAGGTAGCTACACAAGGAGTTAGGGGAATATCATAGAAATTACAAAAGCATCTAATTTAAGTAAAAAAATCAAAGATGCATGTAAAGCACTTAAACAGTGTCTGAACATAACAGACACTGGATAAATAGTAGCTCTTTTTATTATGATGGCGGAGGGCCAGGTCGCCACTTTGGAATTCTATGACGGGTCAGTAGAAGACAGCCTTAAAAGGTCCCACTCGAATAGTAAATGTACAGGAGGAAATGTACAACAGATGCACACAACTCTGTCCACAAGTTGAAGTTCCTTCCTAAGACCACCTGGGTGGGAAAGAGGAGAGACAAGTGGCTGGGTCAGGGGCTTTGATTTTGGGGAAATGGTTTCTGTGTTTTTACCTTGAGAAGACTTTGAATACATTTATAAGCCGAGGGGAAATGACCGTCATCAGGAGTGTAAAGTGGGAGATTCGTTGGGGGAAAAGCCCAGATTTCTGGAGTCAGAAACTAGGCTTGAATCAGGTTTCAGTGCACCGATGGAGAGACTCAGCTTCTGCAGATGCCAGCTGCAGCTCCCCGGGGCCAGAGCAGCGCTTCCCAGGCCTGGTCCTTCACACACGTCACCTGGAATCTTGCTAAAGTGCAGATTCTGTCTTAGCAGGCATGGGCTCTCGGCACGAGAGTCTCCGTTTCCCCAGCAGTGCAGATGCTGCTGGGTGAAGGACTAGTGTGTGGATTCCCCTTCTTTGATAGTGGGGTTCCCTATAAGCTGTCACTTTGAGGTGCCTACTGATGAAGTCTTGTGATTTCTTCTGTGGTATTCTATAGAGAGAAAATGTGCAGTGGCTGATAATAATTGAAAATAAACAGATGAAAATGGTTTTTTAAAAGTGGAAGGGCTTCCCTGGTGGTGCAGTGCTTAGGCAGATCCCACATGCTGTGGAGCGACTAAGCCCACGAGCCACAGCTACTGAGTCCACGTGCCACAACTACTGAGTCCACGTGCCTAGAGCCCATGCTCCGCAACAAGAGAAGCCATGGCAGTGAGAAGCCCACGCACCGCAACGAAGAGTAGCCCCCGCTCGCTGCAACTAGAGAAAGCCTGTGCACAGCAACAAAGACCCAACGCAGCCATACATACATAAATAAAGAAATCAAACCCTCACACTTTTATCATTCAAAACGCAGAATTATAATTGTCGGTTTGTCTCTGTCCCCAGACGGAAGGTATTTCACTGGGTACAGAATTTCCAGTTAGCAATTTTTAAAAAGTGAGTTGTTTAAAAATCTTTTCATTTTCTTTGGTCTTGTATATTTTCTGAAAAACCTCCGACATTCTTTTTTTTCCAGCTGTTTATAAAGAATCTGTTTATATCTCTGTCTGCTTTTAAGTGTTTCTTTCTGTGTCCAGTTTTAATATGATTATGGATACCTTGATGGGGTGGCCTTTATGTGTCTTCTGTTGGGGGTCACTAAGTTTCTTCTAATTGTGGGCTTATAATTTTAATCAAATTTTAAACACATGGGCCAATTTTTTTTCTGCCCCATCCTCTGTGTCCTGTCTTCTGGGGCCCTAAATACACATGACAGACTTTATATGGTCTCCTGGTCAGTCAGTCTCTGATCATGTTTTTTGCTCATTTTTTTCCCCCAATGCCTGCTTCATTTTGATAGTTTTTATCATTGTGTCTTCAGGTTCCCATCAAGTGATCTTTTCTTCTACAGTGTCTGACACTTTTTCAATCCTCTCTGTCATGTTTTTGTTCCTTCATTTTTACTTCTGGAAGTTCCATGCAGGTCTTTCCTGCATCTTCTGTTCCTCTCCTCTCTGTGTCCGTGTTTTCTTCTACATTCCTGGGCATATAGAGCATATTTATAATAACCTTTTATCGATAACTGTCCTTTCCTGCTAATTACATCACCTGTGTTGTTTCTGGCTCTGTTTCTTTAGATTCTCTGTTTCCCTTTTGCTTGTGTGTCATAGTTTCCTGCTTCTCTGCATGCCTGATGATTTTTTTTAAGTACTTTTTTAAAAATAATTTTTGGCTGCCTTGGGTCTTCATTGCTACGCACAAGCTTTCTGTAGTTGCGGCGAGCAGGGGCTACTCTTCGTTGCTGTGCGCGGGCTTCTCATTGCCGTGGCTTCTCTTATTACGGACCACGGGCTCTAGGCACGTGGGCTTCAGTAATTGTGGCACGCGGCTTCAGTGGTTGTGGTGCATGGGCTTAGTTGCTCCGCGGCATGTGGGATCTTCCCGGACCAGGGCTCGAATCCGTGTCCCCTGCCTTGGCAGGCGGATTCTTAACCACGGAGCCACCAGGGAAGTCCAGCATGCCTGATGATTTTTGATTGGATGTCAGATTTTCGTGTTCTGAGTTTTGCTGTATTTTGTAAAAAGCATTCAATCGTTCTGGCATGTAGTTACTTGAGATCAGTTTGCTTTTGTAGAGACTTGCGTTTAAACTTTCTGAGGGCAGATTCAGAGCAGCCTTTAGTCTAGGGCTAATTTGTCCCCATTACTATAGTGATATTTTTCTGAGGACTCTATCCGATGCCCTGTGTGTCGTGTATCCTTTCTGCTCTGACGGTTAGAATGTGAGGTAGTAGCCTGCTTAGAACTCCAGGAATTGCCTGCTCTAGTGCTTTCTGTCTGTTCCTTCCCCGGTCTCGTGTGCTTTCACCTCACGCATGTTCAAGAAACAGACTTAATGGGCACAGAGAACAGACTTGTGGCTGCCAAGGGGGAGGGGGTTGGGAGAGGGGTGGAGTGGGAGTTTGGGGTTAGCAGATGTGAGCGTTGACATGTGGGATGGATAAACAACAAGGTCCTACTGTAGAGCACAGGGAACTCTGTTCAGTGTCCTGGGATAAACCATAATGGAAAAGAAGATGGAAAAAAAAAAAAAGAATGTTAAAAGAAAGCAGTATTCAGCCCAAAACTTGAGGGGTCCCTCACAGCTCTCTGGGTTTCTCTTTGCCTAGTTCCATCCTTCCTGGTTTTCTGCCCACAAGACCTACTCGTTTCAGCCTCCTCAAACTTTGATCTCTTTCTCCTCGACTCAGAAGAGCTGCAGGACGACCTTTGGGTCACCCCTCCTCGCACTGTGGACTTGAACCTACCCACAGCCATGCATCGTTGGCCGTCTCCGGGCTCACCTCATTTGTGTGCTGTCTCAGGGCGTACAGCCCCGTGCTAGCTGTCGGCCATTGTCTGCTGTTCCGTGTATTCTGTCCAGTTTTATGGTTGTTTCCAGAAGGTCAGTCCCCACGTTCCTCAACAGGCATACGTAGAGGGTTTTGGGCAAATAAACCAAATGAATTGAAGCTCTCCAGACTGTGCCCTGACTACTCTGGTTTTGCACAGTTGGTTCTTCATGGCTGAAAAGACAGTGACATTCAGACGGTCCTCTTCACTCCTGCCTTTCTTCATTTAAGACAGCTGTCACATCTTCTGAGCGCCTCCTTTGACAACTTCACGTGAGCTCGTGTCTCTCCTGTGTTTAGTAACTGATACGGTTATTTACGTTTTAGCGCTCCTGAGAGGCGGGCAGAGTGGCAGCAGAGCCGTGACTGCCTTCTCCTTGTCCCTGTCGCATGACACACTGCTGGACACTGTCGAGACGTGTTTTGACTATGCGCTACCTGTTGTTCTCGCGGGGTTTGTACGTGTCTGTGACAGTGCTTATGACATCGTGGTTTTGCTGTTTCAATGTCTGTCTCCTGCAGAGGCTTCTGGACTTCTCCAGAGAGTGATGGAAGCTTACCTCCCTTTCACATTTGTGCTTTTCTGTCTAATGAATCAATATATTGCTCTCATCCGGAGTCTTTGAAGTCCGACACTCTTGACGTTTTTGGTTAAATACTTCTTTGCCATGAGGCTGTCCTGTGCACTGTGGGGTCTGTAGCGGCATCCCTGAGCTCTGCCCACTCGCTAGATGCCAGGAACACTCCCCTCCCGGTTGTAAGGACCAAAAGATGTCTCCGGGCCTTGCCTTACCATACTCTCTGTGGGGCAAAAGTCACTTCTGCTGAGAACCCTTTTGCTAACCTATGGTATTTGTACTTTCCCTTGCACATTATAATGAGGAAATAACATTCTATTCACAGTAATTTCTAGTTCACTTTGCGATGGTACCATCAGTCTAAAAGAATGCTATCCATATAGTAGTGTATAAACAAAGGAAGAGAAATTTCAAGGAAGATTTCTGGGGTCCTGCGATTTATAAGAAGAAATATATGCATTTGGTCTTCGACCCCCTTCTTGGCACAGAGGTCCTCGGGAATGTCCTAAGTGGTGAGAGCTCTCACAAGGTGCCTTGTTACTTTAATGAGATGACCTTGGCCAAGCCCCTGCTCACAGGGGGCTGGTTGCCAGGGGAGCAACCCTGTAGTTAGGGGTTGGAACTTTCCTCCCACCCTCTGACTTAAGGGAAGGGGGGAAGAGCCGGAGATTGACTTCAGTCCTCAGCGGCCCATGAGCTGATCAGTCATGCCCGAGTAATGAGGCCTCCATCAAACCCCCAGAGGACCGGGTTCAGAGAGCTTCCTGGTTGGTGAACATGCGGAGATTTGGGAAGAGTATCTTGTGTCCTTTCCCCGTACCGTGCCCTGTGCACGGCTTCCGTTTGGCCGTTCCCGCCTTACGTCCTTTTGTAAGAAACTGGTCATACAGTAGGTGAAATGTTTCTCTGATTTCTCTGAGGCACTCTGGCAAACTAATTGAACCTGAATGGGGCTTGTCGGAACCTCCAATCTGTAGCCCTTTGGTCAGAAGCACAGGCGACAGCCTGAACTTGGAACTGGCCTGTGCAGAGGCAGTAGGGGATGTCGTCCTGTAGGACTGAGCCCGCGACCTGTGGGGTCTGATGCCGTCTCCAGGAAGATAGTGTCACGATTGAGTTGAGTTGTGTAAACACCCCGCGAGGGTCTGAGAATTGCTTGGTGTTTGTGCGGGGAATGCCCCCCCCCCCGATGACGTTGGAATTGGGGGTACAGACCTTTTATAATTTCTAAGACTGTGAAAGTGTATCTCTTTTCTGAAGTATGATTTTGCTTGTAACTTGGATGGGACAGGATTTGCAAAATTCTCTGAGATGGAATCGTTAGAAAAAATCAGAGTAAATCTGTACATTTAACAACTTGACAATTTATTCCTCCTCAAAAGAAATTTTTCATACGAGTATTTTAGGTAATCTGTAATTAACCTCTTGTGTTTCTCATTGTTTTTTCGTTTTTCTAGAATTTCTAGAATGATGTTTTAAAACTGTAATACTTCTTTTCGGGGCTAGCACTAATTTCAGCATGATTATGTGGCAGAACCTGTGCCAAGTGTTCAATATACGTCAACGCTTAGGGTAATAGTTCACAGTAAGTATTATCATTATTCCCCTCGTACATTTGGAGAAACCAAGACTTGCGGCACTGATGTTGTCACCACTGCATGCAGCTCCTGCCTTACTGATGTAGTTGCCGTGCCGTGAATGGAGTACCCTGTATTTGCTTCTGCCCTCGTGTTTGTCATTCTTTCCTTCTAGAATAGCCCTCTGCCCTTCCACACCACGCTTACCCAGTTAACTCATGCTAAGTGTTGACCGCCTATCGTAAAAGCTTTCTCCTTGTCTCATCCTCTTTTGACCTCACGTGTGTGTACCTGCGTTACCTCCTGTGTCTACCTCTGTTTGAATACAAATGAAACTGCTTAATGATGTCACCTGTTTGTTAGTAGAGACATAAACTGGAAGCATGGTGCGGCGTAACTGTCCTGCTCTTCTTCTGTTCATCAGTAGCTTCCTAGTACCTAGAATGCCAGTTTGGCTTCTGAGTCAGTATATAAAGGCTTCGTGGGGCTTCACAGACATGCCTGGTAGCTCCTAGTAACAAAATGCAGGACGAGGGGGAGAGAGGGAAATGGTGGTCTACCAAGTGCCCTAACTGTCCCTGATTCTCTAGAAAATTTTGAAGTTTTGGAATTATTTTTGTTCCTGGAGATCTTCCAGAGATCTTCCAGCATGATTCTGGAGTGACGCTCCCAGTGGAGAATTTGACCTTTGATAACCTCATACCGTGTGTCACAGTTGCCTTCAAAATAAATAGAAAAGCCAAGGAAGAGGAAGCCGAGATAAACATATGTAAAGATGACTCTAATTTAGCAAAAGGGACGTGTACTCATAGGAAAGTGACTATTTTCGAATACATGTTTCTGATTTTCTCCTAATTTTACAGTATTCATGGCCAAGGTCTACAGTTTGCCTGGGAACCAAATTAACTGTAATCACATTTAATAAATTAGGATGTGTAACTGAGTTTCCAAGCAAATTATAATTTCATTTCCAAGCATAAATTAGAAACATGTGAACTGAGGATGCCTTTTCCTATTTCATGCATACTTAGCATTTAGATGCCTTCCTTGAAAGATACATCTGGTAGTTTGGGTTGTTTTTTTAAACAGTATAATGTCTTTATTTTTTATAGAAATTATATATGCCCATTGAAATATTTATATAACAAGCTGCACAGGAGACTAAAACTTAACCTTTACTCCAAAGTCTACCATCTGGAAATAGCCATGGTTACCTGTGCAGAGGAGTTATCATAGCAAACCTGTCCTTAGAAATTCCTGCCTAAAAGGTTGACCCTTGGCTGGCTTCTGGAAACTTGGGCTGGGGGAGATTTTCCCACCAATCCCTAACTGAGAGGAGGGGGCTCACTGTTCTAAACTATTTTTTTCTCTTCCCTGTATTTTATTTATTTATTTATTTTTTAACATCTTTATTGGAATATAATTGCTTTACAATGGTGTGTTAGTTTCTGCTGTATAACAAAGTGAATCAGCTATACATATATATATATCTCCATATCCCCTCCCTCTTGCGTCTCCCTCCCTCCCACCTTCCCTCTCCCACCCCTCTAGGTGGTCACAAAGCACCGAGCTGATCTCCCTGTGCTATGCGGCTGCTTCCCACTAGCTGTCCATTTTACATTTGGTAGTGTATATATGTCCATGATACTCTCTCACTTTGTCACAGCTTACCCTTCCCCCTCCCCATATCCTCAAGTCCATTCTCTACGTCTGCATCTTTATTCCTGTCCTGCCCCTACGTTCTTCAGAACCATTTTTTTTTTATATTCCATATATATGTGTTAGCATACAGTATTTGTTTTTCTCTTTCTGACTTATTTCACTCTCTATGACAGACTCTAGGTCCATCCACCTCACTACAAATAACTCAATTTTGTTTCCTTTTATGGCTGAGTAATATTACATTGTATATATGTGCCACATCTTCTTTATCCATTCATCTGTCAATAGACACTTAGGTTGCTTCCATGTCCTGGCTATTGTAAATAGTGCTGCAGTGAACATTGTGGTACATGACTCTTTTTGAATTATGGTTTTCTCAGGGTATATGCCCAGTAGTGGGATTGCTGGGTCATATGGTAGTTCTATTTGTAGTTTTTTAAGGAACCTCCATACTGTTCTCCATAGTGGCTGTATCAATTTACATTCCCACCAACAGTGCAAGAGGGTTCCCTTTTCTCCACACCCTCTCCAGCATTTCTGGTCTGTAGATTTTTTGATGATGGCCATTCTGACCGGTGTGAGGTGATACCTCATTGTAGTTTTGATTTGCATTTCTCTAATGTTTAATAATGTTGAGCATCCTTTCATGTGTTTGTTGGCACTCTGTATATCTGCTTTGGAGAAATGTCTACTTAGGTCTTCTGCCCATTTGTTGATTGGGTTGTTTTCTTTTTTTTGATATTGAGCTGCATGAGCTGCCTGTATATTTTGGAGATTAATCCTTTGTCAGTTGCTTCATTTGCAAATATTTTCTCCCATTCTGAGGGTTGTCTTTTCGTCTTGTTTATGGTTTCCTTTGCTGTGCAAAAGCTTTGAAGTTTCATTAGGTCCCATTTGTTTATTTTTGTTTTTATTTCCATTACTCTAGGAGGTGGGTCAAAAAGGATCTTGCTGTGATTTATGTCATAGAGTGTTCTGCCTATGTTTTCCTCTAAGAGTTGTATAGTGTCTGGCCTTACATTTAGGTCTTTAATCCATTTTGAGTTTATTTTTGTGTGTGGTGTTCGGGAGTGTTCTAATTTCATTCTTTTACATATTGCTGTCCAGTTTTCCCAGCACCACTTATTGAAGAGGCTGTCTTTTATCCATTGTATATTCTTGCCTCCTTTATCAAAGATAAGGTGACCATAAGTGTGTGGGTTTATCTCTTGGCTCTCTATCCTGTTGCATTGATGTATACTTCTGTTTTTGTGCCAGTACCATACTGTCTTGATTACTGTAGCTTTGTTGTATAGTCTGAAGTCCGGGAGCCTGATTCCTCCAGCTCTGTTTTTCTTTCTCAAGATTGCTTTGGCTATTCGAGGTCTTTTGTGTTTCCATACAAATTGTGAAATTTTTTGTTCTAGTTCTGTGAAAAGTGCCATTTGCTAGGGATTGCATTGAATCTATAGATTGCATTGGGTAGTATAGCCATTTTCACAATGTTGATTCTTCTAATCCAAGAACATGGTATATCTCTCCATCTGTTTGTATCATGTTTAATTTCTTTCATCAGTGTCTTACAGTTTTCTGCATACAGGTCTTTTGCCTCCTTAGGTAGGTTTATTCCTAGGTATTTTATTCTTTTTTTTTGTAGTGGTAAATGGGAGTGTTTCCTTAATTTCTCTTTCAGATTTTTCATCATTAGTGTATAGTAATGCCAGAGATTTCTGTGCATTAATTTTGTATCCTGCTCCTTTACCAAATGCATTGATTGCTCTAGTAGTTTTCTGGTGGCATCTTTAGGATTCTCTGTGTATAGCATCATGTCATCTGCAAACGGTGACAGTTTGACTTCTTCTTTTCTGATTTGGATTCCTTTTATTTCCTTTTCTTCTCTGATTGCTGTGGCTAAAACTTCCAAAACTATGTTGAATAAGAGTGGTGAGAGTGGGCAACCTTGTCTTGTTCCTGATCTTAGTGGAAATGCTTTCAGTTTTTCACCATTGAGGATGATGCTGGCTGTGGGCTTGTCATATATGGCCTTTATTATGTTGAGGTAAGTTCCCTCTATGCCTACTTTCTGGAGAGCTTTTGTCGTAAATGGGTGTTGAATTCTGTCAAAAGCTTTTTCTGCATCTATTGAGATGATCATATGGTTTTTCTCCTTCAATTTGTTCATATGGTTTATCACATTGGTTGATTTGCATATATTGAAGAAGCCTTGCATTCCTGGGATAAACCCCACTTGAGTATGTGTATGTGTATGTGTATGATCCTTTTAATGTGTTCTTGGATTCTGTTTACTCGTATTTTGTTGAGGATTTTTGCATCTGTGTTCATCAGTGATATTGGTCTGTATCAAGAAAAAAAGGGAGAAGACTTAAATCAGTAGAATTAGAAATGAAGAAGGAAAAGGAACAACTGATGCTGCAGAAATACAAAGGATCATGACAGATTACTACAGGCAACTCTATGCCAATAAAATGGACAACCTGGAAGAAATGGACAAATTCTTAGAAAAGCACAACCTCCCGAGACTGAACCAGGAAGAAACAGAAAATATAAACAGGCGAATCACAAGCACTGAAATGGAAACTGTGATTAAAAATCTTCCAACAAACAAAAGCCCAGGACCAGATGGCTTCACAGGCAAATTCCATCAAACATTTAGAGAAGAGCTAACACCCATCCTTCTCAAACTCTTCCAAAATATAGCAGAGGGAGGAACACTCCCAAACTCATTCTGCAAGGCCACCATCACCCTGATACCAAAACCAGACAAGGATGTCACACAAAAAGAAAAGTACAGACCAATAGCACTGTTCCTAAACTGTTGACACCTGTTTCCTTCTGGGAGTCTGGGTTTTGGTACATGCTACGCAGGAGGTGCCTATGTGACCAGCCCCCCAGAAAAGCTCTGGGCTTCATGTCTCCCCTGGACTTCTCTGGTTGACAGCATTTCACACGTGTTGTTACAACTCGTGGCTGGAGGAATTTAATGCATCCTGTGTGACTCCACTGGGAAAGTTTGCACCTGGTTTCCTCTGGACTTCTCCCCATAGGCCTTTCCCTTCTGCTCGCTTTGCTACATGCAGTACATCATAGCCCTGAATACGGATATCCTAAAATTAAGTTCAGGATTTCTTGCTCCATTCCTTCTAACCTACCGGTTTTTTAAGACATATTCTTTTAATTTTATTATATCATATTATCTTTTTAAACTGTAACTCCTACTTTTTTCAATTTTAGTTTTATATTTATGTGGATGACAAAATGATTAGTAATTCTTTTATGCTAATTTCTTTATTTTTGGCTTTCTAAATTAGATCATGTCTCAATGTCTTTTAAAAGATACCATTTTCTTTGAGATTATTCACGACAGGCTCTGCCTACTGTTATACCTGATGTCCAAATGGGTTTGCACACACTTTTTTTCTCGCATAATATATAAGTATACACTTTATATTTTTTTCAGGGGGTGCTGTGCTAGCCCATCTACTCTTCATTTCTGTGAACTTGTGGAACAGCTGAATTTTACCATTGCATAGTTTTGCAAGAAAGGCTCATGCGTGTTATATTCTCTGAGTCTTTATGTCTTTGAGAATATTTCTGTCACATGTTTATTTGAATAACAACTTAGCTGATTTTATATATATATATATTCTTTAGTATTATATAGCCATTGCCGTATTGCCGTCACACATTAAATTTTATAGAGACACATTAACCTGGGAGAAACCTTATTTTCTCCATCATAATGAACTTGCCTTTTCTACCTGAATGGCTGAAAAATTATATCTTTATCCTCGGAGTTCAGTAGTGCAAGCTCTATCTCAGCGTTGCCCATTCGTATCAGTATTCGTGGAGTATAACTGCCCTTTTGATTTATATATATATATGGTTTACATATATACAGGTATGTAAGTGTGTGTGTTTGTGCACCCGCGTGCATTTTTCCCCTCTGCTCTAGTCCTGGATGTTTCTGGAGTGCTAGAAGTCCCCAGGTTATCCTAGTAGGGAAGCAAGTTGAAAGCCATTGGCTTAGCCATCTTCTAACTTTACCCTGAGATACAGGGCAGCCCTTAGATAAACATTGGCCCACACTCTTACTCGTTTGTGGTTTTGGATAAATTACGACCTCCCCCAGCTTCTGTCTGCTCATTTGTGAAATGGAAATAATCCTGGCTGTAGGGCCTGGGGAGGAGTATGTGGGGTGAGCTAGGGAAGCAGCTGGTAGAGGTGACGGGGTGGGAGACCCTCAGCAGCTGTTAGCGATGACCTGCCACGGCTGGTTCCTCGGGTCGTCCCTGGTGAGGGTGGCGGGGATGGTGGTGATGATGGTGGAGAGCTCATTTCAGGGGTCCACACTGAAGGTTGCACGCCTGTGTGTTGGCTGGAGCCAGGAGAGAGCCCCCAGGCCCTGGCTCTTTGCCAAGGCTGTGTGTTGAGATTGGGCACATGTGCAGTTCTGGTGAATTGAACCAGACACCAAATGCAGAGTTTTCTCCGTATCTGAGGCTTCATATTTATAGGATTTCTAACGTATTAGTATATGTTACTGAATTTGATGTGTTTGTGTTCATCATCCCATGATTGCCGCACAGATTATTTTATTGTGAAGTACCTTGCATTTTACACCAAACAAAATGAAGATAAGAGTATCTTTTTTAAAAGCATCCAAGAACAGTTAGTTACTATTGTTAGTATTTCATTTCGATTTTACCATTTGCCACAAGAAAGGTGAGCGTAGTGTGTTGCCTAGGTGAGGCACTGAAAACACATTTGAGTTTCGGGCTAAGAGATGGGATGTAGGAGAGATTTATAAGAATTTATTAGTATTGTGTAGAATGTTAATTAAAATATGGGGGAGTTTCCCCTTAATGCAATGCACCCAAGGGCATTTTCCTTCACCTCTTTGCTTTTTTGAGCCCGTCTTTGGACGCATAATGACATCCTTTAGGCCCTAACTACTCTAGAAAAATACATGATCTTTGAAGACTATTCCACTCTTATTTTTGTATATGGACAGGGCAGAAAAAAACAAAAAACAAACAAAATTAATCAGCATAGTAACTACGTTTTCTCCAAATTTTAAACTCAAACCAGTGACCTGGAGAAATGGTTATTTGTGTGAAATTATTCATACGAGTAGTTTTATAAAGGAATTGTAGTTACATAGTTTTACGATTCATAATTTGCCTTAACAGACTGGATGCAGTTGTATAAACAAGAAATGCAGCATTCAGTAGGTGCATCTGTCGTTGCCATGCGTGTTTTCATTTCTGTGAAGTTGAGGGGCATGACACTCCTTGTGATTTGGGTAACCCGCACCTTTGCTAAAATGTTCACATCCCTCCTGATGAGTCTACGAGTGATTAAGTTGTCATGGCACAAGAAATATGACACGCTTAAAGGTCAGAAGTTTCTTTTCCTGCACCCAAATGATCTTTTGCTCACAGGATTTCTAACTGGTGATCAGGGGACCAATTTACACATTTTCTTTATATCTAGAGTCCTAATGTTCACACATCGTTTTCTCTCACCTGTGAGCATTTTTGTCCTTATTCCATTCAGTGGTAAATTCTCATTAAGCAATGATTAAAGACATGGGGAGAGACCTTGTGTACAGATACCATATGTTCTCTAATTTATATTCAGACCATTAATATTTTTCAACCTAATCCAAGAGGATTATCTAAGATAATTGATAGAGAACATCAAAATTTGCCTTCAGTAGAGCTGAACAAATAGAAGAGTGAAGGAGAACGCCTCTGTGAGATTACTGTACCAATTCACGTATTTGTGAGATGATCTTCATTTACGTTCAAGGACTGAAGACTCTTTCTTTCTTATAAATTCCAAGGGGGCCCAGTTCCCTCCCTGCAGATTTCAGTGCTGGGCCTGGTGGGGGCATATTGGAGACTTGTGGATGGTCACGCTGTAGGAGAAGCAAAGCCGCCTCTCTGTCTTTGGCTCTTGTAACGTTATGATCAGAATAACAGAAGAATTTGGAAATGTTAAACAGGAAATGTGTAGCAGTGGGAAAAGAAAAGATACATCCATGAGTCCAGTCCTGCTGAGTAAGCTGTTGGGAGCTAACTTGGTACAGCCCTGCCTAGTTCTCCGTGTACACAATCTAATAGAATATTCATTATGTCATCTGGAACACTGCAAACTCAGGGACCAGTCTAGAAAGCTCCAGTGCAGAGAGGAACTTTCTTTGATTCCTGATTTGTTTCCATGGACCTCAAAATACCCACCCCCCCACAACAAAAAAAATCACATTTTTGAATCCATAGCAAAACGGAAAAGAATTGTAGAGAACAACCCTACCTCAACTGGAAGATCCAAAGGATTGTGCTAATTATGATCATTCTTCTTTTACACTCAGTGGGAGCAAATGTTGCAGATCTGTCTCCGCCGGTGTTTTTGTTTACTTGTTTTTAATTCTGGCCCAGTGAGTAATGAGCTCGGTGAGTAAATCAGTAAGGGGAGGAGATAGCAGCTCCTGCTTTCCTGTCCCTCCCAGTTCAAGGGCGTGGCAGTTGGCATGAAGATGATTAGAGTCATATGAACAGACAGCCCTTACTTCGTTATCTGACTCCCAAGTTATACTCCGTTTTCATGTGTGAGGATGTTTGCCGTGAGCTGATTTGATTATGCATAGCGCAAACTAAGTCCCTGTGGTTGCTAACTTAGCAAGCAGTAAACACTTGCCAGATTTAATAAAATTATGTCTACTTGCAAATCTCAGCCGGTGTGGCAGGGGCCAATGACTTTAGTAACTTAACTATTTTCGTCAGTGCATGTAATGTATACATTTTGTTGAAAGAGGAAAGCTGGCCAAAGCTCTGTAATTGTTCCTGATCCTTTCACATGCTTCTTTGATTCCTAACTTAGATTTGGACCTGAATTGAGAACTTCAAAAACCAATGAAGGGCTTCCTTGGTGGCGCAGTGGTTGAGAATCCGCCTGCCAATGCAGGGGACACTTGTTCGAGCCCTGGTCTGGGAAGATCCCACATGCCATGGAGCAACTAAGCCCGTGAGCCACAACTACTGAGCCCATGTGCTACAACTATGGAAGTCCACGTGCCTACAGCCCGTGCTCCACCACGAGAGAAGCCACTGCAACGAGAAGCCCACGCACTGCAACGAAGAGTAGCCCCCGCTCTCCCACAACTAGAGAAAGCCCACACGCAGCAATGAACAGCCAAAAATAAATAAATTTATATTAAAAAACCCCACACCATACCAACTCAGTATCCTTAAAGAAAAAAAAAAACTAATGAAGTAAAACATCTAGTAGCTAACAGAAAAATGAGCTGTGAAAGTGCATAAGACAGAAGAGCCTTAAGAACTGATGATGCTTTAAATGTTTATAAAGTTTTTTTTTTAATTTAAATTAACTAGCTACAGACTTGTGGTACTTCAGTATTGAAAGCATGACCTTTCTTCTGTTTTACCTGGAAAGTTCTTGAATTGAGACACAGTTTTGATCCAGTCAATTCATGTTATTTTCAAATTTTATGTATCATTAATTAAAAAAAATTCTTTTTAACTTTGTTTTTTTAAAAAAAATGAATTAATTTTTTTTGGCTGTGTTGGGTCTTCGTCGCGGTGTGCAGGCTTCTTGTTGCCGTGGCTTCTCTTGTTGTGGAGCACGGGCTCTAGGCGCACGGGCTTTAGTAGTTGTGGCACGTGGGCTTCAGCAGTTGTGGCTTGTGGGCTCTAGAGCGCAGGCTCAGTAGTGGTGCAGAGGTTTAGGTGCTCCGCGGCATGTGGGATCTTCCCGGACCAGGGCTCGAACCCATGTCCCCCGCATTGACAGGCGGATTCCTAACCACTGCACCACCAGGGAAGCCCTATATATGATTATTAACAATCAATTTTATTCTCTTCTACAATTCTAATTCAAACCTTGAAATGATACTTTTCCTAGCTAGTGTTTCTAGTTTTCCACCTTTGGTAATTAAGAGTGTGAAATTTTTCCCTGGTATTTAATTGTCAGAGTATTGATGTCTCGATGTACATTAAATTTACAATATCAGAACTTAGAATGTAACAATAATCTGTGAATGCGCGTATGTGTAATTGACGTGTATCTGTTGCATGTAAAATAAAGTTCTAAGTCATGGGTCGTAGTCCTTTAAAAAATTAGCATAAAAGATCACTTCTTTAGGGGGAAAGAAAGCAAGTACATTTACTTTGTGAACAATTCAGGGGAGACTTTGATGGAGTAAGAATTTTGACCTGCCTTTCTGACGCCTTGGAAATCAGACTCCATGTGTCTTTAATGGGAGAATTTTTTTTTCTATTCTCTCCCAGCCTCTGTTCCCCAAGAAGAACTATGAATGCCTGACCAGCTGTGAGTTCCTCAAGTACATCCTGTCGGTAAAGCAGGGGGATTGCCCAGCTCCCGAGAAGGCCAGTGGCTTTGCCGCCGCCTGTGTCGAAAGCTGTGAAGTGGACAGTGAATGCTCTGGGGTTAAGAAGTGTTGTTCCAATGGATGTGGACACACCTGCCAGGTGCCCAAGACTCTGTACAAAGGTAAGGAGCAGAGCGGAGTAGGCGAGGGGACCTCCAGGGTCATGGGGGGTTGTGTGCGTGTGAGGAAGGATGTCAAAGATGTGACTTGGAAGGAAAGCGAGAACTGTATGAAAATGTACCTTGTGCCACATACAAACATCTGAAAATACTTACTGGACCATAGAAATCAGCCGCAGTGAACTCCTACTGGGGTGGAGTAAATCCTTCATGGGAATTCTTCGTATTTTTTTATTGAAGTATGGTTGACTTAGAGTATTAGTTTCAGGTGTACAATATCGTGGCTCCGTATTTTTATAGATTACACTCCATTTAAAGTTATTACAAAATAATAGCTATATCACATGAGTTCGTTTAGAAGTTAACATGTCGGAAGGCCACCATCAACTCAGGAACTTTTTGTGTGTTTTTCTCCAACATGAGTAAATGAACGGAGCTCCGCTCGCTACCTTGGAGTAACCGTATTCACATCCTTGGAAAACAGGCTGGCGATGGGGCCCAGCTGAAAAACGCATAATAGACGCATGAGTGTTGTGGGTTTCTGTTGGCACGATCCGAGAACAGAAGTGTGCTTGCAGGGAACTTTCAATATTTTGATTAGTATCTTCAGTTCCCAGATGGAGGAATTGCCCTCTTCCAAAAGATAGGGATGCAAGTTACCAAACAATTTAGCCGATGTAACGGTTTACATCCACAGGCAGCTTCTAGAGCACTTAACTCCTCTGTGCTGTTACATGCCTCTTTCTGTGAGTGTGACGAAGTTCTTGTATGTTAAACCCATGCTGTTGTATCATGTATAGTTTGGCATGCCAGAAAGCATACTATGGGAGACATAACAGTTCGTTACTTTTTTGGGTCTCATTTGAAGAGAAAAAGAGAATCGGTCACTAGGCATTATTCATTATAAGTAGAAAGAGATCTCTCTTGCTCTCTCGCACTTTCCCTCTCACGCATCAAGTGTATGTTGTTGCAATGCCGGTTCTGCATTAGGGGCTTGTTGACTATTTTCAGAAGTCCATTCTTAGGCTTATCACAGTTCAGGTCTCCCAGAAGACACATACCTGCGCCATCTTCCTCCAGCTGCCACTCGGAAATACTCTTACCTGAAATCTGTGGAATCCACGCAGTTTTCCATTTTTTTTCCCCTAAGATCCTTGGAAACCTGGCACAAATACTGTCTCAGATTCAAAATAATTGCTGCTTTCCCTTTCTTAACAGACTGACGTTTCCTTAATGGATTTAAAGTTTTATTGTTTCCATGCCTTTTGTTATAAACTACATAAAATCACTTCTGCCCAATCTAACACCATTTAATTTTTTAAAAGTCTCCTATTATGAAACCTGTTATTATAGAACATTTGCTATACCAGCATTTACCATAAAAATAGGATGCTTTTAGAATGATGGTTGAAAACCCATTTGTAAAACCCTTTTTGTTTTCAAAGTGAGGCGGTTAAAGGAGTCAATATAAATTAAAATGTGCTTTTCACGTGAAAGCAGTGAAGAGTCCGTGTGAATTTCAAGTATGCCTGGTTCACCGAGAATAAGGGAAATAGTCTGTAAAGGGCCAGCATAAATGATTAATGATTAAAAGATAGCTGCAATTTAAACGTAATACGGTGGGCTTTTCTCAAGTGCTGAAGTCACCTTTCTACTACAAGTAAGACTTGACCTGGGTGTTTGTGGACAGAGGCAATTCATGGAGGGCTAACCGCAAATAGAATAAAAAGACTCTGTTGACCTGGCAGTGACTTTTGCATAATGAGCACAAGGATAAAATAGTATTATTTTGAAAAAATATATATATATATATGCACACACACTACATAGAGATTTTTTCCTTGCTCTCTGAATGAAGGCTGGCTTCCATGTCCTGGGAGCATCTGACAGTCATCAAAAGAGGGTTCTGGGCTTCCCTGGTGGCGCAGTGGTTGAGAGTCCGCCTGCCGATGCAGGGGACGCGACCGGGAAGATCCCACGTGCCGCAGAGCGGCTGGGCCCATGAGCCACAGCCGCTGAGCCTGCGCGTCCAGAGCCTGTGCTCCGCAACGGGAGAGGCCACAACAGTGAGAGGCCCGCGTACCGCAAAAAAGAAAAAAAGAGGCTTCTGGTGCTGATGGTCCCAGCCTCTCTGAGAAAGGGTCCTTCCTGACCCAGCGCTTGGCCTTGTGAGGAGAAAAGCATGTATCCAGCCATCAACATGCATGCAAATCAGCCTGACAACCTTTGGAGGCCCAGCTGTCACTGTCCTTCTCACCTTCATAAGTGCACCCTTACTGCCCCAAAACAGCTGGTGGGAAACGAGCTTGCCTGCCTGTCTCTGCTCGCACCGGGTCTGTGCAGGCGTTTTCCTTAGGAAGAGGGAGCTCCACCGCTGGTTGAGCTGGACCAGTCCCGCTGTCAGTTCACAAGTGCTGAGGCTGAGGTCGCAGGCCGCCTCCGAGGGGATCCAGGGGTTGGCAGCAGCGAGGCGTCTAATGCCTGTTCCCACCTGGGCCAGCTCTCCTGTCATTTTTACTTTGACTCTCTCCAGCTACTGTAACAGGACCCTAAACTTCAAGCCCTCTTTGGGCACCCCGGCATTATTATAGCTCAAGTAAAAGACAGATCAAGATCAAATAGATTAAATCTAATACAACCACTGATTTATCAGTAGTTTTTAGGCTCATCAATAACATGGAGCTTTTTTTGTTTGAACTGTATTTCCAACTAGTTTGTGGAGTTGTAATATTTAAATTA
Organism: Delphinus delphis; assembly: GCF_949987515.2. Classification (NCBI taxonomy): domain Eukaryota; kingdom Metazoa; phylum Chordata; class Mammalia; order Artiodactyla; family Delphinidae; genus Delphinus; species Delphinus delphis. The sequence continues at coordinate 120,519,145 of NC_082704.1, forward strand.
GATACAAAGTATACCTCGTGAAGAACCAAATTCTGTTGGGCAAACCTGTAAGTTCCTCACGTCCGTTTCATTCATTCATTATTTACTTGTTGAAGTGTCCTCTCATAGGAAATCCCAGAGGGCATTTTCTTAATGTCTTCCCCATTTTGAGTTTAAAAGGGACTGATGGCACCTGGATCTCCAAGTACTGACACATTTCAGCTCAGTTAGTAATTACTGACTATGTGTTAGGAGTTATGGGCAGTGCCTGACATTGCTTACGCCCTGTACTGGGTGAGCACCGGGGTGCAAAATCAAAGGACACCAACCTCCACCCGGCCCAGCAGTTCCTCGTCAAGGTGGTCATACGCACACACTCACTGAAGTGGACCAATCACTTTCTTAGCTTTTGCCATAAATTGCTATGTGCCATCCGCTGTCCTGTTTTTCCTTTTATCGCTTATTGAGTTAATGAAAAATTTTTTAAATACATGGAAACACATATATCCTTTCTGTCTGGTCCACTTTTGTAGAAAGGAAGATGGGGTGTAGGCTGATTTCATACCTTAGGAGGCTTTATATATGCTGGAAACTTGAGTTTTTCAAAACACTGTGTGTTTTGAAAAAATGATAACAGAATGTCCCGTGTTACATTTGCGCATCTAATTTGGATTATGCTGTGAGAAGTGTCCTTGCCTGATGCCTGAGTTAACTTTACAGACTGGTGTTAGGGTTTGAAACAAAGGAAAACAAAAGAGAGCTTTTCCTTCACCCTTCAAGTAAAACTATTAGAAGCAGCCCCCTGGAAGACTTGACCATGTTACCGTGGGTAAACCAGGCCCGAAGGTGCTAGTCTCTGACACGCACACCTTCGGGAGACTGTGGGAAATTCCCAAGCTGGTCTTCTGTGGGTGAAACACAAGCTCCGGCTCGTTGGGGCACTGGTTTTCCTTTGATCCTCCCCTATTTTAGGTCTGGTTTACAGCCTAGTTGGACTGTCCTCTGTCTAGAGGTGATGCTTTAGCATCTTACTGCCTCTCCTCACTCCCAACTGGGACATTTGGTTTGGGGAGGGAAAGAGAAGAGCTGAACTTCTTTTCCAAATGTAAACATTCAGAGTAGTTTGTGGCCTTCAGTTAGGCAGGTGGCCGTGAGACAGCAGTCATTTTTCTTTACCAGGTGCTAACCAGGAATTAATCCTAGATCAGTTTGTTTCTTCCCAGAAAGATCTGATGTGATGATGGAGTTGACTTACTATTTCCATGAATCTCTTAGTATTTGAAATACATCAACCTCAGGATTTTGGAGATGGGCCGCTTTTCACAAATTAACTTTTCACACTTTGACTATAGTGACTGAGTGCCTTAATGTGATGTAAGCACAAATTCCTTGAGTACAGTTGTCCTTAGGAGAGATATTATCCCTGGAACACAATATCTTTTTTTAAAAAAATTTATTTTATTTACTTTTGGCTGCGTTGGGTCTTTATTGCTGTGCGCGGGCTTTCTCTAGTTGCGGCAAGCAGGGGCTAGTCTTCGTTGCGGTGCACAGGCTTCTCATTGCGGTGGCTTCTCTTGTTGCGGAGCACGGGCTCCAGTGCGTGCGGGCTTCAGTAGTTGTGGCAAGCGGGCTCAGTAGTTGTGGCTCACAGGCTCTGGAGCACAGACTCAGTAGTTGTGGCGCACGGGCTTAGTTGCTCCGTGGCATGTGGGATCTTCCTAGACCAGGGCTCGAACCCATGTCCCCTGCATTGGCAGGTGGATTCTTAACCACTGCGCCCCCAGGAAAGCAGCCCCACAATATCTTTTTAATTTTAATTTAATTTAATTTAATTTATTTTTGGCTGCGTTGGGCCTTTGTTGCTGTGCGTGGGCTTTCTCTAGTTGTGGCGAGTGGGGGCTACTCTTCGTTGCAGTGCATGGGCTTCTCATTGCGGTGGCTTCTCGTTGCGGAGCACAGGCTCTAGGCATGCGGGCTTCAGTGGTTGTGGTGCTTGGACTTCAGTAGTCGCGGCTCACGGGCTTAGCTGCTCCGCGGCATGTGGGATGTTCCCGGACCAGGGCTTGCACCCGTGTCCCTTGCATTGGCAGTCGGATTCTTAATCACCGTGCCACCAGGAAAGCCCGGAACACAATATCTTGCTGCATTTTCGTACCTAGACTTGTGACAGGTATATTTATATGAACAGTCAGATCTTGTGATGATTTGCAACTGCTGATGGTCTGTCTTTATTGAGTTTTCTGTCAGCATAGTTTCAACATTTTTTGAAGCACTGGGTTTCTGTTCCTTTGATTTCACCAAAATACTTGTTATGTTTTAAAGAAAAAAAATGCACCGGTATTGTCATATATTGTGGGATGTTATATGATAGCATTTTTGAAGTTTTTAACAGAATAGTTTAGATTTCAGATGACTAATACGTTCAAAAATACTAAAAAAGAAAGATCCTAGTCATTTACATAATAAAAACCACACTGAGGACAGATCCATCCTCTGCATCTGGTTATGCAGCCGGGATGCTGGGTGAGCTCGCAAGGACTATGAAAGGACTGACGTGAGGGCTGAGGGTCCAGGCCTGAGCCCCATCTGCACACAATTATGCAGTGACTCCCAATCAGGGGAGCCAGCTGACCCTAATGCAACCCAGATGGACCGTTTCTTAAAATGCAAATTGCAAGACCATTGCACATCATAATTAAAGAGATTCTCAGATGAAGGAATTTGAACTGACAGTGCCCTGACAGTCATCGTGTGCCATGAAGGCTCTTGGTAGTTGAATGATATTCAAGACTGAAGCCTCAGAGCACGGGGGTGCGGATGCAACTCAGCAGCGGCAGCTCTGCTGCCGACGAGTTCAGGGTGCTTCAGCGACTAGAGGATTTACTGTAGCTGCGTTTACACTAGAGGATTATACGTGGAGAGCCAAGAACGTGCTCTCAGCGAAAGTGCTCTGTGAGGTTCAGGAACTAGCCAGCCATCGTCTCTTTAAATAGTAAGTAAAGGAATGTTTGAGCCATAGGACCTTGACAGAAAAGGAGATGTGAGCTCCTTGAAAGGATACACACGCCAGAGAAGGTGGCACCGAACGCCTGCGATAAGTCTTCTCCTTCCCCTCCGTGACGCTCTAGCAGAGAGGGGTTTACCATTGTCCCAAAGACGTGTGTAAATGTTCCGAGTCCTCTTACGTCCCCAGGTGTATTCTTGAGAGAAGAATAAGAGCAGGTTGGGCTGTTTCTTCAACGAACAGTTCCGGGCCATTCGCTCTTGCAGAGCGCCCTCTACGAGGACATGGTGACGTGGAAATTGAGGAGATGTGGTTCTTGACCTCTGGGGTTTTAGCTTTGTGGCGAAGGCAGACATCATTACACGAGCTGGCTGTGGAGGGAGGCAGTTAACTGCATTTCGACAGTGACAGGTTAAATGCTGAAGAGCTAGCAGAAGAATGGAGCCTTTCTTTCCAATTGGGAGCCTTAGGGAAAGTGGCTCCGAAGGGTGGCATTTGGACTGAGCCTGGAAGTATTCCAGGGTCTGTGGTCCGAAAATAGAAGGAAAGAGGGTCTTCTTCACTTCTTCAGAGTGAAGAAGACACCATGAACAGGCCGTGGTAGTAGGGAGTGCCTGGCAGTGTGTTTGTGGGTGTAAAGGCAGGTGTGCGACAGACACGTAAAATGTACCACGAGATCAACTGAAAGATAACTGGTACGTGGTGGTGAAGATGGATGCCTCGAGTGAGATGCAGAGACGTTTCCCTCCCTTCTGTAGCAAACAGATGCGCTTGAACGCTCTGAGAAGGAGAAGGAGAGCCTCTCTCCTCCACTTGAAGAAAATAACCACAAATACGGTGAAGAGGGAATTAGAGAAAAGAGATTGGCTTGCAGGGAGATGGGCTAGAGGCTATGGTGACGGTCCAGACAGGAGAGGAAAGTGCCTAAAACAGGTGGTCACCATGGAGACAGGATGACTGAGGGGTTCCTGAAATTATACTCTGCAGTAAAGCCACAGGATGTTGGTAGGTGCAAGCACAAGACAAAAGGTTCTGGGAACCCTTCGATGTCCAACAGCCTAGAGATGTCACGAGGACCCGCGTCTCAGGAGGAGGGGCGCATCTGGGGACAGGCATTTGAGAGGGGACTTATGCAGGTGGATGAGGCCCTGCAGCCCAGAGAGGGACTGGGGGTAGATGTGAGAATCACTCGCTCTGCAGAAGCATTCTGGGCATGGAAGCGTCAGTGTAAGGTTATGCACCGAGAAGTTTCTGAGATGAGCTTGAAAAAGGCTCTTGCAGGGGCACAGCAGGAGCAAAGACTAGGACGGAAGAGTCCCACAGCAACCAGGAACTTCAAGGACGTTAGAATCAGAATGTCCGAGGGACTTGCAGAGCTATGGAAACCCCTTTGTTTCTCTACCTTTCTAAGTGGCTTTTCCTAATCCAAAATGTGGCAGAAAATTCAGGGAGAAACCGGAGATGGGTCATGGCTCCAGGCAATTTATTTAATCTTCCTCAGACTCAGTTCCCTGGGGCTCAGAATGTAGCTGCTTCACCCTTCACCCAGTGGATGAGGCCACAGCAAGGATCCCATGAGACAACTTTATGGTAAAGTGAAGGGCAACGTACAGATACAACCCGCCGGCAAATCAACATGGAGAATGCAATAGGGGCGGTGACTGTGGTTGTTTAGAAAATAGTTTTTTGGGTTTTTAAAAATTTTATTTATTTTATTTTTATTTTATTTATTTTTGGCCGAATTGGGTCTTCGTCGCTGCATGCGGGCTTTCTCTAGTTGCGGCGAGCGGGGGCTACTCTTCGTTGCGGTGCGCAAGCTTCTCATTGCACTGGCTTCTCTTGCTGTGGAGCACGGGCTCTAGGCGCGTGGGCTTCAGTAGTTGTGGCTCGTGGGCTCAGTAGTTGTGGCTCGCGGGCTCTAGAGCGCAGGCTCAGTAGTTGTGGCGCACGGGCTTAGTTGCTCCGTGGCATGTGGGATCTTCCCGGACCAGGACTCGAACCCGTGTCCCCTGCATTGGCAGGCGGATTCTTAACCTCTGTGCCACCAGGGAAGCCCTAGAAAATAGTTTTTAAGGGTCAGTGAGCTTTTGAGCAGATATACATATGCCATTTTAAAATTATCCACCTCTGTCCACCTCAGTGTTTAATGCCTTTAAAAGTTCCCAGCACAAGATTGGGCTTAGATTAAGATCAGAATGAAATGAGTTGAATTCGGCCGCATCACTAACATGCATCAGAGCTTATGTTTTGTATTTGCGCATTTTCTAGTTTTCTCAGTTTAAACTCAAGAAACGGAAAAATGAATGCAGGGTTCTGAGCTAACCATTTCCAATGCTTAGCTGTCAGTGCTTTAGGCAAATACTCGTTCTCAGCAGAGAATGATTTTAATGCAGCTGGTGTTCTGGGTTTGGATGGCATTGAACATCATGATGCCATAGACTCTACCTAATTCAGTTAGTTTCATATGTCCTGTTAGTATTAGAAATTGTTTTTAAAACTCCCTTTCCATGACGGCTGCTATTTCGAACCGTGGTTCTTAAATCTTTCAGTTACCAGGCAACTTGCATGCACTGTAGGGGGAAGAAAGGAATCAAAATGATGAACTACTTTCCAGTGAGGCACCTGTGAGGGACTTCTGAAGCCAGGCACTCACTCATGCCCAAACCAAACATTATCAATTCATCTTTTTCCAATTTTAGACGGTAAGTCAGTAGGGCAGAGGTCCAGCAGTCAGTTGGGGAATCCACAAGACTCATGCTTCGGAAACCATTCTTGTAAGATTGGACCACGTGAGACGATTGGGCTTTATGATGTTTTCCTTAAGAGGAAAACTCGCTCAGATAGAGAGGAGAGCAAACTTGAGAACCGTGCTTTAAGGACCCTGGGATCTGTCGGCAGAGACGGAGCGTGTTACGTGGGAAAGAGGGCTCAAGCCTCCTCCTGACTGTCGCCCCATGTGGATTCTGGGTTAGCCTCCAGTGGTGCAGCTTGGTAACAGGATTTACTTGGAAGAACACGCATAAAGGCATTGCTCTAGAGGTGACCTTTTTCAGAATCAGGAATCCGTTTAGACCCTCTAAAAAACTGGGAGAGCGAAACTGAACTTCGTGTCAGGAGATTTCAAATGTGAACCCCTGATAGGGAGGAGCTGCTTTTAAGAAAGGAAATAGAGGATCCGTTGTCACGAGATGAGATTTGTCTCTTCCGTAGATTTTCTTTCTCAGCTTTCACCGCACTCCAAGTCACACACGGGCTGTTTTAACTGGCGCGGTTCTGTTTCAGGTGTCCCCCTGAAGCCCAGGAAGGAGTTACGATTCACAGAACTGCAGTCCGGGCAGCTGGAGATTAAGTGGTCCTCAAAATTCAACATTTCAATTGAGCCTGTGATCTACGTGGTACAGAGAAGATGGAATTATGGAATCCATCCTAGTGAAGACGACGCCACCCATTGGCAGACGGTAGCCCAGGTTAGTGCTTCATAGGCAGTGTCTCCCCCTTGAGGCGGTGTCTCCTTCGCCTACAGAGAGAAACTGAGCTTGCTGTGCCGCGGTCAAAACAACCCGAGCGCCGAAATCACGTAACGCAAGGTGGTAACGCAAGGTGGACGTGGTCTGCATGTGGGCGGAAGACGGGATGGGCTCTGTAGGCGTAACCGGGTACCACGAGAAACTTGGCTTCATGTGTTCACAGCGCACGTGGAAGGGAGACGGTTTTCTAATGAGTGTTCACATTTATTCCGAGAAGTACGCTTCCTTGAGATAAACTTAAAACCGACTAGAGTGAGGGAAATGCAACACCCGTAGGACTCGCCAATGTGCTAGTTGATCATCTCAACGCCTTCTCCTCTATTTCTCCTACATTTAAGCCTTTATTCCGCATGGGACTCTCGTGGCGGGAGGAAGATTCATATCACACAACTACTTAGTGGGAAGCGGCCAGCAGCTCATCAATCTCCCCTAAGTGCTTTCTTCTTCTTGGTCAGCTTACAAACTGGGAGGCCACCTGGATGGAGTTTATCTTCCCAGTGCTTTACCTCCTCTGTCTTGTGGATGTGAAAAGCAAAATATTTTCTTTCTTTTTAAGAGCTGTTAAATGGACTACCAGCTGCAGGCAGACTCCACGGATGGAGGAAAGAATAAATTCTCAGTACACAACTGCTTCATGCTTTTCAGCAACTGAAATGCCTTCTCTACATGTAGGTCTATAGGGGGAAATTCTGTCCTGAAGTTGATCAGGTCATTTTTTCCTCCAAGGACAAGATTCCCATGATTTTTTTTCAGTAAATATAAAATAAATGTCAGCATTCAGGTGTTTAGGAGAAGAATTTGGTCCCTTTCGCAACAGTAGCATCTCAGAAAGGATAGACACTAAAATAATTTAAATACCACCCAAATCAATGAGAAATGTGATGTTAAGAGAAACATCTTAAATTAGGGGGGAAGAAAAATGGTCAGATAAATTTAGCAAGTCTATTCCACACCTATTTTGTTAAAAAATTGTGTTTTAACAAAACATAAAGATGTTCAGAATACAGCCTGAAATTATATTTGGTTTACACAGCATTCTCCCTTAAACAATTGCTACAGTATCATTTGTAACTTTTCCAAATTATGCAATTTCCAAATATTTCCAAATTATAAATTTGAAGATTTATGAAAGTAACTGATGATAAGCCCTTCTCTTTCATATCCTCTTATTCGGAGAGAGGAAAGACCTTGCACTATCATTTCTGTTATTATTACTATTTTCACTAGTTAATACCACATGTAATGCTTCCTTTCTCTGTCTGCTGAATGCTGTGGCTAGCATGCTGGCTTTAGTTCCTTAAATTGAAAGCTAAAACTAGACAAACAAGTCAGTGAAAATGTTATCTCAAATTCTGCCAAATGAGGTAGAAAGCCACACTTGAAGTCATCTTCTTCCTTTGATCTCGGAAATGCTTAGCTTCTTTTGAATGTTAAAATACACATGACGATCCTTTTCAGTAAGTTATTATAAACTCAGCTTTAGGAAGGTTTCAGTTCAGTTCTGTTTTCCAGTTTTATCCACCGAGCGCCAAGCTGAGCTCAGCACTTGGCACACGTGAGGCGTAGAACTCGGGCGTCTATCCCTCGGAGTCAAGGCCAAGGTTTCACGTCTACCCTAGGACGTTGCTGGAAGCAGGCCTATTGCCCTGAGTTTGATGAAGGGGAGGGCAGTGGGAAGGTGCTCAAGTTGTTTGATATCTTGGGACGTAGCTGTAGGGACAGCAAGACCTGTGGAGCTGTCCCATTGTCCAGTTTTCTTCTCTGGACCTTTTCTTGGACGAAACATCCCTCACCCTTCAGGAACACGACTCTTTGCAGATCTTACATGATTTACTCAAATTAAACAAAAAAGTCTTGGGTTGCAATGTACTTCCAGAATTTAAGCGTGTGGGTTCACGTCCATACTTCCAAAATTATATTTGGCGAGCAAGTAGGAGGCATTTCCCTTCTATAAACTAAAGTCGATTTCATTTTCTCTATACTGTAATGATTCCTTCATGTATTTATTCATTCGTAAGTATAATTTATTGATGAAATCTCTCCAATGCTGTATTTAGTCACCAGATTTTAAAACAGCCCAAGCATTTGTCACGAGATTTTGACTTCCAGAGAGCTTTGACTCTTCGAGGTGAAATACCTATGAATGGAATCAAGCAGTTGGAACCTTCCCTAGGAATTCCTTGGTCCCTGACAGCCCCTCCCCTACCGGAGCAGGACGGGTTGCTCTCATCCAGGAGGGCAGGGCACGGCGAGGCTGTGTTGCATGGGCTGATAAGTGCGTGTGTTTCTAAAACAGACCTGACGGGCACGTCAGGATAAAGGGGATCTCTGTGCTCTGTGACTTTCCCCTCAGACCACGGATGAGCGGGTCCAACTGACCGACATACGGCCCAGCAGGTGGTACCAGTTCCGCGTGGCAGCCGTGAACGTGCATGGGACCCGAGGCTTCACCGCCCCCAGCAAACACTTCCGCTCCTCCAAAGGTCAGTATCGCTTGCCTGTCCCTCTATGTCCAACTCGCCATGGGGGCGCATCCACCTCATCTCCAGGTTCTTACGTGTGGTTGGCCAACAGGTGGCTGTGCTGTGCTTAGCAAACGGGACCAGATGGGTCTGAAGGTGCCGGCGAATTTGTGATTAGGACCATCCCTGGGCTTTTACCTCTGAGAGACTGCAGAAGATAATGTGATGGGGTTTTCTCAACTCTGAAGTCATGGTTTTCCATGATCAACTTCCGTTGGCTCTCTCAATATATTCTGAGTCAAGCACCATTCAATTAATTTTTGGAGAGAAAGGTTTACTTTCTGCTACATCAGACTATGCAGGTTTCTTGAAACCGTTGCTATACTGAGTGTGAATTAATCTCTTTTGTTTCATAAGAGGCAGAATTTAAATCCCTCCCGAGTCACTTTATCATGGCTATCATTTTGTTCAGTTCCTACTTCAGTGCTATTTTAAAACCTCTGTGGGATCCGATGAATACTAACTATATTACATGTGTGGTTAGTCTAGTCTGTGATAGTGGGAGGACATCATTTGACTGGGTATTAATAATAGCTCCGTGTTTATTTCTCCAGTCGTGTTGAGATGGCTGTGTGCGCTCTGAATTAATGATACATCTGCCTGGCTAATAGCGAGGGCCAGTTTCATGGATAGAGGTTCGTCCACTGATTCCCTTACTAACCAGCAGTTATCCTCTTAGGGAGCTCGTTTAAGTTTATTTTAAGAATACATTATGATATTAATGAAGAATGTGAGACTGGTAACATCAGTCATGTCTTTCAAAACGGGAAGGTTTGAACCGGCTGCTATAAATTGCAGTTTCCGTTCCTTTTTGGGTAAAATGTATGCTTCCGTTAGTCTGTCCGTTTCTCACCAGATAATATTGCTGCACCTTTCTCTGCACAATCATAGGTCTCAAGTGGGAACCTTGCAAGCAGATCAACTTAGTATTTGAATTCTGTTACGGCGTATGTTGTAGATTTTTAAGTCTTTTCTTTTAAAAAGTCCTTTTAAGAAAAGAAAGGTGCAGCGCACACACCCCCGCCAACCCCGAGGCAGATACACTGAGCAGGTCCGAAAATGAAATAAGAAATACAGACGTCAGACCTTCCTTGTCTGAGGACTGTCTCCAAGTGGTCCGAGGACTGAGAGAGGCCGTGGGAATAAATAATTAACAGTGGGTTCAGAGGCAGGGCTCGGTACAGGGCTCGAGAAGCGTTCACGTTGACCTTGGCAGTTCAAATGCGGTCCAGGCGTGCTGTGGTCACAGTGCGTTCCCATCTCCTCCCTTGCCGGCAGGATTGGGGTCTGGCGCTCTCAGATCGTGGCTGCACGTCCAGACATGAGGCAGAGCAGCTCCCAGCCTCTGCAGACAGAGGTGGAATCCCTTTCAGAGTCAGACAGGGTCTGGGCAGAGGCCCTGTGACAGTCCCCGGGGCCGGCCCAGTGGCTGCCAACCATTCTGGGGAAGGAACAAGGCCGTGCTGTCCCAGCCCTTCCTACATGTCTGAGGACCGTGTATGTCTAGAATTAGAGCAGCATCCCTCACATTTAAACAGGCTTTTGTTGAAGGGAAGTGCACCATTTGGGGGAAACCTTGCAGTCACCATTAAATTGTTCTATTTCTTGGTTTTACAAATATGCCCAACATTCAGCATGCCAGACTTCAGTTCTTGCACTTCTGAAACCAAAACTATTATGCCTAGAATTTATGGAAGATTCTACTGTTTCCACTGAAGATGCACCACAGAATGATGGGAATATAATAGACCCACGAAACAGTTGAAAGCATTTTCTCCAGGATGTGGCTAAGGATACATCACCGTTTACGAGGTGGTACCCTGTCTTCCCTCACCTTAGTCAGTTCTCACGAAGCGTAGAACTGTGTCTTACTGGGAAAATAATTTTTAACAGCCTTATTGAAATATAATTTACATACCATAAAATTCACTCATCTTAAGTGTGTTAGCCAGTGATTTTTACTATTTACCATAAAGTCGTGCAAGTGTCCTTTATACAGTTTCAGAATCCTCCAGGAGCCTCCCTGGCTTACTGGGAGAATTTTAGGGTAGAAATAAAGTGTTTTGGGGTCTCGTTTTATCACTCACGTTTCATTCCCTTTTTTTATTCAACACATGTCTGTTGAGCACCTGCTCTGTGTCAGGCACTGTGCTAGGCACTGAGGTAACAAGTAAAAGACAAAAATGTCTGCCGTTGTGGAAAACACACACACACACACGGATTCACTCTCATTGGGGGTGAGAGGAAACAGTAAACAAGATTAATACGTAAAACACTCTCATATACTAGGGTAGAGAGTGATAACTGACAGTGCGAAAAATGAAGAACAGACACGGGAGCTGTGGGGAAGGGGGTGCTTTTGTTTTTTCCTATTTCAGGGAGGGCGGCCACAGAAGAGACGCTGTATAAAGGAGTGAAGGGCTGGCCTTGCACCGTCCGAAGGAAGAGCCTTCCGGTTCCAGGGGGTGGAGCCTGAGGGTGGAGCAGAGAAGGGTGCAGACTGGAAGGAAGGAGGGGCTGGGCGCGCTGGGTGTCCAGGGTCACGGCACGGAGCGCCAGTGCAGTGTTCCCGCTCAGAGGGCCCTGCGCTGAGTGAGGAGAGCCCGGCAGAGGAAGACGAGCGCTCTACGTTGCCGTTTATATGTGGATCTAAAAAGCACAGCAAACCAGTGACGCAGCAGCAGTAATGAAAGGCGACAGTAACGTGGACAGAGGCAGAAGTCAGCTGTCCGGGGAGCTCATGTGGAAAGGTGACTCTGACAGGCTTTGGGGACTTACCCGTGGCCTGTAGGAAATGACTCCAGGGTCTCTGGTCAGGAACTGCTGGGCGATTGGTGTGACTAAAACAGAGATGACTGAGACAAGAGGGTGTTTCAGGGGAAGACTCTTTTCTTCCTTTGGGGAGGCACATATTTCCAGAAGAGTAATCGTTGCCCAGCCAGTACGACTGCTGTGTTTTAGGGCCTTTCCTGCACACGGGGCTTTTCTGAGGGGTGGACGTACCCCGGTGAAGGACCCTGGACGTGATGGAAACACGAGTAATCAAAGGAGCAGCTGAAGACACAAAAATAACTTTGTTTCTACCTTAAAATTTTCCCGACAGGGCACAGAGGATCTTAACGGGGTAGAGGAATCCTTCTAAAATGGGTAGTGGTGGTGGTCACACCCGTAGGAAACACTAGAAATCACTGCTTGCACGCTTGAGTGAACTGTATGGTATATAAATTCTAGTTCAGTAAGACTGTTACATTTTCTTCCCCCAGCAAGCACTTTTGTATATTTGTAAATGCAGTGGAGTAAGATGGGGAGAGACGAGGTGGACCGTTCTGGCAATGTCTTCAGCCGTCAGGCAGGTCTGTCATCCCCTCGCCCCCAGCCCCGTTCTGTGATGCAGCTTCCCGGAGACCACCAGAGGATCTGTGATGACCAGCGCACACACGCGTTTGGTTTGCAGAGCACAAGGACTGAAGTCCGGAATGCGCCTTGCCTTGAGACGTATGGAAGGATGCATGTGCGGTGTGGTTTGTAAAAGCAAATAGCACCACATTTTAACGGTCACTGCAGCGCTTCCAAAAGCGGTGCATTTTCATTTAATTAAAAGCCCACTTATGCCCGCCCTTCTCCAGAACCAACTGGCACTGTACCAGTTGTACGTCTTCTAGTGGTTTAAAATTACTTTAAGAAAGAAATAGTGCTTCCAAAATAGTTGTCTGTGCAAAGGGTAGGCCATTTTCTAGTGCATGTGAACTTGCATATGGGACCAGACTTGATCATTTAAGGCTGGCTCAAGGGAAGGGGCAAGGATCTTTTCCATCTTCCACGAACACCTCTGAAAATAAAAGCAAAATTAAATAGGACGATAAAAAAACTTGGTAAAGTGGGCGTCATTTAGTTTAGTTAGGCCTGCTGCCTGGTATTCATCCTGATTCTCACAGAAAAGCCAAAATTCCTGTCTTTCTCTTCTTTAGGGTTACTTTCAAATACAAAATTACTAGTCTGTGGTTTGCCCGAATAGATTGGTTACTCAGTTAATTTCCCTGTAACTCTTTTTTTTTTTTATTTTTTTGGTGGTACGCGGGCCTCTCACCACCGTGGCCTCTCCCGTTGCGGAGCACAGGCTCCGGACGCGCAGGCTCGGCGGCCATGGCTCACGGGCCCAGCCGCTCCGCGGCATGTGGGACCTTCCCGGACCGGGTCATGAACCCGTGTCCCCTGCATCGGCAGGCGGACTCTCAACCACTGCGCCACCAGGGAAGCCCTCCCTTTAACTCTTATATCTCCCTATAACTTAATCCTAACCCCTTAGAATACCTATTTTCTATAAGAAAATTCTGAGTTGTTCATAGATTGGTAAGTCAGTTTCGGGCTTTTTCTTTCCAGGTGAATACCGTTTCTGGATATTTTTATTGCTAACCCCTGCCAACGCCCCTCCCCAAGGTTGAGGTGATTTTTCTGTATTTACTTATTTAAATGCTCTATACTGTCTTTCTCCCTGGTACTTGAGAAGGAAAATTGGCTACAACCTTAAAAACTAAAATTACAGATAATTTAATAGACTAATGTATAATGTCCCTTTCTACTTTTTGTCTCTTAATGGAGAAAATGGAAATGGTAACCCTTCCACATGGTGAATTGCCTTCCTAGGCTACTCCTAGGATGAAGCGCTCGCTTTTCTGGGCACCAAGCCTGCCAGACCCTAGGGTCTTGGAAACTTTTCCATCCCGTGGCGTGGGGAGTGAGCCCTAGGAAGCAATGGGAGACAGGTGTAGATATGTGTGGAATCACAGGAGCGTTTGCACGTGGGACTCCTGATGCGGGAGATGACCTGCCAGGGACGTGATCCCCAGACGCCCATGCAAGTTAAGGCTCCACATGGAAGCAGTTTACAGAGGCAAGGATCCAGGACACCGGGTGGGCAGGGGCGGGGGTGAGAGGGGAAGGTGACTGGGAAGGGAAGGCGGAACACAAAGGCGCGTTCTCACGCTAGTTGCCACTGTGGGCAGCCCTTCGCCCTCTGGGGAACTGGGGCGTTGCAGGCGGGCTGCTTCTGGGCTTCTGTGTCCTGCACACGCACAGAGCCTGCTCTGGGTGCAGACAGAGGTGTGGTCGTTTACAAGCTGAGCGGACGTGCCCTGAAATAGCACAGGACAGGGGACAGGGGTGGCACCCCGAGAGCGTCTGCTGTCTACCTCTTGGTTTACTCAATATCTACAAGATTCCCATTACAGACGTGTCTAATGTGTTTTGAATTATGGTTTAAAACAAAGATATGAATAGTTTGATGGACGCAATTTGGCGAGATCATGAAAGGAGCCCCCGTGTTCCCGAATGTGGGACAGACGTAATAGTAAGTGGAGACAGACAGGCCTTTCCAGGCTTGCTTTCTTCCTTCCCGAATCTGCCATCGCCCTTCCCAACATCAGATCCGTTTCACACTGTCGTCCGCTTCTTTGACGAAGCAGCCCCTGACTGCTGACCCACAGAGCGCCCCAAGGTGGCGGGCATCAATTTAGAGTGACGCTCTTGCCAGCAGATAACATACTTTGGTATACACTGGTCTTGAACATTCTCTCGATCATGTTGATATTTATGGACAGGGCAAAAAATGTGCACACACTGCATGCTTGGTATTGGAAATATACGTTACTAGTATCACTTCCTGTTGCAAGTGACTGCTTACAAGTTGACTGGATTGGGGAAATAAAGGGCTACAGAGACTTCTGTGTGTCGACATCAGCAGTGGAAGCAGGAAGACGGACGGTTTTGTGCATTATGTTAAGCAAAGCCCAGCTTCATTTTCTTGCGTGTTGCCAAAAGCACGCAGACATTGGTCTGGATGTTTGAGGTTAGTCCGTATCCATTTAACACTGAATTAATGTGCTTTTAGGAGATCTTATAAAGACAAATTAAAAAATCCACCTTCCGTTGTCATTAACCTAATACGTCTTCTAATGTACATAATACAGTTATTATATTCACTTCCTTCCAAGTTCAGAGTTTTCCATCCATCTTTCCCCCCTTATTTCCCCATGTGTACAGGATACATTAAAAAGCAGAAGAAAAGCAGACGTTGTTTTCACAGCACACGAGCATCACACGGGATGTTATTCCACGCATACATTACGGAGTGTTAGGAAAGCGGGAACAGACTCCACTGTGGTCATAAAGTTCCCTGTCGCTCCACGGGGACCCATGACTTTCTATGCAGCTGCTCTGTGTGCCATTTCCACTGGACGACACTGTGCTGAGCACATGTCCTGAAACTATGTAATAGCTGGAAATTTGCCTGCCGTGCAGCTTCTGCAGCTCCCCTAAGTTGTTGTGTGTCTAGATACTGCAGGGGGATTTCTTTCTTCTCCTTCCCTTCCCTTCCCTTCCCTCCTCTTCCCTTCCCCTTTCCCTTTCCCTCCCCTCCCCTCCCCCCCCTCCCCTCCCCTCCCCCTCCCCTCCCCTCCCCTCCCTTCCCCCCCTTCCCTTCCTTTCCCTTCCTTTCCCTTCCCTTCCCTTCCCTTCCTCCTTCCCTTCCCTTCCCTTCCCTTCTCTTTCTTTCTTCCTTCCTTTCTTTCCTGTCTTTCTGTCTTTCTTTTCTTTTTCTTTTTTTTTGTTAATGAGGGAAGTAAAATTATTCCAGCCGCTGTGTCTGGAAAGAAAAACCAGTTTAAACATCAGAACTAACCTACGAATTAGCTGGAGAACGTGTGACTGGTTATATCATTGCTTTAAAACTCTAACTGCCCTTGATCACCGCCCCACACCTAAGAGGCAGTGCTCTGATGCATTTCAAATGGGAAGTCTGTTCCCTGGACATGGTTTGAGGAACTCAAATAAGTAATAAAATTAACATTCATGCTCTTAAAGCATATCTCGTTCCTCTCTCTGTGTCTATGTATATATACATTTCTTCATGATTGTGTATTTATAAAGGTCTCTCTTTTTTTACGGAAGTAGAGTTGATTTACAATATTGTGTTAGTTTCAGGGGTACAGCAAAGTGATTCAGGTATAAGTATATATGTTTTCAGATTATTGTCTCTTGTAGGTCATTACAAGATACTGAGTTTAGCTCCCCGTGCTGCACAGTAGGTCCTGCTGTTTATTTTATATATAGTATGTGTACCTGCTAGTCCCAAACTCCTGATTGACCCCTCCCCGCCTTTCCCCTTTGGTACCCGTAAGTTTGTTTTCTGTCTGTGAGTCTGTCTCTGTTTTGTCGATGGACTCATTTGTGCCACATTTTCGATTCCACGTGCAAGTGGTATCCTATGATGCTTGCCTTCCTCTGTCTGACTTCCTTCACTGAGTACGACCATCTAAAGGTCTCTCTCTTTACTGCCGTTTGCACCCCACTCTGCTGTTGCACTAACGCGCGGCTGGGTCTCCGTGTTTAACCAACGGGATCGTCTGGACACGTGGAGGCGCGTCTGCCTCACAATAAGTGATGGGCTTTCTCCTGGGACGACAGGAAGGGCTCCTTTCCCATGAGAGTTCACATCAGTGTGATAATAGCCTGCCTTTCTGCAGGGGTGACAAGTGATTTCATTTGGCGCTTTACCCATCGTAGGGCGTAAAGCTGTTCTACCGTGCGTGTTACTTTGTCACAAAAGGGTCAGAGATGCAACCGTAAATCTATCCGCTGAAACCCAAAGCTTCCATCTTCTTTTGCCAAAAGCACTACATAGGATCGTTAATAAAAGGAACTATTTTTTCTCCAAGGCTGAAGTTGGTTATTCCTGCTAAACATCGAAGATACCTTTGCCCTGGAAATCATGCAAACTGTAATAGGAGCTAATACGGGCTTCCTATTACATTTATCTTTGAAAGTGTACTTGCTGCCTGCTTTGTGAGTTGTGTTTCTGCAGATAATTGGGAAGGTTGCAAAGAGGGAGTGGATGAAGCAGAAAGAGAAGTGAGATGGGAGAGAAATGCTCTCACTTAAGCTTCAGAGGGAGGGGTCAGGGGAGCTCTGGTCTTGTGATGTGCCTCTGACCTTCTCCCCCTACACTCTTGAACTAGTGAATTAAACTCTCTGATCCTCAGTTTCCTCATCTGCAAAATGGGAACAAAAGGCCAACATTAAAAAAACAAAGCCCAACCATATGCATATAAAATTGGAAATAAGCTGTGCTTATGTCCAGTTCCAAGAGACTAAATGGTGTCATTGCTTTGGAAAGACTCTAGCTCCGGGGTTGACAGTCCATGGCCTGTGGTCCATATTTGGCCTGCCGCCTGTTTCTACAGATAGCGTTTCACTAGCACAGAGCCATGCTCATTTGTTTCCATATTATCTGCAGCTCCTTTCAAGCTACGACAGCAGAGTGGATTAGTTGCAACAGAGACTGTCTGGTCTGCAAAGCCTTGATATTCACTGTCTGCCCCTTTACAGAAAAAGGCTTTCAATCCCTGTGCCAGACTGTAATGGGCACTTTCCCCAGCAAAGGGCTTCACATGTTGACTTTCTGTAGAGACAGTGGCCCATCGTGATGATGATGATGATGCTGATGTTGATAACAGATGTAGAGATGTGGCCTGAAACCCCCCTTTCTCCCCTCATTGTCATTCTCACACCTGGCTCTGCCACCAGTTATGTGAATGACCTCGGGCAGGTCACTCTACCTATCCAACCCTTAAGATCCTTACCAGTTTTTTTTTTTTTAAAGTTCATAAATAAATTATAAAATCCCTTAGAGCTTTATCATAATGTGGAGTTTCTATATGCATATAATTTTTACCACAAGCTTCCAACTGCATTTCAATGTTTTAACAGAATTAAAACATTATGTAAACTGAAAGAAAAGATTCTGTATATTTCAACAAAGTGAATATACTTGATTTCACACTGCAGGGAGCCATTTCACAAGGCAGTGAATGACAGCAATCTGGGAATTTGTTGGGACTGAATGAAATCCTTCAGATTAGACAAACAGGACAGACTCTCTCATCTGAAGTCTTCAGTGACTAGACAGATAAATGAGTAGCTCGTTTACAGAGGATAATTGGGGCAATAACCTCTGCTATTCCCCTTTGGCTTTAAAATTTTAAAAAGTAGTTATTTGGGGGGAGAAAGAGATTGGGGGTGTCTCACGTTGGTAATGGAAGTACGCCACCTGGGTATTGTGAGTACTCAAATGGGCCTTACTTTTAAGAAAATGTGAAGCAAATATTACTAATTCATTTATTTGAAAGTACTACTTCCTAATGCCATTGTCATAAATTACATTGTTTCATATTTTATCATGTTTCATAAACTAGATGATGTTTTTCTGAATTATGATCACATCTAAGGTATGAGGAATTTTTCCAAGGCAGTAAGAAATGATATCATGAATGAAGTAGATTAGGGAAATGATGAAATACTGAATACCAGTTGCCTTCCTTAAACCTGGAATTTCTTTAGAAAAGGAGGTGACTTTGAGCTTGTCCTGCGAACCTAGACTCTCTGGAAGATTCACATAACTACTTATTTCCAGCATATAGACATCCAGGTGCATCACTGAAAACGTGAATGGCTGTAATCACCTTTACACGTTGTCATTTTTCTCTTGCTCTGAAGTCATGCTGAGCTTGCCAGCCAGCTTTCTGTAAGAAAGGTCTGCAGTAACCTGTCGTAGGTTAAGGACTGACTCATGCTGCAGAGGTTGATCTTAAGGGCCTTGGAGAATACCAAAGTAGGAGAAAATCACGGTGAAATTCTGCTGGTGCGCGGAGGAAAGCACATGTAACTGTTTTGAGTAGGGTGACATCTGGTCAACCTACAGTAGGTACAGACTCTCGGTGGCGGGGGCAGGGAGGGAGGGAGGCATTTAGGCTAAACCGGTGGAAAAGCTTCAGTAGCTCTTGGTTTTCATCTCCACGTAATCAGATGGGAACCAGTGTGGTCAGAGCAGCAGGCTCAGGTGGGGACAGGAAAGGAGGTTTGGGAGGTTATGTGTGGTGAGAATGCACAGGACTTTGGGGAGGCTGCCAGCACGTTGACTCTAAGTGAGACCGGAGGCCATCGAGAGCTTCCAAGCTGAAGAGCCTCAGCTTGTGTCGTAAAAACCACCAGCTGCCGCACTGGGAAAGGCTCGGAGGCCTTCGCCGTCATCAGGGAGCAAAGACAAAGGCTTGGCACACGGTGTTATGCTGGTGGAAACAGTAAGATTCCAGATAGATTTCTGAAGGTACTGCTAGCCCAAGGAATGAAAGCAGAAGAGGTGTACGACCTCGAGGTTTGGCGCAGGAGCAGCGGGAAGGAGGAATTTGTGTTTCCTGAGATGGGGCGTCTGGGGGGGGCAGCAGGGGCTGGGAGGGGCGGGGACTTCGGTCTTGGGCACATTCCTTTCACGCTGCCTCTGAGACCTCCAGGTGTAGCTGATGCAAAGACCCTTGAGTACTTGAATCGAAGTTCAGGGGTTTTAAAGCTGTGACTGGTGAGATCTCTAGAGATTGGGTATAGATGCCAAGAGGCCCCCGAGTTCAGAGGCCAGATGCTCCCCCGCTTAGCGGCGGTGGGATGGGGAGGCCAGGAGGGGGGAGGCTGAGGAGGGTCAAGGGACCAGAGGGACAGCCAGTGGGGAGCGGAGGCAGGCGGAGACCACGATGCAGGGTGAAAGCAGTGAGGCGTGTCGCGCCCCTGTGGGGATGACCAGAGTGGGGCTCCCAGGGGCTCCGCAGCACCAGCAGAGCGAGGAGGGCCGTGCTTCCTGAGCCCGTGATAACAGGACCCAGCACTTCCCTCCTCGCGGGAGCCAGGGGCTGTTTACACCTTTGCCTGGCCGCCACCAGGTGCAGGACTGTCCAGCTTCTGATCTACTTCAGAGTCGCGTGTGTGCGTTACATACAAGTGTGTATTTTACATAAAACGTGAACATATATTGAACGTGGATATATCCATGGGCCACACCTGCACTCGCTGAATCAGCATACCTCAGTATAAGTCTTGGGCGCTCCCAGAGGGTTCCTCACGGTGACCGTTTGAGAACCACCTTGGTCAGGCATGTCAGGTAATGTGCATTGGATGAGCCATTAGCCTAGGAAAGCAACTACAGAGCTTTTAAAAATGACACAGCCCACCACACCTCCAAAACTTACCTTACAGAAAAGCAACAGATTTCTAAAAAATAATTCATGCTTCCATCATCCCCGAAACACAAACCATCCCAAGGGTAAAACCATGGCTATTTTCCGCCAGTCGTCTTTGTTTATATGGAGTTAGATAGAGCTTCTTTGCCCCTCTGATGCAGATGGTATTAGAATTAGAATTATTGACAGCATTTTTCCGGGCAGGCGTCTTAAAACAAAACCATCTGTAAATCATTTGTGGTGAGCGGCTGGCTCAATTTGTGGCGAAAAAATGAAGGAAAGACCCTCAGCTTTACACGTACTTAGTCATCTTCGTATATAGATTTCAAATGGAGGTTTGTAGAGAAATCATTCCAGAACCTAATCTCTCTCCTGACAGCTGAGACGGTTTTGGCTTATGCGACAAACTAGAAATGGTGAAATTATAAAAATGTTACCCGTCTGTCATCCACTTTGTAATGTGGCGAAAAAACGAATGGTTTGTTTTTGCTGATGTTTTCACGTCACCCTTAACTTTTGATTGAAGGATCTAAAGCTCCAGGACCGCTCGGGTGAAAACAGTTATTCGAATGAGCTGGTCCTAGATTTCTGCCTTTTCTTTTCAGAATTTTCAAAGGCATTTCAACCTTGCTGACCTATTTAATGCCAACCAACCTACATGGAATTTGACCATGTTTTACAGAACGTTATCCATTTCGGTACAGTGAAAATTTGGCTGTGTTGTAGCGGTATGGAAATGCCTAGATTACAAATATGGCCCAAACACATTGCTCTTACTGTTCTATAGGTTGTTTTTCAGTTTGAGGCTTAAGAAGGGGATCTTCCTTAGTGCTTATCTTCAGCTATTCTCCACATCAAGGGCAGTCTTCCTGCATCGACCCTGTAGTCATTACATGTACAGAGGCGATGCTTTTGTGGTCATCCTGGGCCCTTGTGTCTTTCTCCTGGGATTTCAGATCCATCTGCACCACCGGCCCCAGCCAACCTCCGGCTTGCAAACTCCACCATCAACAGTGACGGAAGCGTGACTGTGACGATCGTTTGGGATCTCCCCGAGGAACCAGACATCCCAGTGCATCACTACAAAGTCTTCTGGAGCTGGACGGTCAGCGGCAAGTCACTTGTGCCAACGAAGAAGAAGAGGAGAAAGACCACGGGTGGGGTGAGTGAGAACCAGGGGGAAGAGGCCCATCTCCTCGCAGTGGTGTTTGAACTCAGGCACCTGGTCTGAGAGTGGCTTCTGCTGAGCCACAAGAGGGACGGATGAGGGACAGGTTCCCATCCCTCCCCTGTGAACGAGGAAGTTCAGAAAACAGAGGACCAGGCCAGCCGTTCAGCCGTGCACACTTTAGGTGACAACAGTTAAGTTCAGTCTGTTGACTTACTCAGATCCAAATGGCTGGTACCACACCAGAAATCAGAGGAACAAAAATGTCTCCATCGTGGGCTTCCCTGGTGGCGCAGTGGTTGAGAGTCCGCCTGCCGATGCAGGGGACGCGGGTTTGTGCCCCGGTCCGGGAAGATCCCACATGCCGTGGAGCGGCTGGGCCTGTGAGCCGTGGCCGCTGAGCCTGCGCGTCCGGAGCCTGTGCTCCGCAACGGGAGAGGCCACAACAGTGAAAAGCCCGCACACCGCAAAAAAAAAAAAAAAAAAGAACTGTGAATTTAATTATAATTGTTAACAGGCCTAGAGTAGCCTTAATCATAGGTCACTATCTTACGAGTGACGTGTTTTTCTGGATCCACGAGAGGCAAGCTGTAGGTCATGGGACTCATTAAAGTTCTCAGTATGAAAATTTGACCAACTGAGAATTACGATCAGGAACTGGAAACATGTTGAAAAACACGAGAAATTGTGAAATTTTCTTCTTGGGGATCAATGTCTTTTCATTTCCTAAGAGTCCATCCTAATATCCGTGAAAACTAAGAGGAGTGGGGATTTTCAAGGAAATGCTCTTTCAAAAGTGAATTCTATTTTCCTTGTTTGAAGATAATAGTTTAGGAAGAGTGACACAGAACATAACAAGAAACCCTAACTAAAAAGAATTGGGAATTGGTAGTTCATAGACATACTGTAGGTAAAAGGCAGAAAGGGCACGAAGAGGCACGGTTAGTACCACGGTGGGTGTGGCTGAGAGGCGGCCCAGCCTCACCTGGGAACAGGGACCGTGGCCCAGAGCCTGCCTCTCGGCCCCCACTTCTGGAAGCGCAGTCCTTTCAGCCGTCCAGAGCCGCCCTGCTGGAAGGTGGCCGCGTTCTGATAACTGATCCCTCAGAAGCCTGAATCATGTAAAGGTGCCAAACTACTAATTTACAGGGAGCGTTGTGCTCACGGTTCTGAAACCCCCAATGGAAATCATGTTCTCTCCCTGAAAAGAGATCTCACGTGACCCAAAATGGCGCGGAGAATTCCGACAGGTCATCGAGGTATTTAAACAAGGGACGGGCTTATGTGATTCCGTATTTGACAATTTCCGATGACGATACCTTCCTGTAGCACGATGCACGCATGCAACTGGCCTACTCTTTGTGGGAAGGCACGTGCTACTTACTGACTGCCTGATGTCTGGTGTCGCATTAGTGAGGGACACATTTTTCCCTTCATAGATGCTAATACCACCAATTAGACCATTTAGGGCCATGTGATATCACATGTACTATATTTTGATGAATGTTTGAATTCTAAGACAACAACCTTATTTCTCTTAATTCCGAGCACTTGTAGGGGCTTTATTATTATACCTGCAAGCCATAAAAAAGTGCTTTAAGCATTTTGTCAGGTTGATTTTTCCTTACAACTTTTGGTGGAAATTTACTCATAGAAGATTTAGGATAAAATCAGAGAAATACAGGGAATGCGAATTCTTCATCTTTATAGCTTTCTTCTCTCTGTAAGGTGGTATCTAGTAAGGAGTGAGGGGACAGAATTATTCATTTTCCTGCTACCGGAAAGCATCCAATAATGGGATTAGGAATACAATTTCAAAAACAACGTGTTTGTGCTTTTTGTATGACATTGATTTTGATCCACGGTAAAAGCGGATTTTCATATGCTAAAGATGTAGAAGGATCTGTGATCTCAGATAGTCCGGGCAGACATCAGAGAGGAGCTGGCGTGCTTCACAAGGACACAGCAGCTGTGCAGGGAAGCTCAGAGGCAGGGCGGCTTGTAACAGAATCTGTGTGTGTTCCCTCCACCTGCAGTCTCAGAATTCTGTGACCCTGGAGCCACTGCAGCCCGACTGCGACTACACAGTAGAGCTGCAGGCTGTCACCTACTGGGGCCAGACGCGCCTCAAGAGCGCCAAGGTCTCCCTCCAGTTCACGTCCGCACACGCCGTCCACAGCAGTAAGTGCTTCGAGTTCCTTTTTCCTATTTGCAGTCTTTACATGAGAGTCGTCTTACACGTAAATATGTCCTTTGAACTAGGATGTGTACAAATTTTACCTTTGAGTTTTTCTTAGGATTTTTATCCTAAGTTTTAGGTGCAGTATTTTGGCGTTATAATGCAAGTTTAAGAAGAAAGGGTGTCTCACTCGAACAAATGTTTATACTTCCATGATTTGGGGTCCTTGTGCGTACGCGTACTTGTTTTTAAGGAGGGTCCGCACAGTTAACTGTTAGAAACTGTTGCTTCCCTCCTAAAAATGCGACATGCCCTTTTTTCTTTTCTCCTGGTTTTACACAGTGGTCACAATTACTGCAAAAGGCTACCTACTTCTCCACTGGGGGCAGTGACTAAATCATTCCCATACCCGCTTCCTTGTTGCCAGTGGTTCTAAACTAGTCCGTTTGCCATGAACTGAGCAAAGCAAGGGGAGAGTCTTATGAGACACTCACCTCTGAGCTGGAAAATGCCTTACGTGGAGTTTCCGGCTTTGCTCAGAGGTGGGGACTGGTGAGAAGAGCTGTGGGGAAGCTCCTGGCCAGGGATCTGGGGACGGGCAGATAGAAGGCGAGCCCAAGAGAGGCCGCCAGGGGTCTCCGCGGGTCCTGCTTCCCCAGGCTCGCAGGGTCCCGTGGGATCTGCCTTTCATCCCGGGACGGGGCCTGGTCAGACACGGAAGGTGTGACAAGCTTGTTGAATTTAGGAAAGGCAAGGCTGGCTCTGCACTGTCAGACGCAGGGATTGCCCATAATTATCTTCTACCACCTGGGAAACAATAGGATCCAAACGAGCAGGTCCATTTGAAATGATGCTTTCAAAATAGTTCTAGAAACAGAGCTTCCTACCTATTTGAGAAGTAGTCTTCTTGGAGATGAAATGGATTTGAAAAGTCTACTGTTTCTATGTATAAGTTTGCATACAGTACAACTTTTACATAAAAATTCTCATGGAAACATTTCTATGTGTTTAGTAACTTCACTGATTTTTTTATCAATATTTTTTATTGAAGCAGAGTTGATTTAGTGTTAATTTCTGCTGTACAGCAAAGTGACTCAGTTATGCACACACACATATACACACACACACACACACATATATATATATATATATATATATTCTTTTCCATTATGGTTTATCCCAGGAGATTGAATATAGTGCCCTGTGCTCTGCAGGAGGACCTTGTTGTTTATCCATTCTCTATGTAATAGTTTGCATCTACTAACCCCAGACTCCCACTCCATCCCTCCCCCAATGCCCTCCCCCTTGGCAACCACAACTGTGTTCTCTATGTCCGTGAGTCTGTTTCTGTTTCATAGATAGGTTCATCTGTGTCATATTTTAGGTTCCACATGTAAGTGATATCATAAGATATTTGTCTTTCTCTTTCTGACTGACTTCGCTTAGTATGATCCTCTCTAGGTCCATCCATGTTGCTGCAAACGGCATGATTTCATTCTTTTTGATGGCTGAGTAGCATTCCATTGTACATATGTACCACGTCTTCTTTTTATCCATTCCTCCGTCGATGGGCATTTAGGTTGTTTCCATGTCTTGGCTGTGCTGTGCTGTGACTGTGCTGCTATGAACATAGGGGCGCATGTATCTTTTTTGGATCTTTTTTTTTTTTTTTTTTTGCGGTACGCGGGCCTCTCACTGTCGTGGCCTCTCCCGTTGCAGAGCACAGGCTCCGGACGTGCAGGCTCAGCGGCCATGGCTCATGGGCCCAGCCGCTCCGTGGCATGTGGGATCTTCCCGGACCGGGGCACGAACCCGTGTCCCCTGCATTGGGAGGTGGACTCTCAACCACTGCGCCACCAGGGAAGCCCTTTTTTTGATCTTTAAAATTTTTATTTTATATTGGAGTATAGTTGATTAACAATGTTGTGTTAGTTTCAGGTGTACAGCAAAGTGATTTAGTTATATATATATATATATATATATATATATATATATATATATATATATATATATATATATATATATACCCGTATCTATTCTTTTTCAAATTCTTTTCCCATTTAGGTTATTACAGACTTCTGAGCAGAGTTCCCTGCACTATACAGTAGGTCCTTGTTGGTTAAAACCAGCGTTACACAATTCAGTTTTAACAGCATTAATTTGTGTGCCTAATTTCAGCCTGACTGTTCTTAGGGAGGTCCAATCTTACACTTTGTAAATAGGCCCAATATGTCCGTTATATGATTATGAATCAGTTTCAAGAGTAATTTTAGAGTCAGATTTAGTAATATCTGTGACAGCACTTATGGAGCACGTGGCATGTTAAAGGCAAGATGTCATGCGTTAGAGACAGCTTCCAGCTGAGAGGAAGAATGAGGCGTAAGTCAATACTAGTGTCATAGGTGTGACGAAACAGGGCCAGAAAATCCTTATGTTCATTGGACAATGTATACCACATGTGTAGGGTCTCAATAGCTTAGTTGCTCGAAGTCATTTTTTCTTTAGCCTGGCTGCACATTATGGTCAACTAGAGAGTTGTCTGTAAAAATGCTAGTGGTAGGGCACCATGCCCAGAGATTATAATTCAATGGTGGTGGGAGGTGGGAGGGTTGGGGGGAGATGCCTCTCAATTTCTTTTTCTTTTCTTTTCTTTCTTTTTTAATTCTACTGAAGTATAGTTGGTTTACAATATTGTGTTTCATTTCTGGTGCACAGCAGAGTGACTCAGTTATACATATCTATTTTTTCATGTCCTTTCCCATTATGGTTTATCACAGGATATTGAATATAGTTCCCTGTACTATAGGGTAGGACCTTGTTTTCTATCCATCCTATATATAATAGGTTGCATCTGCTAATCCCAAACTCCCAATCCACCCCTCCCCCACCTCTGCTCCCCCTTGGCCACCTCAAGTCTATTCTCTATGTCTGCGAGTCTGTTTTTGTTTCCTAGATAGGTTCATGTGAGTCATATTTTAGATTCTGCATACAGGTGATATCACTTGGTATTTCTCTTTCTGACTTCACTTAGTATGATAATCTCTAGGTCCCTCCATGTTGCTGCAAGTAGCATTATTTCATTCCTTTTTATGGCTGAGTAGTATTCCACTGTATATATGCACCACATCTTCTTTATCCATTCATCTGTTGATGGACACTTAGGTTGCTTCCATGTCTTATCTATTGTAAATAGTGCTGCTGTGAATATAGGGGTGCAGGTATCTTTTTGAATTATAGTTCTGTCTGGATATATGCCCAGGAGTGGGATTGCTGAATAACATGGCAACTCTAGTTTTAGTTTTCCGAGGAACCTCCATACTGTTTTCCGTAGTGGCTGCAACTTACATTTGCACCATTCATTGATTTCTTTAATGCAGTCCTCCATTCATTCAGCAAACTGTGTCTAATGATGGGAATAATTACTACCTTATACCACTGTACACTGTATTATAGTATAAAGATACGTACACTGTAGGATATATACTATATAGACTGTACGTTATATAGTATATGTGTACCATGTATTTATATGTGTATATATGTTCTGTATATACGCACATGCGTACATATACATGTGCAGACACACTCATACACACATTACTGCAGCACTGGACACATTTCCATCTCTGCCTTCAAAGCGCCTACTGTTGAATTTGGGAGAGAAACATGTCAACATGATTACACAGAGACCAGTCTGTTGCACACAGAGCTGCAGGGAAGCATGGCGCAGACGGACAGACATGGCGGTGGGAACCAAGAGCACAGCGCTCCTCCTGGGTCCTGAAGAATGGGTGCTCCGTGGGACACAGCGTGTCACCCCACACAAGCGCAGAGTTGGAAGAGAGCATCATTTGTGCAGAGAATCAGCTTGGGGGTGGGAAGTGGAGGGGGGGGTCAGTTCCCTCCCTGGGAGACGTCAGTGACTCCCGTGGGTGTCATAACCGTCCACGTGCGAAGGCCACCCTGTGTCTCCCAGCTGATGCTCCCTGAAAGCAGAGGTATGTGCTCAGCACCTCCCCTGGGATGGCCAACAGGTACTTCGAATGCAACACCCCCAAACCAAGCTCTTCACTTCCCTCTCACACCCGTTCCTCTCCCAGGCTCTCCTGCCCCCAAAGTTCCCACCGTTCCCCCTTTTGTTCAAGCCATCCATAGAGGTCATTCGTCATGCTTCGCTTTGCTTTCTCTTCAGAAATCCAGTTCATTAGAAAGTCCTTTTGACTCTAATTTCAGATTCTGTGTGGGATCTGTCCAAGTCTTGCCCTTGTTCAGCCCATTGTTACCTTTCTTATAAAGTAATCTCCTAATTAATATTTGTCTCCACTCTTTCTTAAATATCCATTTTGTAGACAGCTGGCAAAATATTCTTTAGAAAATATTAACCATATCACAGGTTACTCTCCTGAGTTCCACTCTCAAGACTGTCACCTACATCTTCTCTTTGCAAGTCTCCACAGATCTCATCCTTTATTGCTTTCCCATGTTTTCCTCCCCAAATGTCTTCTCAAACCAAAACCCTTTAAACCTCTGCTTCTCCTAAGACCCATTTTTTTTTTTTTCTATTGGTGGTGGGGATTTCCTCTACTGTGTAAAATAAGTTTGCCTTTTAGTCTCCTGGCTTTTCCAGTAAACAACATTCCTTCCCCATTGGAGACTGGTATGGGATTGCAAACTCCCATAATTTAATATGTGTTTCTGCCCACAACCAAGAACAAGGAGAGGAAAACCCAGCCTTGGCTTGCCATTGTTGAAGTCATGTCATCGAGAATCTCTTCATGGTCCAGCCCACAGACACAACTGTTACAGACTCTGGGTCTCCAGAGCACATCTAGGGCTTTCTCCTTCTTCCTGGGGCATCTCCCCACACACACCTGGTGAGATCCTCTTTAATTAGCTCCCTCTCCCTTCCTCTCGGGTATGATTACAAACCCTTCTCTCTCACTTTAAGCCATTAGGCATCACATAGACTGAATTCTTCCCTCTCAGTGAGCCACTCAGATCCCCCCAGATACAAACACATCTGTCCTTCACCCCTGAGTGTCTTCCCCTGTCCTCTGGAATCTCCGGTGGAAGCGTCCTTCCTTTTGCACACGACAGATTCCAGTCTGTGGGGTCTAGACCTATCCCTTGGAAAGTACATCCGCTCAACTAAGGTCTCATCTAGGTCAGAGAACAGGGACTGTCCGCCTGTGTGCCCACGGCAGCC
The DNA here is from genome assembly GCF_949987515.2 of Delphinus delphis. NCBI lineage: Eukaryota > Metazoa > Chordata > Mammalia > Artiodactyla > Delphinidae > Delphinus > Delphinus delphis. The sequence goes on from NC_082704.1 coordinate 120,547,790, forward strand.
GTCAGAGCCCAAGTGCTCCAGAAGCCTAGGCGTGGCCTGGAGCACTGCTTCAGGAACTCCCGTGAAAGCAAACCAGTCAGTTGTTCCCGCTCTTACCTGCGCACGCAACCAACTCCTGTTCCCGCAAGACGCTGGTGCCGAGTGTTACGGTCACTTTCTAATCATCTTGTACAATGAGGTAACGTTTTACCTGACCAATAAAGAGATGTGACAGTTAACCTACCAAAGGCCACTTTATGCTAGGATTAACTGATGCCTGTCCTGCGGATTCAGAAAAATAAAATAAGAAGTGATAGTGCAAAGTACCTGTCATAATACATGTTACTTGGGTGTCAGCGTAGCCGACACAAGAGACTGTTTTACAAAGGATGAGGCAGGATATAGCTGAATACGTGTCAGGATGTTCTTTATAACCCAGTGTTGATCTATAATCTCGTAAACACTAGTATATGACTTTTACAAGAACACTATATTTCATCATGAAGCAACTAGAAGTAAGGAATAACTACAACTTTATAGTATAAACAAGGGAAATTATATTTTATAGGAATGAGTGTAGTAAATGTCAGCATATAAATTCTTTTTTGAATTATATTTTTCCAGGTCTGCGGGGTGCCAGGTGTATTAATGATAAATATTTCGATGCAAGCAAAGCCTGAATGTTCATAGTTTTATAAAAGGGTCCCTTGAAGGAGGAAAGACATAATACTATCTTTAATGGAAATGTAACTTGCTTTTTTGGAGGTAGGAGGAGTATTTCCAGGGTTGACAGATTCCAAATGTTTTTTCTAGTTGCCTCATGCAACTGGAATATGCTTCCAGCTCTCCAAAATAAAAATGGAGTGGAGAGAAAATACTCTGAATCTCTCAATCTGAAAAGGTAATCAGAGTTTTGACATCTGGAGAAATAGCACAGTCACTCAATTCTTTTAACTTTCAGGAGTATTAAAGAGTATAAATAAATCAGACCTCATACCTCTTCAGAATGTGAAGGAATGAATTTTATTCCATTTTTGTTTCCTGCTGAAAGTGGAGGACACACTCCGAGTCAAGGACGTCCTCCCAGGACTGACCTGTCACGTCTGTCCCTACATGGGGGATGGGGCATGTCCATGCGTGTCTGTGCTGGAAATATTCAATAAAGCAGGAAAGATTCAATCTTGAGATATATACATATATATGTGTGTGTGTGTATATATATATATATATTCACACGTCCTTACGTCTGTAATGAGAAATGAATGTTTCCATGGCATATAAAAGACAGCAGGAAGACAATTTACAGAGAGATTAAACACGGTTTTCTGAACTGTCTTGGTAGTCTGCTGGCGACTTCTTCCCATCACAGGTTCTTCAAGGAATTAGAAGCATAAACGGGCTTGTGAAAATCTGAAGCCTTTAATTCTTTAAAAGAAACATGCTTTAGGTGTAAGCAGCAGGATTCTTTAAACGCCGGGTGGTGTCAAGAAAGGGATGCGTTTGGGGGCGGAGCCTTCTGAGGGCTCCGCGTCCCAGGCCCTCCTCTGGGCTCCAGGCTCGCTGCGCTGGCGTCTGCAGGCTGGGAAGCAGCGCCTCCTGCTATCCGGTCTCGGCACATTCCTGGCCCCCAGAACGCCCACCTCCACCTGCGAGCTGAGGACGGAGGTTTGCCATCAGCGGCTAGTAATTTAATCAGCACGCCCGTGTGATGACGCCTCTGTAAAAATCCAGAAAGACGGGGTTCAGAGAGCTTCCGCGGTGGTGAACGCATGCTGGGGGAGGGGCTCCCTTAGACCCTCAGACGTGGAAGCTCCGCCCCCTTTCCCCACACCCTGCCGTGTGCATCGCTTCCATCTGCCTCTTCCTGACTTAGATCCTTCTTTTCCCACTCACTTTTCATATATCCAAATCAAATTTTATGCTTAGGCATGATAAACTTTGAAGACAGATGTTCTTGTTTACGTGAGCTAAATATGGGCTTACATGACAAGCAATACTGATGTGAACATTTCTATACAAGTTTTTCTACGTTATAGATCCTCATCCCTAGAACAGTCTTTTTTGTTACTGTTGTCTGTGGTTTTGTGTTGTTTCTTTTTTTAAATTGAAGTATAGTTGATTTACAGTGTTGTGTTAGTTTCAGGTATACAGCACAGTGATTCAGTTATACACATGCACCTATTCTTGTTCAGATTATTTTCCATTATAGGTTATTACAAAATATTGAGTATATTTCCCTCTGCTATACAGCAGGTGCTTGTTGGTTATCTCTTCTATATAGAGTAGTGTGTATATTTTAATCTCAAACTCCTAATTTATCCTTCTGCTTCCCCCCTTTCCCCTGTGGTAACCATAAGTTTGTTCTCTATGTCTGTGAGTATGTTTCTGTTTTGTAGATAAGTTCATTTCTGTCGTATTTTAGATGCCACATCTAAGTGATACCATATGATATTTATCTTTCTCCGTCTGACTTACTTCACTCAGTATGATCATCTCTAGGGGCATCCATGTGGCTGTAAATGGCATTATTTCATTCTTTTTGATGGCTGAGTAGTATTCCACTGTATATATGTACTGCATCTTTATCCATTCCTCTGTCGATGGACACTTAGGTTGCTGAGTTATATCCTTTTATTATAAACGGGTAATCTATCAAGTAAAATTTTTCTCTGAGTTCTGTGAATTGCTCTTGCAAGTTATTTGAATCTGAGGAAGGGGTCTCTGGAACCCCCCATCTACAGCAGGTCATCAGAAGCACTGCTGCCAACCTGGACTCGTGACTCGCATCTGAAGCGGGCGGGGGGCGCAGTCTTGCAGCACTGAGCCCTTACCCTGTGGGATCTGATGCTGTCTGCAGGGAGAAACTGTCACAACTGAGTTGAACTGTAGGACACCCCGCTGGGGTCTGAGAATCGGTGGTATGGGGAGCCCCTCATACACACAGTGCTATTGGGTGCAGAATCCTTAACCTAATAAATGTCAGAGTTATCCAAACATTCATTTGAATTATTTAAACTAAAATGTAAGTACCAACTAATGTAACTATCCCATTCCTTTTAATCAGATCCATTGCATGGATGGTTTGACAGGCACACCCCGGTAAGGAGAAGTACACAGTCGATGTACTTTTTCTTCTGGGTCCTCAGTTTTCCTTTCCTTCTCCTGATTCACCGCAGGTCAGCATTTCTCTGCATTCATCCTCATCTCTCCCTCTTCCTCCCACCTTCTCAAGAATGCAGACCTCACAGCTCTATTGGAAAAGTTTTGATAACACATTTCTGACTGCTTTACAATCAATACAGCTTAAGCTGTTCTCTCTCAAAGGGCTACTTGGAATTCTGAAAGCAGAAAAGTCTTGTCTCCAAGGACGGAATTTCTAAACGTACAACTTGTAAAATAAGTGAACTGGTAAAGGAGAGATCTGAGGGCAGGGATTTGGGGTATACGTCCTGCTAAGCCGTATAAATTCTCACCTGGCTCTCTAAAGATGGAGGAACATAACATGCTGGTATCTGTGAAAAGCTACCTATACTGTTTTCATGAAATGGTATTTTAATACGACTTCATTTACTTCATAACCGCACAAAAGTCTATCTATTGTGAGAAATACTACTTCCACCTGTTACTGAAATCAGAGCATCTTTCCGGGCTGGTGAATGTATGTTGATTCCCAATTTAAGTTCGGGGGATCCTGTGTAATGTACACAGTCTACTTTTAGGTATGCATTCCAGCGTGTGATGAAGGGGGAGGTGTCGTCAACTTGAGCTGGAAGGAACGTGTAGTCACGTTACATTTTACTTTAAAAATCAGGCAGTAAATATGGATGAATAGCAGAGTGAAATTAAATACACTGGGATTACTATCAGGTTACAGACTTATTTTTAACAAGTAAATCAGAATGTTGTGCTTTGTTGCAGAAGAACAACTTGGGAAAACTAGAAAAAGTGTGATGCAGATACAGCCTCCGTTTCAAAGACGACGGCCCACTCGCCTCCTGGAAATCGGAGCTCCGCTCTATCAAGACAGCCAGCTGCAAGTGAAGGTGTACTGGAAGAAGACCGAAGGTGGGCAGATGCTTCTGTTTACTTGTTGTTGTTCTTGCTAAGTTTTAGTTTCTATTGGAGTCGAGTTGATTAACAGTGTTCTGTTAGTTTCAGGTGTACAGCAAAGTGATTCAGTTTTACACATACACTCGTGTATTCTTTTTCAAATTCTTTTCCCATTTAGGTTATTACAGAATACTGAGCAGAGTTCCCTGTGCTACACAGTAGGTCCTTATTAGTTATCGATTTTATATACAGTAGTGTGTATATGTCAATCCCAATCTCCCAATTTATCCCTCCCGGCCACCCTTCCCCTTTGGTAACCATAAGTTTGTTTTCTGAGTCTGTGAGTCTGTTTTTGCCTTGTAAATAAGTTCATTTGTGTCATTTTTTGTAAGATTCTGCACGTAAGTGACGTCATATGATATTTGTCTTTCTCTGTCTGACTTCACTTAGTATGATCATCTCCAGGTCCATTCACGTTGCTGCAAATGGCATTATTTCATTCTTTTTTATCACTGAGTAATATTCCATTGTATATATGTACCACATCTTCTATAGCCATTCATCTGTTGGTGGATAGTTAGGTTGCTTCCATGTCCTGGCTATTGTAAATAGAGCTGCAGTGAACATTGTGGTACATGACTCTTTTTGAATTATGGTTTTCTCAGGATATATGCCCAGGAGTGGGATTGCTGGGTCGTATGGTAGTTCTATTTGTAGTTTTTTAAGGAACCTCCACACTGTTCTCCATAGTGGCTGTATCAATTTACATTCCCACCAGCAGTGCAGGAGTGTTCCCTTTTCTCCACACCCTCTCCAGCATTTATTGTTTGTAGACTTTTTGATGATGGCCATTCTGACTGGGGTGCGGTGATACCTCATTGTAGTTTTGATTTGCATTTCTCTGATAATTAGCAATGTTGAGCATCTTTTCATGTGCCTCTTGGCCATCTGTATGTCTTTGGAGAACTGTCTATTTAGGTTTTCTGCCCATTTTTTTCACTGGGTTGTTTGTTTTCATGATATTGAGCTGTGTGAATTGTCTGTATATTTTAGAGATTAATGCCTCGTCAGTCACATCGTTTGCAAATATTTTCTTCCATTCCGTAGGTTGTCTTTTCATTTTGTTTATGGTTTCCTTTACTGTGCAAAAGCTTTTAAGTTTAATTAGGTCCCATTTGTTTACTTTTGTTTTTATTTTCATTAATCTAGGAGGTGGATCAAAATGATTTTGCTGGGATTTATGTCAGAGAGTGTTCTGCCTATGTTTTCCTCTAAGAGTTTTATATTTGTTGTTTGCATTGAAGAGCGCTGTGATGTAAGGGTGCTTGTGCAAACGTCACCGTCGAGCCACACTATTGATATTAAGGAAACGGTAGCTGAACAAAACACATGCTTTTTAAAAAATTATTATTAAATGCCTTGCTCTTCTGAAGTCTGAATGGGTTGCCTCTGATTCCTAGGAATCTGTATCCCATACTGAAATCTGCTGCTTACATTTGATCATTTCAGGGATATTAACCTGTCTTCATGTCTTTCCTAAGAAGGTTGATCTTGTGTCCCAAACACTTGAGACAGTCATTATCTTGCACTGTAAATTCTTGTTCTAAATTAGAAGACCTACAATGCAAATAATTTGGAAAATAGAATAAAAGAGCCGATTCTCTTCTCAGTATCATTTCATAGAAATAGCATTTTACTGGATTTTCTTTCAGAAGTCTCCTATACCTGTTTCTCACTCAGTTGTTTTATATGTATATGTGTGTGTTTGTAAAGCACATTTTCATAAAATACTAATTTGCATTCTGTATTGTTGGTATTTTTAATAACATTTTAAAATGGCTGCCTTGATAGATATTATGCCATAATGATTCCACTATAGTCACACATTTAGCTGCCTTCAGAATTTCCATCTTATAGTCAATACCGCAATGAACAGTCACCCTTAGAATAGATTCTTTTTTCTCTTTATCTTTGGGATAAATTCCTTTTGTTTCCTTGTTTTCTGTACTCTTAGAATAGTATTTTTAGAGTTACTCGACATACGTTTTTATATTTATCACTTCTGTGCATTTTAAGACATAAACTCTATTTTAAGCAAAAAACAGTAGATTGTTTCAAGAATTCAGTTTTTAAAATTCTTATTTTTCTGAAATGCTATTTTACTCAGAGTATCGGCTCACGAGCCATTGGGGATATTGGTGTTGGAGCTCTTCTTGTTCCAGAATTTTCTTCCAAGCTGCTGAAATTCATTCTCTAGCTAAAATAACATTACCAATCATGTTAATGTTTTATTACTATCATATGTTAATTTAAATTTTATTTATTGAATATTAATTATAAAATTATGTTAATATATCCATATTATGACATTTAATGATAGTTTTAAGTTAATATTAAATTATAAAATTTATTTGATCTATTGTACAGTCAAGCCCTCCACATCAGTGGGTTATTTGATCTGTTGTACAGTCACGCCCTCCACATCAGTGGGTTCTGTATCTGTGAATCCAACCAACTGTGGATTTTGTGCAATGTTTAAGATTGGCAGTTGGTTGAATCCAAGCGTGCAGAACCCCCAGATACGAAGGGCTAACTGTGGGACTCGAGCAGCCTGGAATTTGGTATCCAGGGTGTGGATCCAATCCCCACTCTCCAGTGGGTACCAAAGGATGCTGTATTTATCAATTTCAAATTAGAATTGTATGTCAATATGACATATTAATAAAACAACATATTAATGTAATACTGAAAATGTACACATCTCATGTAAGGAAATGAAAATGTACACACACGGGAGGTGCAAACATCTTAAGCACAGAATAGTGACCACCATTTCCTGACTTCTAAAATTGAAGATTTGTTTTACGTGTATTTGAATGTATACAGATGGAATCATACAGTTTGCATCAGTCTTCTCACAGTGAACACTGCATGTGGGAAACCCGTCCATCCTGTTGCAGGAAGCCGTGATTCATCCATTTATATCACTGCATAGTTGTCCCTGGTACAGCAGTTGATGGAGATTTGGTTTGTTCCAGGGATGGGCTATTCAGAATGGCCCTGCTGTGAAGAGCCTATGAATACATGTCTGTTGATGTACATGTGTACCTATTCCCCCACAGAGGGTGGGATTCTTAGGTCATAAGGATGATGACATTTAGAAGATGCTGAGAATTTCCAAAGTGGCTGGACCAATGCACATTCCCACCAGGAGGGTAAGATGGTCCCCACTGCCCCACATGCTTTCCCCCATGAGGCATGTTCTGTCTTTCTCAGTTGAGCCAGCCTTTCTGGTACGTGTGACGTGATGGCTCAGTGCCGTTTGAATGTGCATTCTTCTGGTCATCCAGGCGTTGAACACCTTTTCATAAGTTTACTGGCAATGGAGCTCCTGTTTTTCAAAGCACTTTTCAACTGTTTAGCCAGCCTGTCCTGCAAGAGTCCTTTATATGTGGAGTATATGAGTCATCTGCTGGTTTCATCTTAGTATTTTCTACTTTCATTTTTTTCACATTCTTAATAGTTCTTACTTTTAGAGATTATCAGTTCATCATTTTGTTTCCTTGAGGCTTACCGCTCTTTGTTTAAGAAATCTTTGCTTATGCCAGGGTCACAAAGATACTCTCCTTATCTCCTAGGAGTTATACTGTTTCATCTTTCTCTACCTTTTACCCAGATTTGGTTATTGTTGTAAGCAGCTAGTGTAGGGCATCAATGTCCTTTCATGTTTCTTTCCCTCTTTCTTCCCCCAAAACAAAGAACTTTTTATTGAGGTATTAGTTGATTTACAATGTTGTGTTAGTTTCAGGTATACAGTAAAGTGATTCAGTATTACATATATATATGTCTATTCTTTTTCACATCCTTTTCCATTATAGGTTATTAGAATATATTGAATATAGTTCCCTGTGCTATAAAGTAGGACGTTGTTGTTTATCTACTTTATATACAGTCATTTGTATCTGCTAATCCCAAACTCCTAATTTATCCCTCCCCCACCCCCTTTGCCCTCTGGTAATCATAAGTTTCTTTTCTAAGTCTGTGAGTCTGTTTCTTTTTGTAAGTAATTTTATTTTTATAATTTTTTTTACATTCACATATAAGTGACATCATGATATTTGTCTTTCTCTGTCTGACCTACTTCACTTAGTATGACAATCTCTAGGTCCATCCATGTTGCTGCAAATGGCATAACTTCATTCTTTTTTATGGCTGAGTAATATTCCATTGTATATTTGTACCACATCTTCTTTATCCATTCATCTGTTGATGGACACTTAGGTTACTTCCATGTCTTGGCTAGTGCAAGTAGTGCTGCTACAAACACAGGGGTGCATGTATCTTTTTAAATTATAGTTTTGTCTGGATATATGCCCAGGACTGGGATTGCTGGATCTTATGGTAGTGCTATTTTTAGTTTTTTGAGGAAACTCCATACTGTTCTCCATAGTGGCTGCACCAGTTTACATTCCCACCAACAGTGTAGAAGGATTCACTTTTCTCCACATCCTCTCCAGCATTTATTATTTGTAGACTTTTTAATGATCGCCATTCTGACTGGTGTGAGGTGGTACCTCACTGTAGTTTTGATTTGCGTTTCTCTAATAATTAGCGATAATGAGCATCTTTTCACGTGCCTATTGACCATCTGTATGTCTTCTTTGGAGAAATGTCTATTTAGGTCTTCTGCCCATTTTTGGATTGGATTGTTTTCTTGTTATTAAACTCTACGAACTGTTTGTATATTTTGGAAATTAAACCCTTGTTGATTGCATCATTTGCAAATATTTTCTCCCATTGCATAGGGTATCTTTTTATTTTGTTTATGGTTTCCTTTCTGTGCAAAAGCTTGTAATTTTGAATAGGTCCCATTTGTTTATTTTTGCTTTTATTTCTATTGCCTTGGGAGACTGACGTAAGAAAACGTTTGTATGATTTATGTAAGGGAATATTTTGCCAATACTCTATCCTAGGAGTTTTATGGTGTCATGACTTATATTTTAGTCTTTAAGCCATTTTGAGTTTATTTTTGTGTATCATGTTAGAGAATGTTCTAATCTCCTTCTTTTACATGTAGCTGGTCAGTTTTCCCAGCACCACTTATTGAAGAGACTGTCTTCTCTCCAGTGTATATTCTTGCCTCCTTTGTCATAGATTAATTGACCATAAGTGTGTGGGTTTATTTCTGGACTTTCTATCCTGTTCCATTGATCTATATTTCTGTTTTTCTGCCAGTACCTTAGTATTTACTGTAGCTTTGTAGTATAGTCTGAAGTCAGGGAGCTGTGATTTCTCCAGCTCTGTTCTTCTTTCTCAAGATTGTTGTGGCTATGTTGAGGTCTTTTGTGTTTCACAGACATTTTTAAATGTTTTGGTCTAGTTCTTTGAAAAATGCCATTGGTAATTTGATAGGGATTGCATTGAATCTGTAGATTGCCTTGGGTAGTATGGTTATTATAACAATATTGATTCTTCCAGTCCAACAATATGGTATAACTGTCCATCTCTGTCAGCTTCAGTTTCTTTCATCAGCATCCTATAGCTTTTGGAGTACAGGTCTTTTGCCTCTTCAGGTAGGTTTATTCCTAGGTATCTTATTCTTATTTTTCTTTCCCCCTCTCCATGGAAATCTTTAGTAAAAGGCAAAAGATTTATATGATCTGAAGAGAAACCAGAGTATGAATGGTATTTTATTCTTTTTGATGCAATGGTAAATGGGATTGTTTCCTTAATTTCTCTTTCTGATAGTTTGTTGTAGTGTGTAGAAATGCAACAGATTTCTGTATATTAAGTTTGTATCCTGCAACTTTACTGAATTCACCGATGAGCTCTAGTAGTATTCTGGTAGTATCTTAAGGGCTTTCTTAATGTATGGTATCATGTCATATGCAAGCAGTGACAGTTTTACATCTTCCTTTCCAATCTGGATTCCCTTTCTTCTCTGATTGCCGTTGCTAGGACTTCCAAAACTATGTTAAGTAAAAGTGGCAAGAGTGGGCATCCTTGTCTTGTTCCTGACCTTGCAGGAAATGCTTTCAGCTTTTCACCGTTGAGTATGATGTTAGCTGTGGTTTTGTCATATATGGTCTTCATTATGTTGAGGTAGGTTCCCTCTGTGCCCACTTTCTGGAGAGTTTTCATCAGAAATTGATGTTGAATTTTATCAAAAGCTTTTTCTGCATCTATTGAGATGATCATATGGTTTTTACTCTTCAGTTTGTTAATATGGTGTATCACACTGATTGATTTGAGGATATTGAAAAATCCTTGCATCCCTGGGATAAATCCCACTTGATCATGGTGTATGATCCATTTAATATACTGTTGGATTCGGTTCGCTACTATTTTGTTGAGGATTTTTGCATCTATGTTCATCAAAGGTACTGGCCTATAATTTTCTTTTTTTGTGGTATCTTTGGCCGGTTTTGGTATCAGGGTGATGGTGGCCTCACAGAATTAATTCGGATGTGTTCCTTCCTCTGCAGTTTTTTGGAACGGTTTCAGAAGCACAGGTATTAACTCTTCTCTAAATGTTTGACAGAATTTGCCTGTGAAGCCATCTGGTCCTGGACTCTGGTCGTTGGGAGTTTTTTAATCACAGTTTCAATTTCAGTACTGGTAATTGGTCTGTTCATACTTCCTATTTCTTCCTGGTTCAGTCTTGGGAGACTGTACCTCTCTAGGAGTTTGTCCATTTCTTCTAGGTTGTCTGTTTTATTGGCATACAGTTGCTTGTAGTAGTCTCTTAGGATTCTATTTCTCTGGTGTTGGTTATAACTTCTCCTTCTTCATTTCTAATTTTATTGATTTGAGCCTTCTCCCTTTTTCTTCTTGATGACTCTGGCTAAAGGTTTATCAACTTTGTTTATCTTTTCAAAGAACCAGCTTTTTAGTTTCTTTGATCTTTTCTATTATTTTTTTAGTCTCTGTTTATTCAAAATAAGGATTAGTCAGAAGCACTTTTCTCCCTGGCTTGCTTATTTACTAGTAATTCACCGGAATATTTCTATGGAAACAAGCTAACAGTATTATTTACAACTAAGCAAAGTCACTGCAAACAGGTGTCTGTAAGCAACTATTGTAGGTAAAACACTGTACAGTTGTAAAGTAGCACTTGGACCAGAATAACAGAGACTTTAAGAATAAGTTCTTTAATAAGGGTGGGATCCGCTAGAGAGAAGAGGGACCAGGACCGGGCGTGAAGGAACTCCAGTTTCAGCACAAAGAGGGGCGATGCAGCAGAGGACGGTGCAAGTGAGTGCCCAGAGGAGCTGGAGAACATGGGGAGATTTGAGACAGAAGCCGAGGCGGGCAAGGGGTTTAGGAAGAGGGAGGGGGCTTCCCTGGTGGTGCAGTGGTTGAGAGTCCGCCTGCCGATGCAGGGGACACGGGTTCGTGCCCTAGTCCGGGAGGATCCCACATGCTGCGGAGCGGCTGGGCCCATGAGCCGTGGCCGCTGAGCCTGTGCTCCGCAACGGGAGAGGCCACAACAGTGAGAGGCCCACGTACCGAAAGAAAAAAAAAAAAGCTACCTTATGCTACTGATTTTAAAATGAAAGGAGACACAGTGGATGCTCACAGAGTGTGTATTTGAAGACTCGTGTAGTCACTAAGGTTTATTTGTAACCCCTAACCAGTCCTGGGGGGCGCTTGTGTGGTCCTTTGTGGGGGTGCTCGTGCGGGGAGTGGCGATGGGCTTGAGTCGCCCCACGTACACGTTCCCACCTGAAGCTGAGGGGACGCCGCCCTCTCGTTTCCACTCTCACGCTGGCGACATCCTTTGCCCGGTCTGTTTAGCGCCGTGGGTTTCTGGTCTGTTGTGTTGCATTTCCTTGCTTTTTGTTGGAGATTTGTCCTGGTTGAAGTGGCCCCGAGCATAGTGGTGGAGTGCTGCCTTTGCTGATGGATACATGAGGCTGCCTGGGAGGTGCGAGTCACATTGGTAGTGTGTGATGAAGTTCCGAAAAGGTAAAAAAAAGTGTCTAAATTTGTCGGTTTTGAGATGGTGATGGATTAAAAAAAAGGTACAGTGGAGGCGTTATTGTGAGGCTGAAAGCAAAAGAAGTTTACTGTCCTGCTACCCAGGATCATGAAAATAATTTCAACTAGAGTTTTTTAAGTAAAGAAATATTACAGTTAATTATGACTTTATTAAATAAGTTTTTAAAAAAGAAAAACACACATTAAATAAGATTATGTATTGACTGGCTGGCAAAAATGTGGTGACCAGAAGCTCACGGGGAAACTAACACTGTATTTCTCCAAGAAACAGCCATCCCGGATTTGCTAATTCTGCATTCACGGTGATTTTCTAAACCCTCACTTGTGTGAATAACGAGAACCGATTGTGTAGACCTGCATGAGAAACGCATGCCAGTTTTTGATTAAGCTTGGAAGAGTGCAGACTGCTGTGTATGTGTCTGAAAAAGTGCCATGAAGGACTGCTTAAAAGGCAGCCTGTTCATTTTAATCATGTCTTAAAGGAGTGGGTTTTATTCGGGTCTGGTGAAGGCAACGGAGACAACGGCCACTGAGAAGGTAGTTTGTTACTCACGGCTCCCAGGAGGTGGAGCCTCACACCACTCGGGCCATGTGGGGAGGCACCAGGGTCGGTCAGGAAGCAGGAAACTGTGCTCAGAAGCCTTTTCTCTGGCAAGTAGGAAAGGCAAGATGGTCTCAGGATTGGCTAGTCAGGATTGGCTCTGGCTCAGGGGCTGTCCCCACCTACCTGGCCCTGGGGTGACGAGGGTGGTGGCCCAGAGTGTGAGGGCCCCACAGAGGAGGTGCTGGGGAGGGGCTCTGGGTCAGCTGGTCTGCACGGGGCAGCGGCCACCCTGCGAGGGCGGTCCCGGCAGGGTCTGCAAGGCTGCAAGATGTCACAGATACAGAAAACAAAAAGGCGTGATTAAATAAGAGGCAAGCTGAACGCAAGGGCAATTGAGGGCAGGGATCAAGGGTGTGGTTTTAGAAGCGCTGAGTTTGAAAAGCATCTACATGGGACAGGAAGCTGGGAACACCAGCTCCTCCAGGGAACAGCTCAGCTGAAGGTAGAAACGCAGAGCCGTCTTGGAAAGCCTTGGGCTTGGGTGAAATTCTTCCCGGAGGTGGCAGATCCAGAGTAGGCGTGGACTCGGGCAGGGCGGAGCTGAGAGCTGAGGGCTCCGACGTGTCGCTCGGCGCGTCCTCTTAGGGAAGCACAGTTGTGCTGTCAGCTGTGTGGGGGGTTCTTAGGAGACCTGGAGCCACGGGTATCAATCACACGTCCTAGCACTGGAGTGCAGCCAACTGGAGTCCAGCCCCGGCTGCTCCGGACCAGGGAATGTCAGCCCTGCCGTGTGCCCGACTTTGGAACTTGCTACTCTGTCTGATGTGGGAGCCACGAGCCCCGTGGAGCCGCTGAATTTTAAATTGATTTCAGTGCTTTAAGAATTTGATTCCTCAGCTGCAGCAGCAATGTGGTGACGAGGGGTCACCACATACAGCAGCTTTCGTCGTGGCACAGTTGTGTGGGACGGTGCCCTGCCCCCCGCTATCCACACCGACCAGGCGCAGTGCCAACCTCCTTCCAGGTTCCCCTGCGAGGTCAGCTCCTCTGTGAGCTGCGCCAGCGTTTTAGTGACAGTCGCAACCCTCTGTCGGGACGCCGTACCTCTCTCGCCCTCCGTGGTCAGCTGCAGGCTCATCTCCCTCCGACCTGAGACCTGACTTATGCACCTTATTACTTGTCCAGCCCCCTTAGGATTTAAGAGGTGTGAGAGCAGCTGCTCCTGGGATGTTATTTATTTCACTACGATGCCTAGAGCAGCACCACTTGTTGAAAGAAAGGATTTGAATTCACTCAGTGACTGACTTCAGCCTTAATGTATAACGTGCAATTCTTTTCTTAAAAAAAAGCCCTTGATGTCTGCCATGTAAAGAGTTAAAAACCTCTAGTCAGAGGGTTCCCCTTTTAGCTAAACACCATTGGTGCCCACTTGCTGTTTATTTTCTCAGATTGAAAGTTCTTTTCTCGTTCCAAAGTGCTCAGAGCAAGTTCCCACCAGAACCACCCGATTTCATCCAAGAGTTTTCCCCTCGGAAAACCTCCATCCAACACTTGGCGTGAGCATTCGGACGAGATGCTAATCACCCAGGGAAGCGATGCCTTTCACACCCGGGGACACACTGGGGTGATTATTAAGCCCAGGATGGCCCAGACCTCCTTTCCCACACTCAGTGACCGGCTTCTCATCACGGTGTCTTTTTTTCCACTCGGTCGGCCAAAGTAAAGACACGTGCAGAAAACGCGCTGCTCCAGCTGGAAGTGGAAACGATTAAGGAGCCCGTATGCTGGGCTGGCTTTGAGAGCAGGCCTCGTTTCCGTAGCGATCGCACACACTCACTGCAAGGATGCACTTACTGTTAAGGCACCGGGAGGCTGTTCACCCTGTATCCTCTGATGAGGGGGCCCTGTCACAGCAAGGCTGGAGATGGAGCACATCTGAAGGGCCAGGTCTTCAAGTTGAGGGAAAGGCTTTTGTTCCTGCCTGGGCTTGACAGCCTCTCCATCAGCCTCGTCAGAAAAATGTAGGATTCAGAGACTTGAGACGAGTCTCTCTTAGAGCCTAGGAAATAAGAGAACGGCTGCTGAGTGCTACCCTTCGTTGGGGGATTTATGACTGTGGACACCATGGCGAGGTTATTCTCAAGACCTCTGTGGAGTCATTTTGCTATGACTTTTCTAATTATTTTTTTCTGTGCGGTTCTCGTATTGCAATTCGCTTTTCCTTTGATGGCTTATTGCTTTCTCCCCCTGACTCTAGTCAGAATTTTGGGAGACCACCTCCTCTGGCTGGTGTACGCAATTCTGGATCACCTGCAGGACTCTGTCCTTCCTTCCTGGTCTGTCGTGCTTTCAGGACTTGGGGCTGCGTGCACTGTGACTTGCAGACTGTTCTCTTTTGCTGATGGGTGTTGACCTTACAGATCCCGGTGTCAGTCGGTATCATGTGCAGTGGTTTCCGGAAGTCTGTGCCCACAACGAATCCGCCGGGGCGGAGGCATCCTCGGGCGTGACCCAGGTGAGGAGGTGGCCGAAATGCCGGATTCTGAACGGCTTCTAGACTCACCTGATCGGGGGACAAAGCTGGACAGAGAGAGGTGCAGGCCGTGTGTCCAGTGGGTAACTCATCCTCACGGGGCTCCCTAAGGGACCCATGACCAGGTGGGAGCGGGAGACACAGGGTCACCTGTTCACTCATCTCTCGGCCCTTCACCACCTCACACGTCATCGGTCAGCACAGGGCGGGCCCTGAGATGCAGACATTCAGGACACAGCTTGCAGGGAGCTCCCAGGACACAGGGGAAACGCTGCCAGCCTCTGGGTGTCTCATCTTAATTGCACGAAAGCTCTGAATTGTTTTCTGGATTTTTGACTCGGCACAATGACCTAAAAGGCCTCATTTCCCCCAGGGAATTTCTATACGACACTATCATTCAGCATCTCCTTTGCGGCATCCCTAACTTCCACCAACTCGTCCAGGTAATGAAAGATACGGCCCGTCCTGTGATGTTCTGCCTTTAAGGGTCCCAGAGATGCTCCTGCTGCAGCTCTCGTACATGTACACGAAGCCCTGACAACTACACCCTAGAACGGGCTCGCACACCCCACACCCAAAGGCGAAGAATCCTCGCACAAGCTCGTTAGGCCCGTCAGTGTCAGCTCTCCCGTTAGCGTAAGGTTATACCCTCAGCCTCTCACTCCGCCCGCAGTTGAGTCTGGTTTTCGTAATCCTGTTTCATCGCAAAGTTCCGGCCGGCGGCAATCACAGCCCTCCCAGCAGGGGAGGCAATACACAGCGCAAGAATGTCTTCCTTTCCTTAAGGAAACACTCACAGCTAAAGCACGCCTGTGTCTCAGAAAAGCCCGAGTTAGCTTTTTTTGTATTAACAACTTAGGTGTCTGTCTACAGCGTCACCCACTGCGCTGCCGCCCACCTAGCGCTGCCGTCCTGTCGGGTTCTGGAGCCTGTGTCCCACGCCATGGGAGCCTCTCACAGTTGTAATAAATGAAAGCAGGGCCCCTGTCTCCTTTGCACTTTTTATGAAAGCCGTGTTGCACACGTCCCATATATAGGGAGACAGCCTTGGTGGAGGTAGGATTTCCTCTCCTGCCAATTTCGTACCCTCGTGAGATTTACTGTTAGTGTATTCTCTCTCTCTCTCTCTAGGAAAATTACATGATTCTTCAAGATCTGGCATTTTCCTGCAAATACAAGGTGACCGTCCAACCCACACGGCCAAAGGGCCGCTTGAAAGCAGAAACCGTTTTCTTTACGACCCCACCGTGCTCTGCTCTGAAGGGCAAAAGCCACAAGCACGTCAGCTGCCCCGGGGACGCAGGTACGTTTCACGCAAACTTCCAAGGTTGCGGCTGTGATGTCGGCAACTCTGTACACATTTCCAGACCGCATTTCACAAGAGCCTACAAACCCAAAGTATCCCCCTTTCTAAACGGCAGCGTGACGGCCCAGTTGGGAGGTAACATACGTATGAAGGCACGCATTACATCCTCATTGCAGCAGCTCTGGCGGACAGCCTTTGCTGGCATGTCAGCCCTTTAGAAATGAAGCCGAGGGTCTGTGTACTGCTTGTCCTTTGGCGCACTTTATGTAAATGATTTCACTTTTATCCCGGCCCTCTGCCATGGGCGTCACCTCGACACGCTTTCCGAACGCCCCGTCTTTACCTTCCCAAGCCTCTCCTAGAACGGGGGCAGCTATTCTCAGACGCAGACCCCTGGGCGCCTTCTAGTAACTTCCGACGACTCTTGTAGTACCTTGAATATTCACCCGTCTCACTGCAGTCGCTCCTGTTCTCTAAGTGGCCAGGTCCCGCCAGATTCCAAAATTCTTCCTCTGTCTTCCACCCCCAAAGCAGGACTCTCCACGTAGTGCCCAAGGGAGCAGAAGCACGTGGCACGAAGGGGCAGGACTGAGGCTGCCTCTGCACAGCTCGCCGGGGCGACTGTCTGACCCCGCGCTCCCGAGGCGGCCGGCCGAACCCCACGTGACGTACCTGCCGCCTAGGGCCCCTCTCGCGCTCTGCATCCCCTGACCCGGCCTTCTTCTTCCCGCTGCTCCAGGTCCCGTTCATTCCAAAGTGCAAGCCAAACCCGAGAACCTGTCGGCCTCCTTTGTGGTCCAGGACACGAACGTCACGGGGCGCTTCTCCTGGCAGCTGAGCAAGGCCACCGTCCAGCGGCCTGTGACTGGCTTCCACGTGACGTGGGCCGAGGTCACGACCGAGAGCAGGCAGAACGGCCTTCCCAACAGCCTCATCCTGCAGTCCCAGATCCTCCCGGCGGTGGGTGCCCCTCCCTCCCGGGCCCTCGGGCCGGTACCCGCACCGCAGGGGGGTTACTCACTGTCGGCGCCCACGTCCCATCACGCTGGGGCCAGTTGTTGAGCCGCGTGTGTGCGTTGTCTTCTCCCGAGCGTATTATTTCGCAGGTACTGAAAGACACCACACAAGTGTTGCCGTGAACAGTCGTCTAGATGAACTGTGATTACTAGAGCCCCTCTTCAACCCACGTCTCCTGTCGACACGGGATGCACGCGGTGTAACCACTTTATTCTCCTTTGTGAAGCCTGTGTCCCTCTGGCCCAAGTGGACAGGCCCTGTTGGAAGGGTTAAATTTGGGGAAAAACAGCTAAGAGAACCTTCTTCTTTCTCTCCGTTTCCCCGCTTCAAATCGGGCCAGAGCCCGTAATGAGCTGGCCTGTCTTCCAGGCCACTAATTCCTTGGCTTGAAAAAAAAACCCATGTACAGGCTTCTACCAGCTCTAAAAATGCCCTTAGAATATCCAACTCCTGCTCCAAAAAGAAGAAGAAAAAGCAAACAAAAAAACCCCTTAAATCCTGGAAGGAAAAATTCCATGGAATTGGAAAGTAATTTTTCTATGTGTGTATATATTAGGCTTTATTGAGTTTTGAGAAAAATGTGTTGGCATAAAAATCAACACTGTTGGCTATGGGCATTGACAGATAGATAGATACTGCATCTTAAGGAACACAGTTGGCTCGCTTACGGAAATGTGGATCATGAAGAATTCACACCACAAGATGTGCAGATGAAAACTTTAAACCATGGGAAAGTCTTGGGTTGAGGAATACAAAATGCGGTCGCAGGGTGAGCCCTGAGACTGGCCCCGGCTGCCAAGAGCTGGGCTCTCACTGCCGAGGCTGCCCGGCAGGGCAGGACTCTAGCAAACAGGGACAGACGTTCGACCGACCACGCTGGGGTGTCAAAGCAACCGCACCAGCGTTTACACGGTGATCGCGGGCGTGCGGGCGGGAGGAAATGGGCAGAGAATGAGAGAGTCCGTCGTGTGGCTTTGTGGTCAAGAGGTGCCTAACGGGCGCGTCCTCTCCTGTCCCCCCTCAGGATCGCTCCGTGCTCACGGTGCCAGGTCTGCGGCCGGCCACCCTCTACCGTCTGGAGGTGCAGGTGCTGACCGCGGGCGGGGAGGGACCCGCCACCATCAGGACCTTCCGGACCCCCGACCTCCCACCCTCGGCTGTGCACAGTGAGTGCCGGGGGCCCCCGCCAGCTTTGGGGACACAGAGAAAGTCTTGCTGAAAAAACGAAAATCAACAGATCACTGCAGATTCCTACGGATAGGGAATTCTCTGAACCTGAACTTCTTCCAGGCCTTTGTATGTGCTTTTCCTGGCGGCCACGCCTGCTGCCCGCAGCCCACCTTACACGCTTCCTGGCCCTGCTCCCTCCTCCCTCCCCCCTCCCTCCCTGCCTTCCTTTCTGTTACTTCCTTTTCCATACTTCCATTTTTTTCCCTACATGATGCATGCTTTCTCCTTGTCTTTTAACCACAGATACACATGGGAGGGAAAAAAGTCTATCATCTCATATCAATCTGAATTTTTGTTTTTTAAATTAAGATGTTCAAATATGACCAAATAGCAAATAGTATTTGGCTACGGAGCTTACTTTCTTATTACATATGTTGTTACTATAATCTATTACATGAATTTTCTTCATAACATGACCCAAATCAATCTACTTGACTTACTGCTATGTTAAAAATAACTGTCACGTGTTGTTTCAAAACAGTGAGCCGCTTGTTGGTTTTTAAATTATGCACTTTGCTTTTCTAGCTTAAACCTTTGACATGGCTTTTTAAGTTTATGTGTTAAGAAAACTGAGAAGTCGTTCTAGTTTTACTTGTTTTTTAAAAAATGATGGATCAAATTTGCCCCCCAATAGCTTTCTGCACTTCGAATTTAAAGGAAAAAACCATCACGTGGAAGAGCTCGATGGCCCCTTACGCTTATAAGGGTGAATGCAGTCCCCATGTGCCTCCACTGAAATTCTGTGTAATGAGAGCATGGGTTAAGTTTTAAACTTTCTTGAGGAAATGCAAAGGATTTTGGCTTATATAATTGTGAGCCTAAAGAAAGGGGCTTGTCTTCTTTCTCTTGTGATTTTTTGGCGTTAGGGAGGGAACCAAAGCGCGGGGGGAAGGCAGAGAGAAGAGAGGGAGAGTGAGTGTCTGTCTCTCTGCACGTTCAGAGCCGGGAGAGGAGGGACCTGGACGGGAGGGAGCGCGGGCCCGGGGCCAAGGCGTTCACCGCAGTCAGCGCGTTCCTACTGTCCGTTCAGCCAGCCGGGGAAAGCGCCACGACCGACTGATGTGTCTGTTCTGTCTCCCTAGGACCCCACCTGAAACACCGTCATTCACACCATTACAAGCCTCCAGAAAGATACTGACCTGTTCCCGGAGATGTCTGAACCCCGAGCGAGCGTGTAAGCTCGCAGACCTTCGAGGACCGGCCGCGCCCGCTTACGGGGGCACCAGGCCTTTCCCATAGGACCTCCCGCCCCATCTAACTTTACTGCACTAAACGCTTCTGTCTGTCTCGGACGCGCCTGGACACCAGGGACAAGTGGTGAGACGGTGGACGTGGACACAGTTTCCTGTGAGAATGGAGAGAACACGAAGGCCAGGCCTGTTTCACTGCAAAATCTGTTTCCATACTTGGTTTAGCTATGATCTCAAGTGAATTACTGCAGACCTGAGACTTCCCTGAATTCAGAGCGGCGAATTCTCAAGAGACACCGGCGTAACAAATACACAGTTTATACACGTAATAAGCATGCTAAGCGCACACATAGTAAGCGTCACGTTACTCAATAAACATTTTAAAATTAAATTATTGGTTTGGTTTGCAAAATCGACTGAAGACTATACGGTTTTTTGGCCCTATTTATTCAAATACTTCTTAAGATGATTTTTTATCACGTGATTTTTTAGCTGAAAACTTGTGACCTGAAATATGCCAATTAATTTAGACTTAAAATGTTCCCACTTCCAGCACCTAAGCTTCATTTTCTACAAAGGCAAAGAAGAGCGCAGCCTGTCAATGAGGGTTTAGGGAAGACATCCACAGCAGAAAGGAGTCAGTGCCTTACGCTGCTATCCAGAGTCTGCCTTGGAGAAACTAAATGTCTTTTCTGGGGATGCTCTTTAACATTTCGTCCTGTACTGTGAGAGATTTCCCTGATACGCTATTTATGCTTTTCCTTAATGTGGGGAACGGCTGCTGACATGCTTTGTTTTGCAGCTTTCATGTATCTAAAAGTTTGCAAAACCTTGCTTGAAATGAAGGAATCCCAACGATTGAATATTTTCAAATCTTCACTGAGATTTGCCTTTTCTTAACGAAAGCAAGCTCTTGACGTGGTAGAATACTGTCCGTGATGTAGAAAAGGCGGAAGGGCTTTGGTTGGTGGAGAAGGACAGCTACTTGCCTTTGACTAACCTTCCTTTACTCCTACAGATGTATTATTATACCTTATTTGAAAAATTCCCCAGGTTCCACGCTAAGCCCTCAGAGCACGAACGCAAGTCAAACACGTTGTCAGTACACAGTATTGCAGGGTATGTCGCGGCAGCCTTAAACCACAAATGTTTAGTTTAATACAGTTTTTTCCTCGAGGGAATACCCATATGTATGTTTTGAAACAGGCACGTGTGTATGTGCGTCTGCGTGCTTCCGTGTGTATACGTATACACACAGGCACAAACACACGTACACACACTCATAGACTCACACGTACACACACGTACACCTTGAGGACGCATCTCTGAAGAAACTGTTTTCCCAGCTCAGCAATGGTGGATAAAGACACAGTTCTCCTACAGATCATTAGGGTCATCTATTTTCCCCGTCAGTATTGACACTATGAGAAAAGAGCAACTTAAAAAATTGAACATTTTAAAGGATAGGCTTCCTCGTTTCATGACCTACACAAGTAAAACGAGGAAATTTTCAGTACACTTTCCTTGGGTTTTCACGGTGGGACTTGGAACTGGTCGTTTTGTTACGTTTCCTGAAAGCCTGCGGGCGCCCTGACTGCACCTGGTGGGGTGAAGAGGAGAGAGAACGTGTTGGCTTTTGTGAGGTCTCCCACTCTAAGAGCAGAAGCCACGCAGAACGCAGACAGACTCTGTCTGTTACCAAATCGATGCCTAGCCTTAGGGAACACAGTCTGTAGGCATGGATCCCTGAAAGAGGATACTGAAAACTGCTTCCCGTGCGTTAAAATTGTTTAAAAGTCGATAAGGCAGACAGTGTTCTGCAGCTTTGGACACGCGGCTCCGTGGGAAATCTCAGAACGGAAGTTCACGGCGCTTCCGGCTGTTTTTCTGCGGCTCCTAACGTGGCCTGGGATGGACTTTAGCACAGGCTGTCCTGAAATCACCTGGTTCCAAGAGTTCCAAATTTTGAATGGAGAGAACAGGAACAGCCTTCATTTCAAACGCCCTTGAGCTTGAGCAAACACAGAGACCTTCTCCGAAACTATGAGCTATTCTAGTGCCATTCCCAGCCTCTGAATTTCAAATTCTTAAAACTTCAAAAATGAAAACTTCACGTGATTGGCTACGAGGTTATCTTTTACCTTAATTTGTCATGAAGAAATCCACCAAGTATTCGTGCCAGCAAGTTTCTGTACTGTTGTATAGTTTAAAATGCAGGCGTATATACATAGATACACGATATTATTAAATTATTAAATAAGCTTAATTTTATAAAATTTAATTATGTTTCTTTTGTCTGGGTAAGAGACATTGAGCAAATATATTTTCAGTTCAGATAAAGGTTCTGTAGCTTACACCTTCCTTAAAAAAATCTGAGGCAGCTCTTACGAGCATTTCATCCTGCTATAATATTCAATAATTTAAATTTTGTTAGTGTTATTGGAAGAAAATTCTATTAATTAGGCAATGAGAGAAACCTGAGTTTCTTTTACGAATTTCAGTAATCTTCAATAATAGTCAAATGAACAAAAATATAATTACTACTTTTTGAATTTTTAACATTTGAGTGCCCTAATAAAGGGCTAAAAAGATCTGTTTCTTATTTTAAAACAGTTTTAGTGGCTGACTCTCTGATACGTTTTATGGAAATTAGATGCATTTCTCTCACGTGAGAAAAAGTATATTAACTGATAGTATTTACTCTTTAAAAAACTGAGCTCGTCAAACATGACGTCATCAAAGACAGGTGGCTAATTCCATGTATATCGAGGCTACACGCGCTCTTTCTACTTAGAACATTCACTCCTCAGTGATGGATTTATCTGTGCTACCCCTTATTCTAAGTGGCCTCTATGGAGCAATTTTTATAAACGAATGTGTGCCCTTCACGTCATCTCGTGTTTTAATATGATATATTTATGACAGGTAATTTTCTGAAATGTTTACTAAACAAAATTCAAAGTTGAAAAACAGATCTATGTCCTAGAAAGCTGAAAGAACCTATACCCCATCTATAGAGCAGGGTTTCTCCCCCGCAGCGCTGTTGAGATTTGGGGCTGCACGTTTCCCTGTTCGAGGGGCCCGACCCCTGGGCGCTCAACGCAGGTCTCCACCCAGCAGTTGTCACGAGCACCTCCCCCAGGGGGTGACAGCCACAAGCTCTCTAGTCACGGCCCGCGCCCTCTGGGGGGTAAGGTCACCCCCAGCTGAGAATCACTGCTTCGTAATGTTTACTGAACAGATGAGAATTTGCCCTGTATGAGGAACCCAGTAATTCGCAGGGGTAGGAACCGCTGGGAAGTGATTACACTGAACTTCAAAGCCGTTGATTGTATCTTTTATCAACACTGAAAAATCCGATTAAAAGGCTGAATTTGGACTTGTGTCTGTATCACGTGAGTACAAATATTCATTTTGTCCTACGAATCGAATCATCGGTCAGTGTCATTTGTGATAACGGCTTATCTACTTAATGCCCTTTCTTACACCGTGTGCTGTGGAGTTCCTCAAGTTTACTCATTCCTACGATTGCAAATATCTCAATCTTGTTAGGCAAACTTCGACGTCATGACCAGAACACAAAGGCTAAACATCTGTTGCATGTACTTTAAGATTCATTTAAAATATAAATGCATAAAGATGGCGACTCTTATCTACGGTTTTGCATGGCCAGACTGAGCTACTGAACATTTTAGCAAGTTATACCATTCACAGGGTGATCAACAGAGGTCTGTATGTAAAGCTGTTACGACTTTTTCTCGACTTAATTATAGTGTGCAGATAATACAACGGCTACCTTCTCATCCAAATGGCCGGTAGAAATCATGTCCCTTAGAGAGGTCATTTAAAGTCAATATTTATTTATGTATGTAATAAAAAATGTTTGATTTCTGTGTGTGTCTATTATGTTATTTAGGGAGAAGTAATCTTGTAAAAAAAAACTTGTAAAAAACAAAAAAGCACTGTAAATAGGCTGATACCCCGTGACTCATGATGTTCATGTTAGAGTTTGTACATACTGATTCCATAATAAAGGATCTTTAAACCCGCGCAGTGGACTAGACTACTTTCCTGAACACACACGCACACGCACACACATTCTCTTTCCGTTTAGAAAGAAAAATTAACAAGTTTCCTACGACCCCAGAGAGATTCAAAAAGCCTCACTCTCCTGTCAGCATGGAGGGAATTGGAGGTCCGGTAAGTGCAACAGGGCAGCACATCATCCTGAAGAAGGCGTCCTGTCCTTGGACGGTCAGGCTTCAGAGTTCTTTCACCGCATTTACAACCCTGACTCCTGATGGATTGGTGATACTTCCTATCAATAGTCTACAAGTTTACATCGCTCCCCGCCCCCAGGATGCACCCATGAAAGGCTAGTATGTGTAGTGCAGATAAGCTTTCACCCACACTCCGGTGTTTTCAACACCAAAGGCCACTGACGGCTGCGGTCTCCACTCCCCATGCAGCGTCTAGAGAGGTTCCTGGGGCCGCCACGCTGGCAGGCGCTGTGCCCACAGCATCTCCACGGGGGACTCAGAAGAGCGCTGTCCCATAAGACACGACTAGGAAGGTGTTAACGTCGGGAAGCCGGGATTATTTTTCTCTCCATAAAATCACCTATTCGTTTATTTATTAGACACTCACTCAGCAGAAATGTCCTTAGTCTCTGCCGTTGCCTGGTCCTGCCCTCCAGGTGGGATACTGACTAAGCATGGCAGGTGCCAGGTTTTCAGGGGTCTTCCTCTAGGAGAAAGAGACTGGCGATAAGTAAGGACGTCGTACGTGTGAACACCCAGGGAGAGGAAAGGACGCGCAGCGCCGGGTTAGGGAGCAGCCGTGGGGCGCTGAGGATGGAGTTTCAGGCAGGACGCACTGTGGGTTCACAGTTCAGCTAAGCCCCGAGGGATGGGAAGAAGCCGGGCGGGGGGGGGGGACCCACACTGAGACGGGGGCACGGCCCTGGGGCGCGAGCCTCTCAGCTGTGCGTCTGGGGTCACTGCTGAGGGTCTTCCGAGTCGCTTGTCCTTCCTTTGGTCTTTCCTAGTCGCTACTTCAAAGTGATGGGATTTGCCTGACAAAAATCACGTCATCGTTTGTTTTCTTTCTTTGTAATCAGAAGCCGTTACATGCACAGAGACTGAAAATTACTGGGCGCTCACTAGAACGAACAATGGTGATAGATACTTTGTAAACAGTATTAGCAACACCTAAGAATCTGGACACAAACGGTCCCCTATTGCGTGACTGCATTTTTATGAACTTTCTAGAACAGGAAAGTCCATGGAGGCAGAAAACAGATGGGCGGTTGCCTGGGGCTGGGGGGACGGGATGGGAAGTGACTACTTCATGGGGGACGGGATTTGCTTTTGGACTTAGTGAGACTGCTTTGGAACTGGATAGAGGGGATGGCTGCGCACTTTGAACGTGAACTAAAGGCCACTGAATTACACACTTAAACTGGCCCAGTTTATGTCATGCGAGTCTTAACTTCAATAGAAACAAATACTGGCAATACCACCTAATTTCCGAACACAAACACACGCATATATCATATTCAGTTTTAGTAGTAAGTGAAACCTATTTGCAGGATAACTTATCCCTCTGATTTTCAAATGAAAAGCAAGCAGAAGTGACGCCACAGACGGAACGTTCCTGGTCTTGATCTTGACTAGGGAGTGTCTGGGTTTCAGTCCCACTCCTCCCGGGCATCCTGTCGGAGGTGGTGCCCCTCCTGCCGCTGAGCCCCAGTGCCAGCTGGCTGAGCCCCCGTCACCACCGAGGCTTCAGCACCGAGGTCCCACCGGCCCCGGCCCCCCAGTGTCCTCCCATCTGGGATGCTGCCCTTGTCCAAGGCGGGGTCTGAGGCAGGTGTGTCTCAGGAACGTGACTTTGTTATAAATTGGAGAACATGTCTACATACAACAATATAAATTGGAGAACATGTCTGCATACAACAGCCGCTTACGGAAAATGTCATGCTCAGCGAGGTAGCTGTGGGTGACAGGGAGGAACTGGGCCCCCTCTTGTGCTGTGACACATGGAGTGTGATGGTCCCATTCTACCCCCCACCACCACCACTGCAGTTTGCAGCCAGATCGGGGGCCGACAGGTCCCGGGAGACCCAGGCTCCGGGCGACAGCACCAACAATTCAACTGCAGCCACTGCGCCCCAGCGCCAGCCAACTCCACACTGCAGCCACGCACTAGGTCTGCAACAAACACAACGGACAAGGGGACGTGACCTTGGCCTGCCTCGGGGCAGGACCGCGGATGCCTGCACAGGCAGTGGGTAGGGTGCTGTGACTACGCGGGCCTCATTGCCCCACCCCTTACCTCCTTGGGGCCAGAGCACACACTTAAGGGCAATGGAGCTTAGCAAACCTGACCTTCAAGGCTTCTACTCCAACACCTAGGGAGCAGACCCTGCCCCCCGATAGGGCTGTGACAACCATGGAGCAAAGAGGAGGCCCCGCCCAACATCCAGTGCAGGCTCTGGTCACAATGCCCATTGCACCCCCTGTCAAGGGGATACCGGCCAGCACACCGAAGAAAGATGTGGCTGGCATCCAGACCAAAAAAAGTCCTCACACCAAAAATACTGGACTCACAGTTTACATGGAAACACTCCCACATACAAATACCCCTTCGGACCACAGGAGATAACTGTTTCTCCTAAATTCACAGAGACGAAGAAAGTAAAATGAAAAAGCAGACAAACACACCCAATTAAAAGAACAAGAGAAACCCCCTGAAAGAACAAATAACGAAATGGACCTCACCAGTCTACTGGACCCTGAGTTCAAAAAGGAGGTCATAAAAATGCTAAAGGAATTAAGAAAGATCACCGATAGAAATGCAGAGTACTGTGACAAGGGAGTAGAAAGTATAAAGAGGAACCAGTCAAAATCAGACAACTCAATTGCCAAGATAACAAGCGACCTAGAAGCAATGAAGAGAGGACTAAGCAGTGCAGAAGAATGAATAAGTGATCTGGAAGACAGAACAAGAGAAATCACCCAATCAGAAGAGCAGACAGAAGGCAAATGAAAAAAGTGAAGGCAGCATAACGAGATCTATTGGATAATATAAAGCATGCCAACCTACACGTAACAGGGATCTCAGAGGGAGAAAACAGGATCGAAAATGTATGTCAAGAAATTATGGCTGAAAACATCCCAAACCTAAAGAAGGAAACAGATATCCAGGTACAGGAAGCACAGAGGGTCCCAAACAAGATGAACCAAACAGACCCACACCAAGACATACCATAATTAAAATGGCAAAACTTAATGAGAGGATTCTAAAAGCAGCACGAGAAAAATAGTCAATTACAAGTGAACCCCGACAAGGCTACCAGCTGATTTCTCTGCAGAAACATTGCAGGCCAGAATGCAGTGGCAAGATATAGTCAAAGTCCTGAAAGGGAAAAACCTGCAACCTAGGATACTGCAGCCAGCAAGATTATCATTTAGAACAGAAGGAGAGAAAGAATTTCTCAGTGAAGCAAAAACTGAAAGAATACAGCAATACTAAATCTATCCTAAAAGACAAATGGAAAGGCTTTCTCTACATAGAAAAGAAGCAAGGATCTATAGGAAAGGGAAAATCACAATAGGAAAAGCACATACGTGAAAGGATTGAAGACCATCTAAGTAAGCCGGTACACAGATTAAAAAAGAATCAAAACAATCCTGTATAAGTGATTATAACTACAATTAACAGCAAAAGGATAAACAACATTAAGATGTAAAATAGGACATTAAAATCACAAAATGTAGGAGAGGGAAGTAAAAAAATGTAGATCTTTTAGAATGTGTTTGCACTTATATTACTATCAGTCAAAAGCAAGTAGGTGTAGTTATGGCTTAACATACCCAGGGTAACCACAAATCAAAAACATAGAAGAGATTCACAAAGCCAAAAAGAAAGAAACTCAAGCACATTATATAAAAAAAAAAAAAAATCACATCACAAAAGGAAAAACAAAAAAGAAGAAATGAACAGAGAAGAACTACAAAACAAACTGCGAAACCAAGTTTAAAATGGCAGTAAGGACACACCTATCAATAATTACTCTAAATATCAATGGACAAAATGCTCCAATCAAAGGACACAGAGTGGAAGACTGGATAATAAAACAAGAACCTACAATATGCTGCCTACAAGAGACACACTTTAGGGTGAAAGACATATACAGACTGAAAGTGAGGGGATGGAATACCTATCAGAATGGCTATCATCAAAAAGAACACAAATAACAAATGTTGGTGAGGATGTGGAGAAAAGGGAACCCCTGTGCACTGTTGGTGGGAATGTAAATTGGTGCAGCCACTGTGGAAAACCATATGGAGGTTTCTCAAAAAAAACTAAAAATAGAACTACCATATGACCCAGCAATTCCACTCCTGTGTGTATATCCAAAAAAAAAAAAAAAAAAAAAACACGAATTCAAAAAGATACATGCACCCCAATGTTCACAGCAGCATTATTTACAACTGCCAATATATGGAAGCAACCTAAGTGTCCATCAACAGAGGAATGGATAAAGAAGATGTGTGTACACACACACACACACACACACACACATATACACACAGAGGAATACTACTCAGCCATAAAAAATGAAATCATGCCATTTGCAGCAACATGGATGACTTGGAGGGCATTATACTAAGTGAAATAAGTCCGACAGAGAAAGACAAATACTGTATGGCAAAACTTATGTGTGGAATCTAAAAAATAAGACAACCCAGTGAATATAACAAAAAAGAAGCAGACTCACAGATATAGAGAACAAACTACTGGTTACCAGTGGGTGTGTGGAAGGACAATATAGGGGTTGGAGACTGGGATATACAAATTATTGGGTGTAAGACAAGGATGTATTGTACAACATGGAGAATATAGCCAATATTTTGTAATGACAGAAAATGGAGTGTAATCTTTAAAAATTATATAAAATTTTTAATTAAAAATAAAATATTTAAAAATAAAGATCGTCAGTTAAAAAATAAAGATATTTTCCTGCAACCTGAAAAAAAGGGTCAATGATCAAATTTAAGAGGAAATCAGAAAATACCTTGAGACAAATGACAATGAAAATACAACTTTACAAAAATTTATGGGATGCAGCAAAAGCAGTTTTAAGAGGGAAGTTCTTAGCAATACCTGCCTTCCTCAAGAAACAAGAAAAATCTCAAACAACCTAACCTACCACTTCAAAGAATTAGAAAAAGAACAAACAAAACCCAAAGTCAGAAGAAGGAAGGAAATAATAAAAATCAGACAGGAAATAAACAGAGATCACAAAACCAAAAAGATCAATAAAACCAAGAGCTGGTTTTTTGAAAAGATAAACAAAACTGACAAAACTCTAGACAGGCTCATGACGAATAAAGGAGAGAGGACCCAAATAAACAAAATAAGAAATGAAAGAGGAGAAATAACAACTGGTACTGCAGAAATACAAAAAATCGTAAGAGAAAACTATAGTTTTCTGTAGTTAGTTACATGCCAATAGTTACATGCCAACAAACTGGACAGCCTAGAAGAAATGGGCAAGTTTCTGGAAACACACAGCCTGCCAAAACTGAGTCAAAAAGAAATACATAACTGTAATAGACTGATCGCAAGAAGTGAAATAGAATCTATAAAACAAAACCAAAACAAACAAAGAAACCTCCCAGCAAACAAAAGTGCAGGACTAGACATCTTCACTGGGTAATTATACCAAACATACAAAGAAAAACTTATACCTACTGTTCTCAAACTATTCCAAAAGATTGAAGAGGAGGGAACACACCCAAATTCTTTCTATGAAGCCACCATCACCCTGATACTAAAACCAGACAAAGACACTACAAGAAAGTAAAAGTACAGGCCAATATCTTTGATAAATATAGATACAAAAATCCTTAACAAAATATTAGCAAACCAAATCCAACAATACATCAAAAGGACCATACACCATGATCAAGTTGGATTAATTCCAGGTTCACAAGAATGGTTCAATATACACATATCAATCAATGTGATACACCACATTAACAAAAGAAAAGACAAAAACCACATGATCATTTCAACAGAAAATCATTTGATAAAATTCATTGTTCATGATTAAAAAAAAAACTCTCATCAAAGTGGGTATAGAGGGAACATATCTTAATATAATAAAAGCTATTTATGATAAACCCACAGCCAACATAATTCTCAACAATGAAAAGCTGAAAGGCGTCCCACTAAATTCAGGAACAAGACAAGGGTACCCACTCTTGCCACTTCTACTGAACACAGTATTGGAAATCCTAGTCACAGCAGTTAGACAAGAAAAAGAAATAAAAGGTATCCAAATTGGAAAGAAAAAGGTAAAATGGTCACTATTTGCAGATGACATGATAATCTATATAGAGAACCCCAAAGACTCCATACAAAAACTATTAGAACTAATAAATGAAGTCAGCAAGATAGTAAGATAGAAAATCAACATATAGAAATCTGTTGTATATCTTACACTAACAATGAAATTCAAAAAAAAAAAAAATCAACAAGCCAATCTTGTCTAAAATTTCATTAAAAAAATACCTAGGAATAAAGTTAATCAAAGAGGTGAAAGACCTATATGCTGAAAACTATAAAACACTGATAAAGGAAAATGAAGATGATTCAAAGAAATGGAAAGATATCCCATGCTCTTGGATTGGAAGAATTAATATTGTCAAAATGGCCATACTACTCGAAGGAATCTATAGATTTAACGTGATCCCTATTAAAATACCCATATTTTTTTCAAAGAACTAGAATAATCCTAAAATTTGTATGGACCCACCAAAGACCCAGAATTGCCAAAGCAATCCTGAGGAAAAAGAACAAAGCTGGAGGCATAACCCTTGCAGACTTCAGACTATCCTACAAAGCTACAATAATCAAAACAGTATGGTACTAGCAAAAAACAAAAAAAAAACCCAGACATATAGATCAATGGAACGGAATAGAGAGCCCAGAAATTAAACCACACACCTATAGTAAATTAACCTACGACAAAGGAGGCAAGAATATATAATGGAGAAAAGACAATCTCTTGAGCGAGTGGCATTGGGAAAGTTGGAGAGCAGCATGTAAATCAATGAAGTTAGAATACTCCCTCACACCATGCACGAAAATAAACTCAAAATGGCTTAAAAACCTAAATGTAAGACACGACACCATAAAACTCCTAGAAGACAACATAGGCAAAACATTCTCAGACATAAATCATAGCAATATTTTCTTAGATCAGTCTCCCAAGGCAAAACAAATAAAAGAAAAATAAACAAATGGGACCTAATCAAACTTAAAAGCTTTTACACAGCAAAGGAAACTATCAACAAAATGAAGACAACCTAATGAATGGAAGAAAATATTTGCAAATAACGTGACTGACAAGGGATTAATAGCCAAAATATACAAACAGCTTATACAACTCAACGACAAAAAAACAAAAAAACCCAATCAAAAAATGGGCAGAGGGGGCTTCCCTGGTGGCGCAGTGGTTGAGAATCTGCCTGCCAAGGCAGGGGACACGGGTTCAAGCCCTGGTCTGGGAAGATCCCACATGCCACAGAGCAACTAGGCCTGTGTGCCACAACTACTGAGCCTGCGTGTCTGGAGCTTGTGCTCAACAGCAATAGAGGCTGCGACAATGAGAGGCCCGTGCACTGCGATGAAGAGTGGCCCCGCTTGCCGCCAACTAGAGAATGCCCTTGCAAAGAAACGAAGACCCAACACAGTGAAAAATTTTTTAACTAATTAAAATACAAAAAACCTAGAAATCCAAAATATCAAGCTTGTTGTTAACATCTACCTCTTAAATTTCAGTTAAAAAAGGAAGACGGCATAAAATTATTTATAATTAAAAAAAAATGGGCAGAGGACCTAAATAGACATTCCTCCAAAGAAGACATACAGATAATCAACAGGCACAAGAAAAGACACTCAGCATCGTTAATTATTAGAGAAATGCAAATAAAAGCTACAATGAGGTATCACCTCATACAGGTCAGAATGGCCATCATCAAAAGGTCTACAGTTAATAATCGCTGGAGAGGTTGTAGAAAAAAGGGGACCCTTCTACACTGCTGGTGGCAATGTAAATTGGTGCTGCCACTATGGAGAAAAGTATCGAGTTCCTTAAAAAACTAAAAATAGAGCTACCATATGATCCAGCAATCCCACTCCTGGGCATTTATCTGGAAAAAATAAAATCTCTACTTCAAAAAGATACATGTATCGCTTCTCGGCCTTTTGGCTAAGATCAAGTGCAAAAAGATACATGTACCCCAATGTTCATAGCAGCACTATTTACAACAGCCAAGACACGGAAAAACCCAAGTGCCCATCAGCAGACAACAGATTTAAGAAAATGTGTCATACACACACGAGCACGCGGGCACACATGCACACAGAGGAATATTACTCAGCTGTAAACAAGAATGAAATATTGCCACTTACAGCAACATGGATGGACCTAGAGATGATCATACTAAGTGAAGTCAGTCAGACAGAGAAAGACACATGTTATATCATATCATTTACATGTGAAATCCAAAAAGTAATACAAATGAATCTATATACAAAACAGAAACAGACTCACAGACACAGAAAATAAACTTATGGTTACTAAAGGGGGAAGGGAACAGGGGGATAAATGAGGAGTATGGGATTAACAGATACACACTACTGTACATAAAATAGATAAGCAGCAAGGATTACTGTACAGCACAGGGAAGTGTATTTAATTTCCTGTAATAACTGCAATGAAAATTAACCTGAAAAGCTATATATAAATATATAACTGACGCATGTTGATGTACACCTGAAACTAACACAATATTGCAAATCAACTACACTTCAACAACAACAAAAAAGAAGTAAAGGGAAATGATGACCCTAGAATTTCATCCGGTTTCCCCCAATGGTTCAGATCTTCCAAAACTGTACTGCAGTACAGTATCATAACCGGGAGACTGCCACCAACACCGTCCAGAGAACGTACTCAGCTGTCGCTGGAGTTACCTGCACACGTGTGTGTGTGTATTTAGTTCTATGTGATTTTATTATATGCGTACCTGCCATTGTTTTTTAAGCAAAAGAACATCGAAAATACCATAACTTAAGGAATTCATTTTAAAGAAGTATTGTATATTTTTGCAGTTTCCCTCAGGTTGAATGCTATTCGCTTCATGGGTGATTTTAACTTTAATGCTATCGAAATGATCAACTCAATATGCGTTTGATGCTGTCTTGAATTTCAGGCAATGAATTGTTTTCCTAAAGCTGCATGCATACCAGTTCTGTCTATAAAGATCTGTCTTGTCCAATGAAACTAAATTTATGTATAAGTAAAATCCACGGATATGAAAACTCATTTCATGGATTGAGAGGAATGTAGGTGCACATTTATGATCTAGAAGTGGGTTTTAGGGAGGAAAAAAAAAGGAACAGTGAAATTCATTCCCGTTTAGAAAGTCAGACCTTGCCTAAAGTCGGAAATAGATTTGGGTTTCAGATGAACATCACACCTCAAGGTAAGTTTTGAACAAACACCTCCAGTTGTGAGCACGAGTCCCACCCCGGCTCAGATGCTTTCAAAACGAGTTGCCTGTTAGATCCCAGGGGAGTTTTAACCAGGGTGCTCCGGCACTTTCAGGTCTGGACTGAAGCGTGGGCATCAGGGCTGTTTTAAAGGGTCCCTTGGTAATACTAAGATGTGCCCATGGTGAGAAGTCCTCCTGACCCTGAGGAAGTGCTGAAGAGTACATGTCATAAACATCCTGCTTGTGGAGCTGAAGAAGTCAAAATCATACCAAAGCATCACATTCTGATTACACCAGAGCGAACCGAAGTTTTCCTCCCCTAGTTTATGCTTGAGTAAATGATACCTAAAGATGGAGCTGCAGATCTGAGGATGCATGCAGATATACACAGGTGTAGACGGACGTAGGTATTCCTATGCACAGACGTCTCCCATTCAGTCTTTTGGTTGTAATGGAGAATTTATTGTGGGACACATTGATGAAACACAGGGTAGTCAAATATAGTTTTGGATATTCTAGTGTGTGTGTTAGTAGAAATTACATTTCTTTCCTGGCTGCTGTGGAAGACCTTTCACAGAGGCAGCTTAAGTGGTTTAAATGCAGTCTTGGGGAGCCAATTAGAATGGAGCAGGCGGTGTACTTACAGCCCCAGGTCGTGTGCGATCCAAACCTGACTCTGAATGACCTTTTCACGCCAGGTATCTCTCGCCTCATCTCAAACAACAGCCCATCACATGCAGTTGGGTTCAT
The DNA here is from genome assembly GCF_949987515.2 of Delphinus delphis. Classification (NCBI taxonomy): domain Eukaryota; kingdom Metazoa; phylum Chordata; class Mammalia; order Artiodactyla; family Delphinidae; genus Delphinus; species Delphinus delphis. Next base: position 120,581,964 of record NC_082704.1, read on the forward strand.
CACCAATAATGGAAACCATCCCTCATTCCTTTGTTGATTGGACACGCCTGGTATTGCACTGGGTTGATCGTTTGATTGTAAGACACCCTTTGTATTTTACGAGAGAAACGGCTAATACAATCAACCCCAGAGCAAACACTGAGAGGACGAACTGTAAAGCACTTGGCTAAAGGTGCCATTTGCAGTAACTCATTCATTTCTACCATCCAGGAGGCAGACAGCATCTGAAGGCTCAGAAGGATGAGACATAAATTGTTTAAGTCAATTGCTCAGATCAGGTAGCTGGTGAGTTCCAGAGTATGAAGACGAACCCAGGCCACAAACGTCAGGCCAGCATCCTAGCCGTTAACCACTGAACTCTGCCTGCCAGCCTGTCTTCCATCAGCTCCAGTTACAAAAGATACCGTGTAGCCTTTATAAGTAAGCACGCGATCTTATGTGTGTGTAAATAGATGCTTATGAAATACTATGTATATATGTTTATCAAATACTATGTATATATGTGTAACATATGTAGATATATATGAAATGTAAATGATACTAAATATATCTTTTTATGTATATATGTGACTTGCTAGGTAGGAGGGCTTTTGCTTGTTTGTTTATCCTGTTTTGTTTTTGGTTTTGGAGTTACCCTCACGGATTCCCCACGAATCTTGATGGTGGAACGTCCCTAGGGCTTCTGGATTGATTGTAACATGCATCCAGACAGAGAACCACTGCCTTACGGGGTTGTCCAAACTCTCAGACAGAACTGAAGTCTTTTCCGATGTGCCCACAGCGTCATTTTCTTGCAGTATCTTGGGTTTGCGACTGGAACGCAGACTAATAAATGTGGGTAACCGTGAAGTTCTTTTACAAAATCTTTTCTTTTTTTCTCTTCTCCTTCCCTTACCCAGATAGCAGGGGAGAAATCACAACTGTTTTATTATTTTACACAGAAAATCGTCCTTACATGTTTGTTTCTGAGTAAATTTGGGAAACCAAGGAGACATACTTTTAAGGACTTGGTTGACCATCTGAATCACAGTGCTGCATTTATACAGTCATCAGTTTTGTTTGCAATGACTCACCCTGGGGTTGGCAAATGATTTGCCAGTCAGATGGTAAATTTGGAAGTCTGCCTAGAGGCTTTAAGAAAAGAATGAAAAAGAAGCTTTCATGTGACTGAATGTTCCGGATGGTCTGGAATGTAGAACAGGTGGTGAGGTCTGTACTCTTGGCTCATGCCACGTTTCTGAGCTCTCGATATCTGCCCAGTCCTTAGACTGCAAGTTGAAGATGCATTTACAGGAGCAGGTGTTTCCCAGTACTTTTTTTTTTTTTTTTTTACTATATTTGTATATAAATAAGTGATTATAGGATGAACTCTATCAAAGGTTAAACACATATATCATGGGGTAATTATTTTCCTTAAAACACGTTTACTGACTAAGCAGTAGATGGAAGACCCAGTATCACTGTTTGTCTATGTGAGGATAATTACAATTTCCTCCAAAATAATTGCATGCAATGGTTTAAGATTTAACAGTGAAAGGATTTACTAGTCCTCCGTTCCCAGAGGTGGTCATGCAAGAGGGAAGAGTTGCTGAAAGATGCCCCAATATTTGCAGGAACAGTGATGCAAAGCATTGCCGTGCTTTCCTTATCATCAGATTCACTCACACTTCCTTTCTCCAAAACATCAGGGTGTGACTCTGGTTCCAGGCTGACGCATTGTCACCCGCCTGCCCCCAACCCCATCTATAAGACTGTCCCTTGGGATCTCCCAGAGGCTCCCAGAGGTGTTCCAGACCGAAGCTCAGGCCCAGTTCTTTTCACGTGGCAGGAAAGGCATAGCCTGGCCCTGCAGCTGTGGTCCAAGTGCTGGCACGAACGCTCCACACGGCGTGCACAAAACCCCTGAGCATCTTCACCCCTGTGAGCTTACAGGTGCTGGACTCTCGTTTGGCCACGTGCCAGCTTCCTCAAGGAACCCCTGAAGCCCAAACATCAGCATTTATCCAGTTGCTGACGAGCCAGCACCTGTAAAAAGCAAAAGAAATCACCGAGGGAAGGGGGCGGGAGTCACACAGGGCGCAGCATCTCCATCCCGCCCACGGGCTTGGCATCGCAAGCTGGCCAACCGCAGCCCCGCTGCGTTACATGAGATCAGCTTAAATCAACACGCATTGTACAGTAGACAGCACGGCTGAGGGCCTGAAACCTGCCTCTTAAGGAGATGCACGGCGAGCTCTGTGGAGTCTCCAAAAGTCTTCAAGAGATGAACCTTGGGCATGAATTTTTTTTTTTTTTTTTTTTTTTTTTTTTTTACCGCCTTCAGAAGTCATTTTTGAGGGTTGCTTTTTGCTGTGGAGTTTTTGATCCATCCTCATCACCCCCCCACAGAGCATGTAGGGCTTGGCTGGAGCCTGTTTTCTTGATGTCTGTCCAGAATCAAAAGGCAAGGAAGCTTTAGTCCCAGAAACAAAGGCTGGGCTTTGGGGGTGGGAGGGGGCCTTCCAGTCAATGCTGGCTTAAAGGGGGAGAGCTTATTCGCGTCCACAAGCACAGCTTTGTCGACCCAGAGAGGCCCGTACAGCGGACTGCCCTGCTCAGTGATGAACTGCTGATGGTGGGTGGGAGGTGGGAAATGGAAGTGGGACATCTGATCAGGAAATCAGTCACAAGCTCCAGCCCACTGGGGAGCCAACGCAGACAACGGGCCGCATGCCAATGCCACAGCGGCGATGCTCCTGGCCACCGGGGAAGCTCTGAAAATGGAGCTTGGAGTCCGATCCAGTAACTCTCCAAGCCACCCTTTGCCAAGCAAGCCAGAGTCTATGCCTCCCCGCGAGTGTCTACACTTGGTCACTGCATTTGAAATTTGTATGCCACTCCTTATTAACTTGCTTAAAACATCGGTGCTCTCAACCACTGCGTGACCTTGCAGATTTTTCTGCACAACGGCATTGCAGAAGAAAACTTTAATTTGCTTCTCTCTTTCCCTCTGTGTTTTAGCTGCAGCAGAACATTTGGTGCTTGACGTGCCACAAACTCTATTCAAATGCAGCCAAAGTCGTTGACTGGACAGATCCAGAAAACCTGAGGATGTGAGGCCAGCCCTGGGGAACCTGTTTTCTTGCCTCGTCCATCTTCCAGGGGCCACCTTGTCCTCGGCCTGAGGCCCCTTGCCCACCTCCAAAGCCGGCCGCGGTGGGTGGAGTCCTTCTCACGCTGTGTTCTTCCGCCTTCCTCGTCCACCTTTACGGATCCTTGTGGATCCATCCAAATGAGCCAGGAAGCTTGCCCTGTTCTCAGCTGGTTAGCAACCTTAACTCCATGTGGAACTTTAACTCCCCCTTGCCCCATAAGGTAATATATCACAGATTCCAGGGAATAGAGTGTGGACCCTTGTGGGGCAGCATTAATCTACCTTCCACAGGACCTGGATACGTTCTCAGACTAAAACATTCAGGTGGGAGACACACACATCTCTATTAAATACGGAGAGTTCCTGTTTCTTACTCCCTACGTTCTCAGCGACCCAGAGGTACACGTTGCTAACATTTTCATGTGTATCCTTGCACCCCTTCCCCTATGATTTTACAGAGCAAAATCTTTTTACATAAATTCCAACTATATGCATTGTTCTTCAACTTGCCTTTCTCATCCATTAATGCATCTTGTTGAACTGTCCATGCCAAGGCATATAAATCTATCTTCTTCTAATCAGAATTCCTAGATTTGAATGCCACGAATTACATAATCATTTTTCAAGGGATGGAATTTGAAGAATCAAAATTCTTCCCTTGAAGACTGGCTAGCATTAGTGACGCATTTTTTATGAACACAATAGGGGTGAAAGTGACGCTGCATGACTTTTAAATCTAGGTCGTAGGAGGTAACACTCTCTCTCTCTCTCTGTGTCTCTCGTATTGCTCCTGGGACCCAGCGGCCATGCCATGAGGAAGCCCCAGCTTCGTGAACAGGCCCATCTGCTGTGGTCTTCATGACCAGCCTGCCTCAACCACCAGACACATGAGTGAACAAGCCTCCAGAAAACTCCAGTCACTGCCCAGGTGGGGCAGGATGGATGAGAGTGAAATTCTTAAACAGCTAAGCCCTACTTATTTAACAAGTGAATGCAACTCTCTTTAGATAGTTTCCCTGTCGGACATGGAGAAGCCTAGAGTCTGAAATAGGGCATTTTTATTTTTTTTTTTATTTTAAAAAATTTATTTATTTTACTTCTTGATTTTTTTTTAACATCTCTACTGGAGTATAATTGCTTTACACTGTTGTGTTAGTTTCTGCTGTATAACAAAGTGAATCAGCTATACATATACATATACCTCTCGTGTCTGCCTCCCACCCTCCCTATCCCACCCCTCCAGGAGGTCACAAAGCACCGAGCTGATCTCCCTGTGCTATGCAGCTGCTTCCCGCTAGCTATCTACCTTACATTTGGTAGTGTATCTATGTCCATGCCACTCTCTCACTTCATCGCAGCTTACCCTTCCCCCTCCCCGTGTCCTCAGGTCCATTCTCTATGTCTGCATCTTTTGAAATAGGGCATTTTTAGAGGAAATTCTTTGGGGGATTCTGGAAAATCTTGGAGCAGGATGTTAAGAATTGTTTTCAGTCATCCATAGGAAATTTTTTCTTCTCTTTTACCAAGTGCATTTTTCAGAGAACACAAGGAGGCCTCTTCTGAACCATACTATAGTAGCATCACAAATAGGGACCGACAGAGTCCAAGGTGCCTAAAACACGGGGCGGGGGGGGAGGGGAGGGAAGGAGGAGGGGCTTCACTCTCCCAGACTCCCTCTCCCCAAGCACAGCCATGGGCTCCAAACACTTTTTTGTTCGCTGACACCTACTAGTAAATGTTTTTAAGCATTCATCTTCAATTTGTTCGTACTTATTATTTTGCAAATAATATGCATGCATTATTGTGTTCATATAATATTTACATTGTAAAGCAGAATTGTAAAAAGGATGGTATAAACATAAAATTATAAAGCAAAAATATTTTTCCATGTATTTTATGTATAAATAATGCATATTCACTTTTATTATCATAAAAAACTATAATTTGAAAAGATACATTAGCTTTAATAACGTCCAGGCGGGCTTCCCTGGTGGCGCAGTGGTTGGGAGTCTGCCTGCTAGTGCAGGGGACACGGGTTCGAGCCCTGGTCTGGGAGGATCCCACATGCCGTGGAGCAACTGGGCCCGTGAGCCGCAACTACTGAGCCTGCGCGTCTGGAGCCTGTGCTCCGCAACGACGGAGGCCGCAACAGTGAGAGGCCCGCGCACCGCGATGAAGAGTGGCCCCTGCTTGCCACAACTAGAGAAAGCCCTCGCACGGAAACGAAGACCCAACACAGCCAAAAATAAAAAAATAAATTAATTAAAAGAAGGCTCAACATTTAAAAAAATAAATAAATAACGTCCAGGATGGTTGACTTTTAATTATTTTGCTAATTATAATGGCTTAATAATATAATTAGCAATGATATCCAGATATAATACATACTCCAGGGAAGTTCACAGCTATCAACAGTGTATGTAAATTCACATCTTTTTTTAAAAAATAGATTTATTTTATTTATTTATTTTTGGCTGTGTTGGGTCTTCATTGCTGCACGAAGGCTTTCTCTAGTTGCAGCGAGCAGGGGCTACTCTTCATTGTGGTGCGCGGGCTTCTCACTGTGGTGGCTTCTCTTTGTTGCGGAGCACGGGCTCTAGGCATGTGGGCTTCAGTAGTTCTGGCACGTGGGCTCAGTAGTTGTGGCTCGCAGGCTCTAGAGCGCAGGCTCAGTAGTCATGGCTCACGGGCTTAGTTGCTCCGCGGCATGTGGGATCTTCCCGGACCAGGGCTCAAACCCACGTCCCCTGCACTGGCAGGCGGATTCTTAACCACTGCGTTACCAGGGAAGTCCCCTGTAAATTCACATCTTAAATGATGCTCTTGATTACTTCAGATGTGGCAAGTTACTGCTTGTCTGATCTCATTCAATGTTCGTTGTGTTGACCTCATTATGGGGCTAGTGAAAAGCTTCTACTAGGATTAAACAGGACAAGAGTCAACTGTGCTCTTACCTTCTTCTCTTGGACTCGAGATATGGGTAAGTATTTTCAATCCACAGTTCTTTTATGGGAAAATGTTAAGCTACAAGTCCATTTTGTAGGGGTTAGATTAGTTAGACCTGGATGAAATAATCTACAAATCTACTTAACCGTACATAAGGCACAGGACACTATAAGTTGGGGATTAAGTAAAAGCCCAGCTCTGGGCTCCCACAAGCTGCACAAACTCCCAATTTGTCCTCAGGACATCTCGCACTCCCAGAACAGGACATATCCCATCTGTCATGGAACCACGTGAGGACTCAATGTCAAGCTGACGGTTATGAATCAACACATCTTTATATATATAATATATATACCACACATTTGTATACATGAGATATATATATATATATATATATATATTTTAAATTGAAGTCTAGTTGATTTGCAATACCACATTAGTTTCAAGTATACAGCACAGTAATTCAGATAGATTTATGTTCTTTTTCGGATTCTTTTCCCTTATAGGTGATTACAAAATATCAAATAGAGTTCCCTGTGCTATACAGTAGGTCCTTGTTGCTTATCTATTTTATATAAAGCAGTGTGTCTATGTTAATTTTAACCTCCTAAGTTATCCCTCTCCCCTCCCCCCACCCCAATTTTTCCCTTTGGTAACTATAAGTTTGTTGTCTATATCTGTGAGTCTTTACATTTTGTAAATAAGGTCACTTGTATCCCGATCTTGCAATCCTACTCCTGGGCAAACTCTAGTTTTCCAGAGAAAACTATAATTTGAAAAGATACATGCATCCTAATGTTCATAGCAGCACTATTTACAAAAGCCAAGACATGGAAGCAGCCTTTGTCAGGCTGACAGATGGATAAAGAAGATGTCTCACACACACACACACACACACACACACACACACACACACAATGGAATACTACTCATCCGTAAAAAAGAATGAAATAATGCCATTCGCAGCAACATGGATGGACCTACAGATGATCGTACTCAGTGAAGTAAGCCAGAGAGAGAAAGACAGACATCATATGATATCGTTTATATGTGGAACCAAAAAAAAAAAGCAATCAATACATCTTAATCACCCTCTTAATTATTTAACTAGAAATAAATATAAATGGAAGTTATAGTACTTTCTTTCTACATCCAAACTAGTTGTCTTATAAACTTCACCCTATGTTGGGACCACCAGATTAGACAACCACCACTGAAGTACAGCCATAGTGGGACTGTCTGTGGAATTACCTCTGGGGGAATTAACAAAAAAAAGTTCTTTAGTATTTTTCAGTTTATTTTGTAGATGGGTCAGGCCTGTGGGGGGAAAGACACTTCTTGGGGTACCAAGAAAGGAAATGCCTTAAAGTGGCATTTCCATTTCCACAGATTATACCAACTCTGCAATAAGGATGTGAGAGTTATCTAGGGCTGCCCATGTTCTGGTTACACAATCCTCCAGACATTTCTCCAAGGAAATTAGCATTTAAGAAATGTCTATGTAATGAATGAATAAATGAATAAATGTCAAACACACCAATGACTCACAGGGAGATACAAAGTTTCGCCTGAATTCTTACATAATCCTTATGGGGCATCCCAACCTTCAAGATGGAGGCCACCAGCACCTGCCCCAGGGAATGGACGCTGGTTCGTGCTTATGTTGGTGCTAGTGGGCATTTATGTGTGTCCTCGATCCGACAGTCAAACGCACTTAATGGTAGTAAAAAGCACTGTTACGTTCCGAAACCTCTGTTTCCTCCTCCGTCTTTTTTTTAAAACTTCTATTCTGAACTACTATGGAGTCCTTGCTAAAGATAAATACTTCCTAGTGATGATTTATGGAGACTCAATAAAGAATTAAGAATGGGAGCCAATACTGCCCTCTCCTCCCTGTGTTGCAAATCCCTCTTCAGTGTGGAATTGGTACCATGTGTGTCAGGCAACAGTTGGGGGAACTCCGATTCTCACTGTGACCCAGGAACAGGCCAAGAACAAAACTCATGCTCATTTGGAGGGGGACACAGGATGTTTCTGAGCAAAGATCAAGAGACACACTACAGGGAGAACGAATGGGAGGTGATTTTGAACAACAAAGACCGACTCCCCTGAGTAGCAGAACTAGAGTGTATGTTTTTAAAAAAATTAGATGTGAACTGTTTTGATCAACAATGGATAAGAAAGGAGGGAGGGGAAATACTGGTTCTTGGAAAAATGTGCCCTTTCTCCATCAAGTGTTATCTGTATATCCCAGTAAGTTATCTTGCATCCACTGTTTAGCATGAAAAGCAACAACAAGAAACAATGTTGATATCTGGTTTGATTGAAGGACTCAATGTTTTTCATTTAAACATTGTAAACCCAAGGACAGTTTTATAACTTCTTTGGACATGGTTGTTATATGCAGAACAATTTGTCTTAAGTGGGAATAAATTCTAGTTACCTTTTCCCTGAAAGTGCTTTACCATTTAACTATATTTGTTTTATTCTTTAGGCAATGATAGAGACGGATGCAAACTGTCCAACGAAGCACAAAGACTGGAATTATGTGCCAAGCGAATTTATAGCGCTAAAAAGGCCCCTCAAACAATATTGCTCTTCCCCTGGCTTTTGTGAAAGAAGAATGCTGACCACTGACTCTAGGCTCCCGCAAAATTCAGTTGAATTTCTCACAACAGCATCCCTGCCGATGCCAGGAGACAGAACCCACATTCATTTCGCCCCTCAGGTCTCAGGAGCTTCTGCAATAGGACAACATCTATAGAGCTCTGCAGTTAGCTGGCAGCATCAGACGGCACAGTGACGGCCGGGGCGTGGAAACAACTCCTGCCGGGAGACGTACCCGAGAGGCTGTCATGTGAGACGGACTGTAAGCCCTGCCTTGGAAAGACGTCTGCTATTTCAGTGGTTCCATTTAAGCAGTCCTCGTCAATTCAACCGATCTTACTTAACCTCCATCAACGGGGCTATGCAACACCCAAAGATCGCGATCGCCATCCCAGCGCTCTGTGGATACAGGCTCACTGACATCCTTGATCACTTTAGTAAATTTCATCTTGCCTTAAAATCCTTGGTGGACCAGTAATTCACATCCACCAAGTAAATGAAACTGGAAAGGTCAAAGGCAGCCTCTAGCCACTTGCTGGCAGAGTGAGACATCTTCCTTGAGGGTCTTTCAAATCCTAATTTTGGCAGGCATAACTTTCAGGTCTGCTGTGTCTTGAACACATTTATTTTTCACATTTAGAACATAAAACTAGTTAATGCATATGAGCTCTGAGGCAACAGAGCCTTATAAAATATCCTGACGTTTAGCAAGTTGACATGAGCCTATGCTAGATGTCAGCAGAAACTGGCTGGCATGCCCCAAGCATTCTTGGACTCTAAGAACATGTCTGTTACACAGATCGTGTGGTTTCTATCCTAAATAACAACATGGCACAAGAATTAATCAAGTGAAGATTTGCCACATTTGTGTGTAAAGTTTCAAAGTATATTGTAATGGTGGTCATTAAAAAATTTTTTTTTAAGAAACAGAATTATAAGTGTCATTCTATGTGCGAAGTGTATAGATTATACATCTGAAATCATTTGCACATCCTGTTTTTCATACAAAGGCATTTTAGCACTGTGCGTCATTGAGGAGTTTGAATTCACATTTGTATTCTTTTTCTTTTCAAACTGTGCTAATTATCTACTTTAAAGCATATGAATAAAATCACGATATGCATATGGAATCTTCTGGGGTAAATTTTAGAGAAAACAAATATACCGAGTTACCAAAAGATGTCTAAAATTTCTACCCTATTTTAGTAGTTGTTTGAGAAACAACGATGGGCAAGATTGAAGGTAGAATCCGTCAGCTTCCCTTCCTAAGCAACAATCTCTATTACCAAGACAGCTGAACGTTAATAAAGCTTTGATTCATATTTCCGTAGGTGTCACTTGAAATCTATCAGAGAACTGGTATTTGCTCTGCAGCCTTTGTCGTATTTGCAGTCTTTTTAGGCTTCATCTATGCACCTTTAAAACACTGCATTAAAAATTATATTTCCAGGGACTTCCCTGGTGGTCCAGTGCTAAAGAATCTGCCTTGCAATGCAGGGGACGCCGGTTCGATCCCTGGTCGGGGAACTAAGATCCCACATGCTGGGGAGAAACTAAGCCTGCGTGCCTCAACGAGAGAGCCTGCGTGTCACAAATTACAGAGCCCCCGTGCCCTGGAGCCTGCACCACAACTAGATAGAAGCCCGTGCACTGCAAGGAAAGATGCCGCGTGCCGCAAATAAGAACTGACGCGGTCAAAAGAAATTTTTTTTCAGCAAGCACTGCAGGTGGTACTTAAGTGTCTGGCATAGAACCATGATCGTTTCATCATTACAAATCTAATCTTCTTCATGTGAAACCATCAAGTACTGTGACATTCTCTGCAGCCACAGAATATATACAGTGGCTAGGTATACAGACAGTATACCTAGCTGGGCTTCCTAGGGTTACATCATGTCTAGGGAATACTTCAGGCAGAAGGAATGATTGTTTGTCTATTTGTAAAAACAGTGGTTTGAAAATTTTTTTTAATCTATTCATTGCATATTAGTTCAAGTTAAAGCTATTAAAATAACTGATCACAACTTCAATGTTTGTGTGTGTATTCTTTATATATGTACAATAATGGGCTGGAAACATCTGGCTTTTCTAGTATACAAAATCCAGAATGATATTTTAAGAAAACCCTTTTGTGCATGGAAAGAAATGGAATAAATCAAGGATTCACAATGAAGGAGTTTCCAGGAAAAAGAGAATAATATTCACCTCCTTGATTACAACAAACACATGAAAGGATGCTCGACATCATTAATCATTAGATAAATGCAAATAAAAACTACAAGAGATATCATCAGTCAGAATGGCCATCATCAAAAAATCTAGAAACAATAAATGCTGGAGAGGGTGTTGAGAAAAGGGAACACTCTTGCACTGCTGGTGGGAATGTGAATTGGCACAGCCACTATGGAGAACACTAGGGAGGTTCCTTAAAAAACTACAAATAGAACTACCATAGGACAAAGCAATCCCACTACTGGGCATATACCCTGAGAAAACCATAATTCAAAAAGAGTCATGTACCAAAATGTTCATTGCAGCTCTATTTACAATAGCCTGGAGATGGAAGCAACCTAAGTGTCCATCATCGGATGAATGGATAAAGAAGATGTGGCACATATATACAATGGAATATTACTCAGCCATAAGAAGAAACAAAACTGAGTTATTTGTAGTGAGGTGGATGGACCTAGAGACTGTCATATAGAGTGAAGTAACTCAGAAAGAGAAAAACAAATACCGTATGCTAACACATATATATGGAATCTAAAAGAAAAACAACAACAACAACAAAATGGTCAGAAGAACCTAGGGGCAAGACGGGAATAAAGATGCAGACCTACTAGAGAATGGACTTGAGGACACGGGCAGGGGAAGGGTAAGCTGGGGCAAAGTGAGAGAGTGGCATGGACATATATACGCTACCAAATGTAAAATAGATAGCTAGTGGGAAGCAGCCGCATAGCACAGGGAGATCAGCTCGGTGCTTTGTGACCACCTAGAGGGGTGGGATAGGGAGGGTGGGAGGGAGGGAGACGCAAGAGGGAAGAGATATGGGGACATATGTATATGTATAACTGATTCACTTTGTTATAAAGCAGAAACTGACACACCATTGTAAAGCAATTATACTCTAATAAAGATGTTTTAAAAAAAATTCACCTCCTTGAAACGTACCACAATGCTAACATTTGAGAGAAACTCTGCAGTTCAGGATGGAGAGGACAAAGCATGAAACTCCAAAGGGAAATATTTATTATCAAGTTTTAGCAAAACACTATCTCATGTCCAATGCCAAACGATTAGCAGATGCATTATACCTTTCCTTAGAAATAATCACGTAGACAAAAATTGTTGACTGAGAGCAATGATGGTATGCATCCTTGGTTTTTTTCTTGATTTTAATAAGAAATAGCTCATTGCTTCTTTCTTTCTTAGGATCATTGGTGGTAAGCAGCCTTCTTCATGGTTAGGTTGCTTTCCTCTAGTCCTATCTTAGACTTTTCTTAGGAGTAGCTGCTGAATTCATCACATGCCTTTCATCACGGCCCACCATGAATAGGAACAGATGGTTTTCTCCTTTAGTTTGTTAGGACAAAAGATCTTCAACCATCACTGCATCCTGGACTGAAAATAACAGTCATCTTCTTGAATACCTTAGACTCTACTGAGTAAGAATCTATAATTTTTGCATCTGGTCATAAACGATAATCATATACATTCTATAATTTTTCCAATTATTTTGTACCCTAGCAAGTTTTAGCATTAAAATTATGCCAATATCATGGAACTGGACAGTTTCCCAGTTTTCTTCTATAGCCTAGAAAAGTTTACATTACATACAAGTGATCTCTACCTTACAGCTCAAATAGACTTCAGCTGTGATACCATCTGGGCCTGATGTATATTATTTTTTGAAACTTGCATCTCTTTCAATTACGTTTTCAGCACCTTCCTTGATTATTTGTGGATTCAGTTTTCTGCCTCTTTGGGAAGAAAGTTTGGATATTTCTTCAGGAAATCAACCATTCTCTTCAGAAGTCTCATGTATATATCAATAGAGGTGTACACAATATGCCCTTAGAATTCTTCCCATCTCTTTGATATGTGATTACATCGTTGTTTTTATTCATAATCTCATTCATTTTTTGCTTCATCTAATTTTCCCTAATCTAACTTTCTGAAAAAATATATATTTAAGTTCAAAGAAATGGCATCCAATGTATTTACGCCATGTTTATGATCACTACGATTTATACTACTTTAATAATTCACAGTTTTATCTTTATTCTTTTACTTTGCTTTTATTATGGATATTTTTAATCAAGTTGAGGAAGTTCACCTCTATTGCTAGTTTACTGAGAGCTTTTATCATGAATAGGTGTTGGATTTTGTTAAATGGTTTTTGTGCGTCCATGGATATAACTACGTGGTTTTTCTTTTTAGCCTGTTGATATTGTGGATTACATTAATTGATTTTTAAATGTTGCACCAGCATTGGATTCAATGCAGGATAAATCCCACTTGGTCGTGGTGTATAATTCTTCGTATACTTTTTTAGATTTGATTTGCTAACATTGTCTTAATGATTTTGCATCTATGTTCGTGGGAGAGAGATCTGTCTACAGTTTTCTTGAAATGTCTTTGGTTCTCATAGAATGAATGAGGAAGTATTCTCTCTGCTGCTATCCTCTGAAGGAGACTGTAGAGAATTAGTAGAATTTTTCCCTTCAGTGTTTGGTAGAATTCACCAGTGAACCTGTGTGGACCTGGTGCTTTCTGTTTTGGAAGATTATTAATTATTGATTCAATTTATATAAAAGAGATAGGCCTGTTCAGATCGTCTCTTTCTTCTTGTGTGAATTTTGGAAGATTGTGTCTCTCAAGGAACTGGTCCATTTCATCTAGGTTATCAAATGTGTGGGCATAGAGTCATTTATAGAATTCCTTTATTATCCTTTTAATTTCCATGGGCTCTATATGATGTCTCTCTTTCATTTCTGGTGTTAATTTGTATCTTCTCTCTCTCTGTCTTAGCCTGGCTAGATTGCTTTTACTGATATATTACAAAAAAAAAAAAAACACCCCAGTTTGAGTTCACTGATTTTCTCTATTGATTTTTTATTTTCAGTTTCATTGATTTCTGTTCTGATTCTTATTATTTCTTTTCTTCAGCTTACTTTGGACTTAATGTGTTCCTCTTTTTCTAGTTTCCTAAGGTAAAAAAGTTAGATTATTGAGTTTAGGTCTTTCTTCTTTCCTAATGTTATACATTCAATGCTGTACTTCCCCCTCTAAGCACTGCTTTCATTTCCTCCCACAAATTTTGCCAAGTTGGGTTTTCATTTTCATTGAGCCCAAAATATTTTAAAACTGTTCTTGAGACTTCTTCTTTGACCTATGTATTATTGAGCAGTGTGTTGTTTAATCTCCTTGTATTTGATTGTTTTCCTGTTACTGATTTCTAGTTTAATTCTATTGTGGCCTGAGAGCAGATATTCTATGATTTCTACTCTTTTAAATTTGTAAATTTGTGCTTATGAACAGAATAGGGTCTATGTTGGCGAATGTTGCACGTGAACTTGAGAAGAACGTGTACTTTGCTGCTGCACAAAGCAGCCTACAGATGTCAGTTATACACACTTGATTCCTGATATCTGAGTTCCTTTCCCCTTCCTCCTCCTGGAATCATGAGGCCGTTTTTCTCCGATATCTACTATAAAGCACCTAGTCGAGCTCCTTGCGGTAACCTCACAGAAATCCCCCACGCCTGGACTTTTTACTCTCAGACCTGTGCACGTGAGCCTCCAGCAATCCATCAATCTTGGGGGCAGTGGTTTGGTCGTGTCCTCCTCTCTGTCATGCATTTAAGAAGAGCTCTTGATTTTCCTCCTTTCTTGAGGAACCAGAAACCAGACGTCTTATTTTGCTTTTCCAATTATGTCTTCTAGTTTCTTATATTGAAGATGTAGTTCATTTCTATTGCATCTTTTTCATTTTAATAATGAAAGCTTAGGTGGATATAAATGGGTCTGTCACAGGCTTTGCCAGATGGATTAACCTTTTCATTACTTGCTAGATAATTGACAGTTCTGTTAGGATTTTCCCTTTGATCTGGGTGTTGTTTCACACAACACCTCCCCCCCATTTTTTCCCCCAATTTACACATGAATCAATTTACAAATGACTAGGTTTGCGGGTGTGTGTGTGTGTGTGTGTGTGTGTGTGTGCAATTTGTACTGCTATCTAGCTTTGTGTATGAAAGTGTTTTGTAAAATCTGGACATTTTATATTTTATTAGGATTTTTTTTTTACCAAGTCATAATCAGAATGTGGATAAACATAGGCAGACATACCTGTATGTACAGATATAAATGTATAGCTATAGATGCAATTATAGATGTAGATTCAGATACAGACGCAGATATCCTGCCCCTAGTTCCTTAGCTCTTATGATTTTCATGAACACTGCTCTGGTCCGTCTACCAGTCTTCCAGCACCTGTGTCGCCTGTCGCCACTGGAGCCTGCTCTGCAAAGCACACAGCATGCCGGAAGCGCCAGGGCTTAAGGCCTCCTACACTGGCCCCAGCCAATGGCTGATGGGAGTTGATGCCTAAGCGTTCAGCTCCCTCTTCCCTTGGGAGTGAGAACTCTGAGGTTTGTGTTCTGTACCGCCCCCCAGAGGCCCTCAAGGGAATTAAGCTCCAGTTGCCCACACTAGAAACTTGCTGGAAAATCCACCTTTTCTTAGCTTCCTTCCTTTCCTTACTTCCCTTTTCTCTCACTGATCTTTCTTAACACCACACCCTAAATAAATTTCTGACATTCAAAATCACTGTCTCAACATCTGTTCCTGACACACACACACACACCCCACATACTGGAAAATAAAGCACCGTTTTGTCTCCCACTATACTAATAAGGACAGGTAATTCCATTACTTAATTTGACCAGAATAGAAAGATCTGGAATGATCTACTCACACTCTTTGGTGAGTAATACATACACTACAGAAGTTCACATTTGTACTCTAAGTCACATCACAACCTATTCTCTTGAATAAAGTCCCATGACATCAAGCGCGGCACACTGCACAGAAGGACTTTCTCCGTCTGTTACGTAAGCAGCTGCGTGTGGCGTCCCTCTTGGTCTGATAATGCTTCGCAAAGCAATGGCTGACGGGGTTAGTTACCCCCACCTTCCACTGGGGCATTATTTCGACCTGGCTAGAAGCTGATGTTATCTCAGTTCAGTACCTTCTTTTAATGGAAATCCAAGTTGGGACAATCTAAATCAGTACTTGAGGCTTTGAGGGGAAAAAAATAGCATTAAAAGTTTGGCACACACCATGGTGTGCAGTACGACTTAGCCTAGTCAATGCACATCTGCTTGATTGAGAAAAAAAACCCCGACAACCCAACCAACCAAAAAAGAAAAAAAAAATCCAGTAAATCTAATACCTTCTGCTGAATTACCCGTCAGTAATCATTTCAAACTAGATGCAGCTGAAGTTGGGAAAAGTCCATCAATGTTTCCTATCTCTGTAGCATCCAAACTGATACAACTTGACAAATTGAGGGATTCCTGGAATGTAAGCCTTTTAAAGTTTTATTGAATGGTTTGGGGCTCAGGCAGTAACGCGCCAGAGGCGGTTTCACAGAGGACGGGCAAACTTCCCTTCCCTCTGCCTCCTCCGCATAACCTCCTTGTGCAGATCCTAAGTCCTGTAATGCATGAATTGCTACCAGAGATTAAATGCTTAGAAAGGAAATGGATACAAATTGAGATGAAAGCCCCATTCTACTATCTGGTCTTTCTCAAGGGGTATTTAAAACAATACCAAGAGCATTTCTACTTTCAATCACTGAAGCCTCTTTTAGGCTTATCCAGTCACCCGGTGTACAGGAGATTTTTCTGGAGTTCTTCATCACCATGATTGCAGAGGCCATGAGTTCACCTGCATGTCAAAGTGTGCACTGTGACCAAGTTATTCATCTGATTCACCTCATTCCATGAAAAACTAGTCAGAATTATTAATTAGCCTTCCTCTTTGGGGTCACGTGGACATGATGTTTCAATAGTTAAAGCATTTTGCTCTTCCACTGAACAGTTCCCTACTCAGTTTGTGGTTATGTTGATGAAATAAACCACTTGGTCTTTAAACAGTCCAGATAATGTTACATTCTTTGTTACGTAAAGTTTCTCAGCGCACACACACTGGGTCTATGTGGATACAAGCAATTATTATAACTACCATTACGTTATTTGTAACAAAAACTCTCAATAAAGCCAGAGAACGATGTTTGATTTTTCTCTAGTGTAATCTAGTTTAACTCAAACTTGCTGTTAGTGTTTTTGTTTTTAATATATGCTCTTACTACAGCTGGGGAGACTAAAGCAATGGATGAATACATCGCAGGACCTCCAGAGGCTCATGGAGAAAGATGCTAAGTAATCACGAGGGGAAGACTGAATCACTGTTTCCATTCTTCCAGCTCTCCTGGTCCTAAAATTACGCACCTTTCCACGGGAGTGTGAGCTCCAGCATCTGCCCCATTGATGCTGGGTTTGGAGAGAGGACTTACATGGGCCAACGGGAAGTGAGTGATATGACAGTGGTCCAGCTTGGGGTTGAAGCCTCAAGAAGCATTACATGTTGCCTGCGCTCCTGTGATCTGCCTTTGGGAGATCACGTCCCAAGCAGTCACTGATGAAAGGAATCGGTTGGCGCATGGCACCTAAGTGGAACAGCAGCCCCTGCTTGAAGCAGAGCGGCCCAGCTCACCTACACAACCATGAGCTTTCAAACGTCTGCTGCTCTTCGCTGGGGGTCCGGATATTGTTTTCTCTCAGCATGATTATGGGAATGGCTCCACCACAGATGACATAACCATGGTTCGGCCATGTTGTCACAACTTGCCTGAAAGCGAGTTGGCTAAAATCGTTAACAGTTCAAACAGAATAATCACCTGGCCCAAGCCCTTGGTGCCTGCGCACGACACACACCACTGTGAGGAATGCTCCGTCACCCACAGCTCCCGACTGAGCGCACACACCTAGGTCGTTTCTCACACCTAAGCTCCTGGCCTGTAGTTTGGAAATCTTGGGCAAAAAGGAGAGAGCCACTGTGTTGGAGATACGGAACATGTAACAGAGAGAAGAGAAAGCAAAAGTAGTGAAAACTATTAACTTCTGAGGTCAGGAAAGCAACAAAGAAGTGGTTGGTCGAAACTGCCTTCAACTCTTAATTTTCTCCACAATTCTGGCTCTATTTGGGTCGCTGTTCTTTAGTGAGACCGCTACGGGTGATCTCAGTGGAATACCTATTCAGCATGGTGGCCCCCTCATGGAGATTCTGCAGGTTCCTTATTTTCATATGTATCCTCGCCGTTTGAGGTAAATGGTGGTATTTTCTGTCTTTTTAAAGCTGGCAAAACCTAATTAACATGCTTGTCAAGACGAGGCTTCTGTATTAAGTTGCTGATGGCTCTCCCTAAACTAATGCTAATACCAGAAAATATCTATATTGCAAGTTCGAAACTGTTGCTGTCATGTTTTGTGATGGTTTTCTGACATTTGAGCATCTGGTCAGTGCCAGGCGTTATATTACGTGCTGGGGCACAAAGATGCTGAATTACTTCTCCCAGGAATCCAGTTGGACGTGTAGACATACACAAAGATAGTTTCAATGATGTGTATTAAATGCTAGTTTATACTGGATGTTAACGAACTGTAGGGGAGAGACAGAGCAACAGCTTCATGGAATTTTAAATAACTGGTTGGCAACTCCTCTTTATGAATTAAAGAAAAAAGAGTACTCAAGTTTCCACATACACGCTAGTGCATTTATACCTGCCTTCTGAAAGCGAACATCGAGAAGTACAAAATACATAGAAGGAGCCCAATGCATTCCTCCTGCCATAGACCCTTGTAACCATTTCAGAGGTGATGAAATCTAACAAAGAAGGGAAGAGTAGGGACATTTTAACAATACTGATTCTTCCCATCCAAGAACACAGTATATCTTTCCATCTGTTTGTGTCCTGTTCAGTTTCCTTCATCAGTGTTTTATAGTTTTCCAAGTACAGGTCTTTTGCCTCCTTAGGTAAGCTTATTCCTAGGTATTTTGTTCTTTTTGATGCCATAGTAAATGAGATTGTTTCTTTATTGTCTCTTACTGATAGTTCGTTCTTAGAGTATAGAAATGCAACAGATTTCTGTATATTAATTTTGTATCCTGCAACTTTACCAAATTCATTAATGAGCTCTAGTAGTTTTCTGGTGGCGTCTTTAGGATTTTCCACGTCATGTGCAAACAGTGACAATTTTACTTCTTCCTTTCCAATTTGGATTCCTTTTATTTCTTTTTCTTCTCTGATTGCTGTGGCTAGGACTTCCAAAACTACGTTGAACAAAAGTGGCAAGAATGGATATCCTTGACTTGTTCCTGACCTTAAAGCAAACAGATTTTCACCATTGGGTATGATGTTGGCTGTTTCATTGTCATATATGGCCTTTATAATGTTGAGGTATGTTCCCTCTATGCCCACTTTCTAGAGAGTTTTTATCATAAAAGCGTGTTGAATTTTATCATAAAGCTTTTTCTGCATCTTTTGAGATGATCATACGGTTTTTATTCTTCAATTTGTTAATGTGATGTATCACATTGGTTGATTTGTGGATAATGAAAAATCCTTGCATCCCTGGGATAAATCCCACTTGATCATGGTGTACGATCTTTTTAACATATTGTTGGATTTGGCTTGCTAGTATTTTGCTGAGGATTTTTGTGTCTACGTTCATCAGTGATACTGGCCTGTCATTTTGTTTTTTTGTGATATCTTTGGTTTTAGTACCAGCATGACTATACCACCCAATGCAATCTACAGATTCAGTGCAGTCCCTATCATAATACCAATGACATTTTTCATAGAACTAGAACAAATAATTTTAAACTTTGTATGGAAACACATAAGACCCCGAAAAGCCAAAACAACCTTGAGAAAGAAGAACAGAGCTGGAGGAATTATGCTCCCTAACTTCAGACTATACTACAAAGCTACAGTAATCAAAAGTAATCAAAACAGTATGGTATTGGCACAAAAACAGACATGTAGATCAATAAAACAGGATAGAGAGCCCAGAAATAAACCCAAGGACTTATGGTCAATTAATCTACAACAAAGGAGGCAAGAATATACAATGGAGAAAAGACAGACCCTTCAATAAGTGGTGCTGGGAAAACTGGGTAGCTACATGTAAAAGAATGAAATTAGAACATTCTCCAATACCATATACAAAAAACAAAACAAACAAAAAACCATCAAAATGGATTAAAGACCCAAATGTAATACCAGATATTATAAAACTCTTAGAGGAAAACAGGCAGAACACTCTTTGACATAAATCACAGCAATATTTTTTTGGATCCTTCTCTTGAAGTAAAGGAAATAAAAGCAAAAATAACAAAAGGGACTTAATTAAACTTAAAAGCTTTTGCATAGCAAAGGAAATCAGCAACAAAACGAAAAGATATCCTAATGAATGGGAGAAAATATTTGCAAATGCTATGATTGATAAGGGATTAATATCCAACATATATAAACAGCTCAACATCCAAAAAAACTCAACATCCTAAAAAAAAAAAAAAACCACAAACAACCTGATTAAACAATGTGCATAAGAACTGAACACACATTTTTCCAAAGAGTAAATGCAAATGGCCAACAGGCACATGAAAAGACGATGCTCCACGTCACTAATCATCAGGGAAATGCAAATAAAAACCACAATGAGATATCATCTCACACCTATCAGAATGGCTATCATCAAAAAGACCACAAATAACAAATGCTGGAGAGGGTGTGGGGAAAAGGGAGCCCTCCTACACTGTTGGTGGGAATGTAAAGTGGTGCAGCCACTATGGAAAACAGTGTGGAGGTTCCTTAAAAAACTAAAAATAGAGCTACCATATGACCCAGCAATCCCACTCCTGGGCATATATCTGGAGAAAACCATAATTCGAAAAGATAGATGTACCCCAATATTCACTGAAGCACTATTTACTATAACCAGAACATGGAAGCAACCTAAATGTCCATTGACAGGGGAATGGATAAAGATGTGGTACACATATAGAATGGAATATTAGTCATAAAAACGAATGAAATAATGCCATTTGCAGCAACATGGATGACTTGGAGGGCATTATTCTAGGTGAAACAAGTCTGACAGAGATAGACAAATATTGTCTGATCTCATTGAGAAGTGGAATCTAAAAAATACAACAAACTAGTGAATATAACAAAAAAAGAAGCGGACTCACAAATACAGAGAGAACTAGTGGTTGCCAGTGGGGACAGGGAAGGTTGGAAGGGCAATACATGGGTAGGGGATTACAAGGTACAAACTATTATGTATAAAATAAGCTACAGGGATATATTGTACAACACAGGGAGTATAATCAATATTCTATAATGAATATGAATGGAGTATAATCTTTAAAAATTGTGAATCACTATATTGTACACCTGTAACATATAATATTGTACAGCAATGATATTTAAAAAGTTTTCAAAAAAGAAACATCCAAAAAAAAAAAAAGAAGAAGGGTGAAGTACAGAGAGGTTTGCTGAGAAGGGTAGACCAGAAGGCTGAAAAATCTGGTCAGGTCGAGTCCAGTCTACATGGCTGTATTTCACATTTGTGTTTTAATTGTCACGAGTTCCTCACATATTAAAGATGCATATTCAAATAAATCCCAAAATGTATTCAAGTTAGACATAAATTAGTTTTTCATTATCTTAGTTTTAGGATAATCTATCTCACTAGAGTATTCTTTCCAAACACGGCAGAAATAAAAGTTAAGAAGATTCTAATTGAACTTGAAAAGCTTTCCCTTAGAAATATATTAGTATTAATAGCATTTGAACTATTGAGTTAAAATATTAACATTTTCCACTTAAAGTGAAATTTAATAATGTATAGTAAAGTAATGTATACACTAGTGGTTCAGAAGTATAAACGATAAAAAATAATGAGGTTCTTGTCTTTGTAACATGACTAAAAATCAGAATATTCTAAAATGGATTTTACAAGCCTTGATTCTGTCATTCATTAGTGTGCAGTTTCCAGGCTGATCTTATTGCAAACCTCAGGGGAACATATTTTACAACTTTCTAGTCTAATATGCTTTGTCACTCATGAAAAGTGACTTCTTCACAGACTTGTGGCTGCCAAAGGGGAGGGGTAAGGGGGAGGGTTGGATTGGGAGTTTGGGATTAGCAGATGCAAACTACTATATATAAAATGGATAAACAACAAGGTCCTCCTCTATAGCACAGCGAGCTACATTCAATATCCTGTTATAAACCATAATGGAAAAGAATATGAAAAAGAATTTATATATTGCATATGTATAACTGAATCACTTTGCTGTACAGCAGAAATTAACACAACATTGCAAATCAACTACACTTCAATAAAATAAACTTAAAACAAAATAAAAAGTTGACTTCACATAGTTGCAGATAAGGTCTGTAATGTGTTACATTGTTAAAAAATAAAACTAGGTAGCTCATTTTCTCATATTATATTCTATACACACACACACACACACACACACACACACACACACACACACTTTTTCTCACATTTTTAAAACGCTTTCAGAGTTGAAGGTTAAGAGGTAACTCCAGCTCTTTCACTGTTTGACAACTCAGTAGTGACAGGCAAACATCATAGTGCTTACTTAATTTGCAAAATGCCCATGGCTCTCAAGAGTAAATATATATATTATATATACATTATATATATACATTTACATTTATAGTAAATGTCTAAAAAGAAAGGTCTTGCAATGATTATGCTTGAATATTATTTAAAGGTATTGATATGATTCTGGTTAAAAGACAACTTTTAACGTTGTCAATTGGGTGTCAGGTGGAATTTCAATCTCAAAAAATTCACCCCACTCTTTCCTATATGGGGAATTGTAAGTGTCCTGCTCTAGGCAGAATGTTCCAAGCCTTCCTTTTTGTGTTCATTGGTGTAGGCAGCCTTCTGAGATGACCCCCAATGATCCCTGTCCTCCTTACCTCCGTGCCCTGGGTAACCCCCTCCCATTGAATGTGGTGCCTTGCTTCTAAGGAACAGAATACTGCCATGTATTAGGATAACACTTTTGAGATTAAGTCACAAACGACTGTGACTTCTATTCTGAAGGAAGGACCTCTCCTGTTTGTTTTCATGAAGTGATTTGTGAGCTGCCTTTTGGAGAACCCCATATGCCAAGGAACTGAGAATTTCTATCCAGAAGCACACAAGGGGCTGAATCCAGCCATCCTTCCCATAAACACAGGAGTGAGCTTGAAAGAAGATGCATCTAGGTTTGATATGTCTCAGGTCCCAGGTGACTGCAACCTCATCAGGAACCCTAAGCCAGAGGACCCAGGTAAGCCACACAATTCCTGACCCACAGAAAGGGTGAGGCAATAAATTTTTCTCTTTTTATCCATTACAGTTTGGGATAACTTGTTACAAGCTATAGATAACTAATGCGTTCACTAACAGCATCTCTGAAAGCGGTACTTTCCCACGGACTAGATCATTTATAAGTAAATACATAGAAAGCCCTGTGTCCTATCTCTTGGTATGTGGAAAAACCTAACTGGATATTTACTAGATATTGGTTGGAATTACCTTAATTATAGATCAAGCACAGGCCAGTTCCTAGGAATACTACGATCAATACACGTAATCTATGGTGGTTCTTGCAATGTCTCCAGTGGTGATTTTTGGCAGGACTGGTTTCAAGTCCAAAACTGACCACGGATTTGTGGTAAGATCTTGATCAGATAACCTGGTCTTTTTGAGGCTGCTGTCTCATTAACCAAATTGAAATCATAAAACTTATCATGGAGCATTTTTTGTAAGACTAAAATAATATGTGTGGAGGATCTGACATTTAGAGGGATCTTAACCCACCACAAATATTATTTTTATGTTCCCAGTCACCAAAGAGCTCTTAATTTAATAAGGAAGGCAGAAATGATTCTGGGAAAATAGAGTATGTGTTTTAATAGAGGTAGATTCACTGTACAATGGGAATACAGGCTTAGAGCAATCATTCCTCCTTTCAAATATTGAGAACATCTCTAGTTGGTTGACTCTGAAGAGAGTAAAATGAAAAACGTATAGGGCTATGGTGGTCCCCCAAATTTGTACATATCTATAGATATTTACGTCGTCAGCTGAACACATGACAAGTATTTAGTGAGAAAGCTTATGTTTGTTTTTCTTTTTTTGTCTGGCTGCTGCACTGCACTGTCTTAAATAAACCTCATGTTGCTTCAAAGCACTGAGGGGAATCAAACTCTAGGAGTTTTTTGCAAGAGAATAGCTAAGCCTCAGTCTCCTTTTAAAAATAATTTATTTATTTATTTATTTATTTGGGTCTGTGTTGGGTCTTCGTTGCTGCGTGCGGGCTTTCTCTAGTTGCGGCGAGCGGGGGCTACTCTTCGTTGCGGTGCGCGGGCTTCTCATTGCGGTGGCTTCTCTTGCTGCGGAGCATGGGCTCTAGGCACGCAGGCTTCAGTAGTTGTGGCACGTGGGCTCAGTAGTTGTGGCTCACGGGCTCTAGAGCGCAGGCTCAGTAGTTGTGGCGCACGGGCTTAGTTGCTCCGCGGCATGTGGGATCTTCCCGGACCAGGGATCGAACCTGTGTCCCCTGCACTGGCAGGCGGATTCTTAACCACTGCGCCACCAGGGAAGCCCCTCAGGCTCTTTCTTGACTCTTCAGATGGAAAAGGGAGGTGGCAACCACCTCCTCAGGTGTCAGGAAGAATTCTAAGGTCTCCCAGACACTGAGTCTGTTTTCTCATCCCTTAGTCTAGTCTGGACGCAGCATGAGTGCCCCAGAGTAAGAAAGCTTCACGCCGGTGTTCTCGTCTGTTACACGAGTGGAAAACTCCATGCAAACGGAAGCTCTCATTATTATTATTACTGTTCTTGTTCTTGTTGTGTAGCACGGTGGTCTGATTACCTCTGTCAGAATTGTATGGAGTTGTGAGGGAGAGTTCCTCGTCATCAGGTTCTCCTCCGTGTTGACAGGGGGACACTGAGACAGGGCCTCTGTTCCTTCTTTTTGGGTAGAATTCCCATTTCTGCTGCTTCATCAAAGAGAACGAACACAACCTGGACAAACTATCTTCTAGAGCCTTTCCTATAAAGAATACCGGAATTTTTACAGTTTTTAAAACCATGATGAACATTTTAAATTAAGAATCAAAGTGACCAACTGTCAAAAGTATGCACTTCCTAACACAGTTATCTTCAGGAAGACGGTATTCTTGGGACTATTACCGTGGGGTTCTCTTGAGTGAGTGCCTTACAGAACACGAGTGACTCAATGTGTTGAAATGAGAAACTGTTTCCACAGGTAGAAACCAAAGCTTTTTTGCTTTCTTCCTTCAGTAACATCTACCTTTACCATGTAGTTTGCGGCAGCTTTGCAGTTTTCTAAAGTTATCATTTTAGACTACAGGGCTAGGGATATAGCTTACTGCACCTTCTGAAAAATTTTAAAAGGCTTTCTAACACCTCTCACATCTGAAGCAAGCATTTATTCAATCAAAGAATAAGCCCCTGAGCGATCTTTTCTATTAGGTTGAATGTTTACTGTCATAGTTTATTATTTCTCCCCTAAAAATTTTCATTCACAATATAGGATGGAGAAGCCCATGAAACAAAAAATAAATATGTATGTGTTCCAGGATAGTGAGACTTTATGAAAAATGTTAGCGTAGTAGAATTGTTTCATGTTTTCAGCTAGGTAAGCAGCCGGTAAAGATTAAACATGTAAATAGAGCTTTTCCCTTGAAAATCTTGACATACTTTTCTCGTGTTCTGACACACTCAAGACAATTTTCATATACACAAAAGTAAAGTAAATTCTTACCTCTTCTGAAGTTTGGCATGCTAATTTTTTAAAGCTAAATAAAAAGCTGATATTAATTCCTTTAATTTCACCTCATTATATCTATTTTCAGTTTGTCCAATCAGGACACTTCCTAAGCCTTCCGGCAATAATGAGATAATATAATAGACCATGATCCAGAAAGCACGCAACAGGGAAACAAAAGCCCTGACAGGTCAGCTGACTACAAATTTGTTCTAAGCTAGCAATGTGATAAAATCTAAATGGTTTGAAACATCAGTACAGCAGAAGAGTAATTTAATTTCAGTGTCAAGTATGCTAGCCTGGTTAGAGCACATCTCCTGTTTCCAAACCGTTGCCTCTATTCACAATACAGGGTGGGACACGAACACCACACTCTCCCTGTGATCCTGGCAGACAGGAGTAATCAACAGCCACACTCTTTCTGAAAGAGCCCGAACCACAGTAGCTCAGGTAGTCACCATCACTCATCAGCACTGGTACCTTTTGGGATATAGACTGTTCAGACTACGTGGAGTAGAGCAAATCAAGAGTGAACTCGGGCCTTTGAAAATGAAGATGGGACCTGGGAATGTTTAGCCAAGATCCTAAAGAGCCTGGGTGCTCTTCAGACATTTAAAGAGGTGCTGCCTCAAGAGGAAGGAGACGGACTGTGTGTGTTACGCCTCTTCAAACGGAAACGAAGAACTGGGAGAGAATTCCAGGGAGGATCCTAGCTCATAACTAGAAGGAAATGCCACTTAGTAAAACTGGCCAAACCACCACTCTTAAAATGTAGACGGTGCCCTCCATCACTGTAACTACTCAAAAGCAGCTGAGGGGGCTTCCCTGGTGGCGCAGCGGTTGAGAGTCCGCCTGCCGATGCAGGGGACACAGCTTCGTGTCCCGGTCCGGGAGGATCCCACATGCCGCCGAGCGGCTGGGCCCGTGAGCCATGGCCGCTGAGCCTGCGCGTCCGGAGCCTGTGCTCCGCAACGGGAGAGGCCACAGCGGTGAGAGGCCCGCGTACCGCAAAAAAAAAAAAAAAAAAAAAAAAAAAAAATGCAGCTGAGGGGTCAGTGCTCAAGAGGAGTTTGGTAACAGTAAACAAGACTGTCGCTCAAATTAACAACCCAAGGCTAGATGATGACATTAAAACACTCTTAGGTTTTCATGAAAATAATTATTTTGTCACCATCTACACCAGATTAGCTCTCATTACGTCCAAATATTTTGGCACAGCATAATTACTGAGTTTGGTTGCGGGCATGATCTCTGTATTCATAGTAGACTGTGGACACCTCTCCTGTTGAAAGCTCTTTGGGTAAAAACTTGAAGTAGATCCTACGTATTCCATGATTTTATCTGCACCACTTTTGGGCGCGACCAACACTTGGAAGCATTAACTGGTCACAGAAGTATTTATCATCACGGAAGCCAATGAATTCTGTTAATACGTTAGTAGGTGGAGACGGTCACGCTACATTTATTTTTACCTCCATTTTGACATTTAAGAAACTGTGATAATATTACGTAAGGAGGTGCTCACAAAATGCTGTGAACATCTCAAAAGTGCACAGACGCCGGTTTGAAAGGACTCACTTAAAAACAGCTGCATTTGTGTTATCCACAAGTCCATACTGACGGTGAATAAAACCACAGAGGACAAAGGAGAGCCCTTCTTTCGCCACTAATAAGTGCTGAAGAAATGCAGTTAGCAAATCACCATTTTGCGGTCATCACACTGGCATGAATGCCAGCAAGACGTCAAAGTGAGTTTGAGCAACAAGATACACAGGTAGTCTCAAAATATCTCACGGATTTCTTATCAATACCATAAACTTCTTATGAGTTGCCAAGGGAAAATTTGTAACTCTATGGGAGAGAACAGAGCAAAGTAAATGTGGCAAAGTTTTAACGTGTCCTGAATCTGGGTAAATGCTTACTATCAATTTTTCTATAATCAGACATTTTCTGTACGCTTGAAAGTATGTCAAAATTAAAAGTGACTAAAATAAAAGAGAAATAGGGATGAAAATGGAGATAAATGAAAAATAAATTTGATAATGCTACTTCCATGAACGTTTTCTGCAAAATTTGGAGTAACCGGAGAAGGAAGCATATACCACAATATATTATAACTCACCATATATAAATAAGCACATTAAAAAATGTGTATGATTGAAGTCTGAATTTAGAAGAGCGTGGCAGTTTCCAGCTTTTACATTTGGCATTGGCCTTTGCAGAGATTCTGCACTTGCTCCTGAGACATTCAGGCATCCCAGACGTTACACAGGGACAATGGGATAATCCCACACAGCTTGGAAACCTAAATATTATTAGGCACGTTTCCGGTTAAGGTAAGTCCCACTGCCCTTCATGTTACAAGGTGTTCTGCTCTCTTCCTCTTAAATGTTTCCTATGAGTCCTTACGTTTCCTTTCCGCTTCCCCAGAACCTGACTTTTGCATATCAGCCTAATACAACAGTGCAAATTGACCAGAAAGCAAGATCTCTCTCCAGAGTCAGTTCCTCACAAAATTCAGTCAGAATGACCTCAAAAACAGCTTACTGGCTTCCCAGAGAGGTACAGTTATTTATATTTTAATTCAAACTTAGCTTCCAGAGGCAGAATCCAAGTTAAATTAAAGGTATACAATTTGCTCATACCATTTATGGAGTTCAAGGTCATTACTGATTTTCAGAAGTGTATCCACACGACATGTATGTGAGGAACTTAGGCCCGAAATCCTTGGTGCCCATTGTGTTTCTCCATATGGGAAAATGCATCTCTCAGCCCCCTTGTCCGTGAGGGGAAGGCACAGGGGCAGCAGAAGGATGAGAGGCAGAAAATAGGTTTGAATAAAAGAAATGATCAGGGAGGGTCTTATTTCTATTTTGAATGGGTTTTAAGAATATTGTAAGTAGTTCTCAATGAAAATACTAGATACTGACCAATGGCCCTGCTCCCTGAGACTTGGTCTCGAATGGTTTCTTCTCCCTGTGTCCTGGAAGGCGCGTAGGGTCTTTTCTACACTGACGCCTGAGCCTTAGATGCTAAGTGAGCAGAAAGCATTGGGCCAAGGGGCTCAAGCTAAAAGCACTATGGCCTTATGCATCTCGGGCTTTTGAAATCCCAGCACTGTTGAGCCTCCTCGAGACTGAAAATAGCATCGTGGAAGGGCCCTCCGTGACGGTGGCTCTCACAGAAGAGCAGCCTCCAGAAAGACGCTTGGTGTGGGGGGGGGGAACTATTCACCACGTGGTCAAAGTTGCTATGCTGTTGGAAATGACTCTTCCTGCAACTAGCAAGTTACTGGTGGTCTCTGGTACCCAAATAACATCAGGCTAAAACTAAAGGCTTGGGGCTTCCCTGGTGGCGCGGTGGTTGTGAGTCCGCCTGCCGATGCAGGGGACGCAGGTTCGTGCCCCGGTCCAGGAGGATCCCACGTGCCGCGGAGCAGCTGGGCCCGTGAGCCATGGCCGCTGAGCCTGCGCGTCCGGATCCTGTGCTCCGCAATGGGAGAGGCCACGACAGTGAGAGGCCCGCATACCACAAAAACAAAAAAAAAAAAACAACAACAAAAAACTAAAAGCTTGTTCCTAGAAAATAAAACATGTCACTCACTGAAGTGTGTGCTATTCACATGAAGATGGCGAGAATGGTCGCTCCAACGCGAGACTCAACCCCACTGTCCCCTGCCCCATCCCTTCTGAGCCCTCCAGCCGCCCATGCATCTACTCTACTTTCTAAACAAGTCATCTCCCCACCTGGCCCTACTTCCCAGATCCCTGCCCCAAATTCTTGCTCCTTTCTGTGAATTAGGGCCAAATGTTGAAAAGTAACAGGTCTTGGCATGATTTTTTTTAGTTGTGAACCGGATTTGCCCACGGAGGCTGCACCTCATTCGTGTGATGTGCTCTCCAAATACATCTGTTATCCCAGAAAGCTACGCCATTGACATGAACATCAGAAGCACCTTTCACATAGATACTGAATTCCCACTGGAGACGGATTTAGCAGGCACTATGTTTCCCATGAAGTCCCACAGTGACACCGCTAACCTAGTGTGTATTATGTTCTCTGAAAACTTGAGGCACCATCTATGATGCTCTTTGCATCCTGGCTCTCTCCAAAGTACCATGAACTTTCTCATCTCAAAAATGAATAATGATAGACCTAGAGTCTGTCATACAGAGTGAAGTAAGTCAGAAAGAAAAAGACAAATACCGTATGCTAACACATATATATGGAATTTAAGAAAAAAAAATGTCATGAAGAACCTAGGGGTAAGGCAGGAATAAAGACGCAGACCTACTAGAGAATGGACTTGAGGATATGGGGAGGGGGAAGGGTAAGCTGTGACAGGGCGAGAGAGAGTCATGGACATATATACACTACCAAACGTAAGGTAGATAGCTAGTGGGAAGCAGCCGCATGGCACAGGGATATCGGCTCGGTGCTTTGTGCCAGCCTGGAGGGGTGGGATAGGGAGGGTGGGAGGGAGGGAGATGCAAGAGGGAAGACATATGGGAACATATGTATATGTATAACTGATTGACTTTGTTATAAAGCAGAAACTAACACACCATTGTAAAGCAATTATACCCCAATAAAGATGTTAAAAAAAAAAAACAAAAAAACGAATAATGCTGAGACGGAGAAATGGAGAACTGCATACTGAAGTCTTCACTGAGTCATATATATTTTGGGAGAAGAGCTGAGAGTGTTTTATCCTTAAGATAATAATCCACGAGGAGACATACATCATTGTGTAACACCAGAAATGTGAGTCCTCTAATGAGAAGTATACATCCCTTGACGTGTAAAGAACTGGAGAATTCCAAGTGGAGATAGTGTATCCCTAAGCCTGCAAGTTTTATTGGTGGTTCCGTTTTGCCCATGATTCCGTAGGAAGCATTCCTAGCAGAGAGGAGTGGAGAATGGGAGCTGCTAAGTGATTTTCCACACCTCCCCCAAACGCAACGGTAAGCACTTTAAACACTCAAAGCCCCCGCCTTCGCTGCCTGCCTACAACGCGGAGTGTTTGGTGTCGTCTTACGTAAGTAACAGGACTAATAAGATTTGTGTTCCTGACTTCGGATTCAGGAGTCATAAATCTTGAGCAAGTTAAAAATGCGTGTGTAGAGATTTCATGAGAGGCGGGCGTTCCCGTGGTCCCTCTGCTCTATCAGACGTCTGTGGGCAATAGCTCACCAAGATGTTCTAGGGGTGTTACAAGTCACACAGCACCCACTTCCTCCACAACAACTCGGTGAGACACCACTGCTCCTCCTGGCCCCTCCGGCCTCACGTGAAACAGGCTGCAAACTGGTCAGCACGAATTCAAGCAGGCATATAATTTTCCTTTCCGTTTTAGCAAAATCCCTCTGTTCTCTATCACTCAGAACTTTGGTTAAAAAAAAAGTCTTTGAGGAAAAAAACCATTAATTGCCAATGCTTATGCTGTTAGTATAAATTACATCAGTTTACCTAGCTGGGGGATTTTAAGAACGTCTAGAAAACACTTTCTAGTGTTTGAAAATTGAAACTTTCCTTCAGCAGTAACTCAAAAAGACAGGGGAAAAAAAGAGAGATTCATCCTAGATTTGGGAGGTTATATCCAGATTAAGAAAATCTTAGTGAAAGGGAATGGAAAAGAAAAACAAAACAAACAGAAAACAAAATTTTGATTTGTCATATCAACACCTTCAAAGTGTTTCAGGGGCCTCATTCAGGACTTCTGTAAAACTTTGCTGACATTTCGTCTCAGATAACTCCCTTCTCTTTTTGGCTTCAGATAAAGTTATAAAAATCTAAATGTTTCCATGAAGTGAAGCTTCTCGTTTCAACCTCCTTCGTGTAAGTGTACGTGAAAAAGAAACGTGTCCGCTTCCTAATTATTTTCTGGATGATCACTTTCCAAAAGCACCTTGTTCAGATTTGTACTGTAATTTCCAAACATATGAATGTACCCTGCTTGAATGTTTTGGAAATGATATCAGGTACGTGTTTTCTTCTTGGTGCTTTTTTATTTTCTGCAGATCTTCACCATTAAAACCAGCCTTTGGCCTGAAGGTTATTGCCACCGGAGAGGATGGGCACAAACAAAGATCAGAGTTAAATTCCTGGCTTTGAAGAGCTAGGTAGAATTCTCTTTTACTTTGTAGCAGAAATATGGGTCTTGAAAGCAAAGCATTTCTTCCAAGAAATTGGTGCTTGAGAAATTATTTTTGTAATTCCAAATTGTGCATTTCAATATCAAGAGGTGAATACCAGAGAACTCAAAACACTTTAACCCTGGAGTGAGAGAAATGCACACAGAGCTAAGCAGCTCCCCAGGCCAAGGGAGATGGGAATCCAACAGAGAGGAAACGATGCAGAACCAGATCTGCAGTAACTGTCCTGGGGGTAGGGCAGCGTGCGTCTTTACCAGGAAGCAGAGGAGACATCAACATGCATTTAGGCATCCTCGCCTCACCTGAAACTCTGACAGGAAGCAGTCTCTTCCTGCAAAAGGAAACACATTATACATAGGAGATGGTGGTAAGAAAGAGGGATGGAGACGAGTTTTGTGATTCTCTGGGGACCCCAGTGACACAGCGGGAGCTTCAGAACAGGAGAGGTACTGTGGGGGGGGGGGCAGGTACCAGGGCCCAGATGAACTCACAATTCAGTGGAAACAAAAAACAGGTAAGCTCCTGGAAACTGAGACTTCCCCGAGAGAAAGGAGAGGAGAAGACAGAAAATACACCGGCATAATCACTTCCAGGAAGTGACAGCCTTCAGACGGGCAAAGCGGAGGTTTGAGAGCTGAGCTGCAGCCCGAAACAGAGAAAAAAGGAACACTCTGTAGGCACTTGAATCTCCGATTTCACTTTAACTTGCTATAAATGATACGAAGAACAGACCAATTAACCTCTCAGAACTTAGTATCATCACAGCAAAGCTAGAATTTGACGTAATTACACATCAAATAAGACACAGAAAGCGTTCAGTAACTTACAGTTAATATGATAATTGCTATCATTATCGTTGTTAGAAAAAAGAAGCCTCTGAGGTAGGTTATTCACTATGATCACTGTGTCTGAATTTGACTCCATGAGGGTAATCTGTGCTCATCATCTTTCCCCATTAGCCTACAACCGTTATTACACTAAAAGAGAACACATAACAAAATGTTCCAATCCGTCTCCAGGAATAAGGTTAATTTAGAGAGATCACTTTGTAAGGGCAGCCGTAAAGATCATGACAGACCATGCGAAACCACTCCAAGTTGCCAATGATCCCTCAAATTAAGAAATCCCTTCAAGGGACTTCCCTGGTGGTCCAATGGTAAAGACTCCACCTTCCAATGCAGGGGACACAGGTTCGATCCCTGGTCAGGGAACTAAGATCCCACATGCCACGGGGCAACTAAGCCCGCCGGCCACACTTACTGAGCTCACGCGCCTCAATGAGAGAGCCCGCGTGCTGCAAACTACAGAGCCCATGCGCCCTGAAGCCTGCTCGCCACAACTAGAGAGAGAAAACCCACATGCCACAACTAAAGAGAAGCCCACGCACCACAATGAAGATCCCGGGCACCGCAACTAAGACCCGACGCGGCCAAAAAATAAATAATAAAGTACTCTTTTAACAAAAAATAATTAAAAAAAAAAAAGAAATCCCTTCAAGACAAACTGGTGTAAGGAAATGGGAATTGGGATGAGAGCCCGTGTAATTCTGTGGATCTCATGACACTGATCTTATCTAAGTGTGCTGCAAATATGACTGAATATTCCAAGTCACCAGGACCAACAGCAGAGATGGTTTAAACAAAATGGATCAGACCTAGTGTTCTGGATCATTTGCTCCAAGTGTGGCCCATGGACCGGCATATCAACATCTCCTGGGAGATACTGAGAAATGCGGAACCTCAGGCCCCAACCCAGTCCTGCTGAATCAGCATCTGTATTTTAACACAACCCCTGAAGCTTTACACACAATGAAGTTTGAGAACTGCTGGCCAAGACCATTCTCCGTGTTAAAATTCTACCATTTGCATTACACAGCACAGGGAACTCTGCTCCATATTATGTAACAAGCTAGATGGGAAAAGAATTTGAAAAATAGATACATGTATATGTACAACTGAATCACTTTGCTGTACACCTGAAACTATCACATTGTTAATCAACTATACTCCAATATAAAATAAAAAGTTTAAAAAAAAAGCAGGAGAAATAATTCTGAGCAGTATCTTTTAATAAAGCTTATTTTTATGTAATATAACAAGAATAGATCAATTATATAGTAATATACAGTGGCATAGATGAACATATTTTGAGATAGAGAAATGAGTAAATAAACTCTTGTGAAACGTTGTGTTAGTATCGTGTAAAAGTGAAATGTATACTCCATAAGTGTTCTTTTTTGCTTGAAATTATGACACTGCTTCCAGAAACTGGTAAAATTAAGGCCACTGTTCTGAAAATAAAATACCTGTGCTCTTTTCTGTGGTGTCACTTTTTCACATATTTATGTACTGTAGATGTCCCTTTGTCTCCAAGTCTGGACACTAATGAGTTACAATCTTTCCTGCAAAACTACAGGCACAGCTTCCAGCGTAGGATAATTAAAATAGTTTGCAAATAAATAATTCCAGCATCCAAGATATAATTTTTTATTTTATTTTATTTTATTTTTGCGGTACGTGGGTCTCTCACTGTTGTGGCCTCTCCCTTGCAGAGCACAGGCTCCGGACGCACAGGCTCAGCGGCCATGGCTCACAGGCCCAGCCGCTCCGCGGCATGTGGGATCTTCCCGAACCGGGGCACGAATCCATGTCCCCTGCATCGGCAGGCGGACTCTCAACCACTGTGCCACCAGGGAAGCCCATAGATTTTTCTTTTAACTTATCTAATGAGAGTCACTGATTCTGTTATAGTCAACCTGATCTCCCTACTGGTGATTATTCTAACACATCACCTGCTAAGATGCTTGGAAGATAATGCTTAGAGAACCCACATAAATGACCATATTGTACGAGCACCATTGCATGCATGGTCTTGTTCTCTCACCAGGCAGGGAATGTGTCTTCTTTATCTTTATGTATCCATGCCTTAATCATTGCCTGGCACAGAGAGGATGCTCGCCAATGTTATCAAATTAATAATGAATGATTGCAGCAAACTGTATGTGCGTTTCTGTCTTTGTGCTATTTTTAGTAACGGCCTGCAATCGGTCACTTCCTATCAGGTGCTTTAAGACACAGTTTTCCATGTAAATTCAGCCTGCCAGGCTTTGCTTTCATTTTTATTATTTTACGCATTGTTTCCTGAAATCAGTTCAGTACAATAATGAATACTGCGCTATCTTTCGGCAATTCTAACGCCTGTGATATCTACTGGCTGAGAGGTTGGTGGTGGTTATAAGCTATGGGAGAGGAGAGAGCTACTGTGCTGTGTGTTCACTTTGTACTGTCAGGGAGGCTGCCCAGAGCTGAAGATCTGAAGTCCCTGCCCACCCCCAGGGCTGCAGTACTGGCTGCAGCCCAGACCGTTTACAACCAGTTACTAACCAGCAGTTTCCTTGTAACCTGCCCTTTTAGTTCACCGCAAAGTCTATTTGGAACAAACCGTGTTCCATTCTGCCTTCAAGGTAATACATTTCTGGGCAGTTGGCATTGTAAGTGGTACTGTAAGCAGTAATGGTGTTTTCAAACTCATTTTTTCTTCCTGGAAGAAATACATCATTTCTGTTTTCTAAGGATGCTGTCATTGCTTCAGCACCAACCAGCTTCTACTTTTTATGTTTTTCTTCCATCCCATGTCTTTTGGGGTTTAATTTTTTTTTTTTAATAGTTTTTCACCCTTGGTAATTTGGAAGCTTTTAACATGGCAAGGACGACAGCAGTAAAACCAAGACAATAATTTTCTGTTTAATCTGGAATTCATTTGTGAGAGTTCAAATAAATTTTACCTAAAATGTCAGTGTTCACTGTAAAATAGCATTATTTACAACTGCCAAGATATGGAAGCAACCTAAATGTCCATCGACAATGAATGGATAAAGAAGATGTGGTATATATTCACAAGGGACTACTACTCAGCCATAAAAAAAGAATGAAATTTTGCCATTTGTAGCAACATGGATGGACTTGGAAGGCATTATGCTAAGTGAAATAAGTCAGACAGAGAAAGAAATACTGTATAATATCACTTAAATGTGGAATCTAAAAAAATACAAGAAACTAGTGAATAAAACAAAAAAGAGGCAGACTCACAGATACAGAGAACAAACTAGTGGTGACCAGTGGGGAGAGTGCGGGAGGGGTAGTTTGGGGTGACGAAGTGGGTGGTACAAACTATTGGGCATAAGACAGGCTACAAGGATGTATAGTAGAACACGGGCAATAGAGCCAATACCTTGTAATCACTGTCAATGGAAAGTAATCTTTAAAAACTGCATAAAAATTTAAACATAAACCTAAATGCCAGCACCATTTTACTTTTAAAAAACTATACCAAACCACCAGAACACGTGCATATCTCCTCACGGGCACAACGACACAGGTCAGCACCCCTCCTCCAGTTCCCTGATGCTTAGTGGACACAAAACAAAGCCTCTGATGAGTGCCTCTGATCACCCCCGTTAAACATGATGCCCAGAAGTTAAAACTGCCATTAAAATGTGAAACTCTTTACTGCAATTTTGGCAACACAAATAACACCTATTCTATGTAATGTTGTTTTTAAGAGTGCGTACATAGGATGTGGAAAAAAAAAATCAGCTCATTCTAGCCCAATTAGTTGTTTGCCCAGTTAAATGAAGGAAAAGAATTCTTAGGCAATCCCTCCACCAACTGATAGGTGTTCCTACAGAATAAATTAGTGAGTCAAACTCTTGACTAGTGGGTTCTGGAGAAATGTCCAGAAACAGTTGTGGTTTCCAGGGCCATCGAAACAGTGTGACCCAGACAGTGCTTACCGGCAGACCAACGCCAAGGGCACACAGAGCTAATTTAAGGAGGCAGTGACGTCTTTACAGTCACCTATACTTGGGAAACCCTTTGGTTACTGTGATGAATTAGCCAGTTAAGTACCTAACCATTCTCCTTCTTCAAAGCTGGTCAAGTTCACTTTAGGTACATAGCGACCATCAGCGACCCCCCAAAATACATCCAGAGTGCAAACTCCCAGGAGAATAACGCAAAGCTCTCTCACTGATGTGAACTTGTGCAGGAGTTAGCGGGCCCCAGATTCCAATTGTGAGGGTTTACAAATTAATTTGGGTCAATGTGTTAACTGCTCTGTCGTCTTTCTCTCTGTCTGTGAATTAAGACATACATGCTTACCCCCATGGAAGCTGTACTAACCAGAAGACAATGAAATGGCATCCAGAAAGTGCTGAAAAGGAAAAAACCGAAAACAGCCAACCACCCGTCAGTCTATAATTCTACACCCAGTGAAAATTTCTCAGCGTCTGCAGCAGACCTGCATTTTTTTTTATCTTTTTTTTTTTTTTTTTTTTTTTTGCTCTATGCGGGCCTCTCACTGTGTGGCCTCTCCCGTTGCAGAGCACAGGCTCCGGATGCACAGGCTCAGCGGCCATGGCTCACGGGCCCAGCCGCTCCGCAGCATGTGGGATCCTCCTGGACCGGGGCGCGAACCCGTGTCCCCTGCATCGGCAGGCGGACTCTCAACCACTGCGCCACCAGGGAAGCCCAGACCTGCATTTTAAGACACAGTAAACAAAATTCCTCAGGCGCAACAGAAATGATACCAGACGGAAAATGGAATTTATACAAAGCGTGACAGAATGTTAAACCTGTGGGCAAATATAACAGACTTTCACTTACTTGTTTTAAGATTTCTTTAAAGATAATTAACAGTTCAGAGTAAAATTTAATAATAAATTACAGGTTGAATATATATGTTGAAGGAAAATGTGTGACAAAAATTGCACAGAAGACAGGGTGGGCAGTATACTGTTGTGAGCTTCTTACATAGTAAGGAAAGGGGTAGATTATTATTTGAAGGTGTTAAAGATGCATTATAAACGCTAGAGTAAGCACTACGATAAGTTTATTAAAAAATTAAAAAGAAGTATATCTAATAATCCAATGGCGGAGACCAACGAGATCCTACAAAATGAATTTTTATTTTGTACAAAAACTTTTACCTTTATTTCTCTTAAATACTACTTGTAATTTTAATACAAATAATAAGAGGCCCAAACCAGATGAATGTCAAGGTCTTCCTAAGATTTCTATGCAGATTAAAGGTGCACGCTGACTGCACTGAAGAGTTTAAAATGGATGAGTTGTTGCTTTTTATGTTTGCTGACTGACTTCTTAGATGTGGCAGATCTAATATCATGCTTCATGCCCTAAGTAGCTGCAGGGCTGGGTCAGCACTATGTGAGTCTCCCCAGTCCCCCAACCCTACCCACTATGGCATCCCACCCAGCATGGGCGGGCGGGTCTTGATTTCCAGAGCAACCACCAATCAGGCAAATCCTGCTCTCTCTCCCTCAGTGACTGCCTGAGGTACCCCAGACCTTGGAGACCAAAGCCATCTTCTTCCCTGGCTATCAACTGATTCAGAGATGACCCATCAACACCACAGTCGGCCTTATGCTGGAAATTCCTGATTTTCAGTGGTGTTAACTGGAAGGGGCATGAAATAGGCCAGAATGAGGAGAGGAAAGTAGGAAAAACCAGGAAAATCGCAGAAAACCAGATCCAAGGCCCCAATTAATCCATCCATGAGCCAAACGAAGACTTGTATATGACATGAGCCATGCGTTAATATTTAAGAGAACGGAAAATAGATCTTCTGTTACTTCTGGCGTCCAATCCACAACAAGAATACTTCAAAATAATTTAATAAAAACTTTGGAAGGTACATATGATTAAAAACCAGGAGCCAAATTATCCCAAGTTTAAATTAATGACTGAAATAGCGACAGTGAAACACTGACCCTAAACTGTATACAAGGCTTGCTGCCTAGTTTGATGGGGAGTCCAAGGACAGAGAAAGACATAATTGCTGCTCTTAGTTGAACGACGCACTCGTGGAAGAGACAAAACTTATTAAGCATGAGAAACACTACAAGGATCTCAGGACATATTTAAGCCTCGTTTACTATGGCCTACTCCAGTTTCAAAGAGAAAAAAAATACAATCTCCATCGCCTAAAGAATGAGCTCAGAAATTTTCTCCCAGGAATTGGGTCTTCAGTTGGGCTTAAAATGACGAAATTGAATGGAAAATGAGTAGAAGAGAGAACGTAACTCTGGAAATAACGTGGGCAAGAGTGTAGAGGTAAGTACACGTAGAGTGTATTTTGAAGAGAGGGAGAAGGCTGGCCTTTTGGAACAGAGAAGCATATCTGAATGACTCTATTACTTCAGTCACAGATTTTTGAAAATGCATCCCTTCTTCATTCTTTCTCCCTCACATCTGCACTGAGATGCCTTTTACCTCACTTTGTTTCTCCCCTGGATTACAAGTGAATACAGTCAGGAATGAAAATATTTTAGTAAGTGGGGAAAACTTCACCCCAAAATAAATCATTGCTAGTTGTAAATCTCAGCAACTAAAAATACTTTATAGACAACCTAACCTAAATAAGACATAATGATAGATGCTTAGACATAAGATATGGTCCCTGCCCTTAAATAGTTTATCTATAAGGGTAAAAAACCCATACACATGTCTGATTATATTTGGACGCAGGTTATGACAACAGCAGTAAGATAGTAAATTCAGAGACGTGGTTACCACTTCCTGCTGTGGGGATTATAAACTGTAATAAAGTATGTATTAGTCAGCTAGGGCTACTATAACAAAACACCAGAGACTGGGTGGCTAAAACAACAGAATTGTATTTTCTCAGAGTCGTAGAGATTGGGAAGTTGGAGACCAAGGTGCCAGCAAGGTAAGTCTCACTGCGATGCCTCTTCTCTTGGCTTGTAGTGGCCGCCATCTTGCTGTGTGCTCACATGGCCTATTTGTGTATGCTCTTGGGGGAAAAAGAGCAAGGTCGCTGGTGACCCTGCTTCTTCGGGCACTAATCCCAGCATGGGGCCCCACCCATGCAGCCGGAAGGTGTGGAGATGTGCCTGTTTTTTATGCCCCATGCTAGGGGTCTGTGATGGAATCCCATCCAGGCAACTGTGAGAACAGTTCTCTTGAGAACTGTTCGTGTGAGTCTTGCAGGTTCTCAAGGTTCAGAGGAGGGCAAGTTAGCAAAAAGAGGGAAAAGGGAAAAAGAGGAAGGGAATAAAATAGGGGAAAGGTTTTAGGGTCCAAGGGAAGGAAACTGGGTTGTTTTCATCCATTCACACCCCCTTGGGATGTTTCCATGGACGTGCTTCATGGCTTCAGTTATTTTCTACCAATGACATTGGGAGAAAAGACTGTGCTCAACTACACAGGGAAGACTCTACTCTGAACATTTCCTACTAAAGTAGAAAAATAGTTTCGTGTTTAAAAGACCCTGAGGTTTACCAGGGTTTTCTCGCTTTGCGGTTCAAGCTGTCCCTCCTTGTTGAAAATATCTTTGGGTCTCATCTGTAATTATTCTAAAGATCTCCAGACTTACATAGAAGTGCAGGTTACAGATTTTCTTTCCACATCTTTCCTCTTTTACGTGGCTCTGAGTGGACCACCGGGATGAGACAGATTTCCTCTGGTCAGGTAAAGGAAGCAGTGATGTCAGCAGGCGTGGAAGGTTCTTTCCTTTCTGTTTCCCAAGGAAACACGTCTGGTCCCTGACGTGAGTGTGGGTTGCAGACAAGTTGTTAAAATGAAACCTTCTGTTTATGACAAATAATAATGGGCTTAATGTTAGAGTCGTGATATAAAGTCTATCTTTCAGATACAGTTACTTAAACTTCAGGAAGAGTTATTTTAAAGGAAAACATTATTAAACAGCAGTACTGGGCTATGAGGATGTGGCAGACTTCCTGACACTGGAATTCAGTGACTGAGTTTGGGGAAAGGGTGCTGGAGACTTTGCTCTGGCCATATAGCTTCTCTCCCACAAGTACGCATGGCTTGATAGCAACCTCACTGTGATGACAGCAACCTCTGCTACTCACTGTGTGCACGGAGCACGATGACGGTCCCTTCCCCTGTGTCCCCAGTCTGTGTCCCAAGCATCATGTTCTCAGTGAGACACGAGTCATACATTTCCTCCCCATTCGTAAGGCGGTGTCCCGACCTGCACTGACATGAGCCGAAAGATTGTCTCAACCCTGCCTGGGCCATATCATGGCCCTTGATGCAAACCATAACATCCGATGTGCACAGAAAACATTTCCTCTGAAGAGTTCAAGGTTTTAAGCTCAGCCCTTCAGTCAGCAACTAGCTAGTGTGACAAAATGTCCACAAACAGAGGAAGAAAACAGGACACGTGGAGCTGTATCGAGGACAGAGATGGTGTACGGACAGCAGGATATGACAAGAAGAAAGAAACCCCAGGAAAATTTAGTGGACATCTCTTTTTTTTATTTGAAATTAATTTTTATTGGAGTACAGGTGATTTACAATATTGTGTTAGTTTCAGGTGTACAGCAAAGTGAATCAGTTATACATATACATGTGTCCACTCTTTTTCAGATTCTATTCCCATACAGGTCATTACAGAGTACTGAGTAGAGTTCCCTGTGCTTACATACAGTAGGTCCTTTTAGTTGCCTATTTTATATATAGCAGTGTGTATATGTCAATCCCCATCTCCCGATTTATCCCTCCCCTTGCGCCCCTGGTAACCATACGTTTGTTTTCTACATCTGTGACTCGATCTCTGTTTTGTAAATAGGTTCCTTTGTACCATTTCTTTAGATTCCACGTATGAGCGATATCATATGGTATTCGTCTTTCTCTGTCTGACTTACTTCACTCAGTACGACAGT
The DNA here is from genome assembly GCF_949987515.2 of Delphinus delphis. NCBI lineage: Eukaryota > Metazoa > Chordata > Mammalia > Artiodactyla > Delphinidae > Delphinus > Delphinus delphis. The sequence continues at coordinate 120,623,490 of NC_082704.1, forward strand.
CTCTAGTGATGGACGTCTCTTAACCGCTATTACCCTATGAGATGTCGTCTCCACAGTGCTGACGGGCTAATATCTTTGAGTGTGTGCTCCGGGCCAGACCCTTCACAAGTCTCACTCACTCCTCTGAGCCAAGGGAGAAACAACTACCCCTGATTTATGCACAGAAGGCAGCACAGCAACACGCAACGAGCAGACGCTCTGTAAATGTCAGGACTGCATTACCTGTTGTGTGGTGCTGGGCAGTTAGTAAAAGGGATCACCAACCACGCCTGCCTTACCGGGAACCTCTGAGGATTAAATGTGATGCTTCATGTGGGGCTAGTACTTAGGAGAAGCTCAGTGGATGCTAATTATTATTATTTGCCCAGAAAAGGACATGGAGGCCTTAGAGAAATATACTACTCTGTCCAATTTCATGTAACTAACAAGCTTAGCGGCTATGGCTGTAAGCAACTAACCATGACATAATAATTAAGGGCAGGGAATCCTTTTTTTTGTTTACATCTGTCCACAGAGCACACAGTAAGAACTCCAAGTTGCTTTCTCCACAACACCTCGTCTTTCTGTTCCTATTCTCGTGTGAAGAGCAACTGTGCTCGTGTTACGGCTTTTTGAGAAATGCCGTTCAGTCCACTCCTGTGGCCAGGCCAGACCAAAGAATGCTTTTCAGCGGAAGGGCTGCAAAGGTTAGGCTCAAGGTAACGATGCAAAGAAGCCCCTGCGCCTTCTGGGTCCGACCACCATGGAGGGGAGATTGACTGTCAACGGAGTCATAGACCCCTACAGCTGGAGGGGGCTTATAGTTCAGCTAGTCTAGCCACGCCCTTCTCCCCAAAGGTAGCAGGAATGCAAACTTCAGCTTGTACTTGCCATGCACGAGGCCACTTTGTCCTTGGGGGAGAGCCACTCAGCAGGACCAGGGATGAAAGGGACAGAAGCATGACACACTTTCCTACAGGGAGGGGGCAGTAATGTGATGGAGCTAAGGACATCTTCATCTCAAGAGCAGGCAAACGATTTCTAAGGGCTGGAGCTGCTCTGTGATACCTTCTAGTGACACGTGAAAGCCCTTTAACCGGATTAAAAACAAAACAGAAAGTTGATTTCCAATCCAGATAGCTCAGGGCCCTGAAACTCCTCTGCATTACACGCAGCAATGCGAATAAAAAGTAAAAGAGAAGATTTAAATACCGGTAGGATAAAGCCAGAGGTCTGCCAACGGGGCTCATGATTTCCCATGAGTTGGTCTCCACTGAAACAGCAAGACTTGCATTTTCCTTACCTAGGAGGGGCACCGGAGCTAGGTTTACCTGCATGAAACTAAGGACTCAGGAAAGGAAGCTGATCAAAGTGGTGGCTGTCTTACACTGCCTGATAGCTATGGCTTCAGGACTCAGATGAAGTGGACACACTTCCAACCAGGAGATAGAGTGACTGCCTCACTCAGCAATACAAGGATCAGCCATGTTCCCAGGCTCACTGTGCACAGAGATTAACAACCACGATGGACCCCTGGACTAAAGACTCCTTCTCTAAATAAACTTGCAAATACAAGTTCACAAACATTCAGAGAATTATGAGACTACGGAAAACAGCCAATGAAACCAAAGGTAGTAAGATAAGTTTAATCCACTTGACAGTAAAAAATAGAAACGTGATGATTTAAAAATAACTATTCTGGATGCCCAAAAGGATACATGGAAGGTGAATCTTATAAAAAAAAAAACAAATCGGAAAAAAAAGCAAGATATGGAATAAAGGTGGACTTATGAAAAGAAAGAGATAATTGGAAATATTGAAGATGAAAATGACATTCTTGAAAATTTTAAAAGAAAAAAAAAAACACTAAAGGAATAGGATAAATACTAGACTGGACAAATCCAAACAGAGAATTTGTAATGAGGAAAGCGGTGTGTACAAATTTACTCAGAGTCAGCACAGAGACAGAAGAAAAATATGAAAAAGGAGTTAAGCAATATGGGGAATAAGCTGAAAAGCTGCTACACATATGGAATTAAAGTTCCAGAAGAATATAAACATTTTAAAAAGTAATAGCTGGGGCTTCCCTGATGGCGCAGTGGTTGAGAGTCTGCCTGCCGATGCAGGGGACACGAGTTCGAGCCCTGGTCTGGGAAGATCCCACATGCCGCGGAGCAACTGGGCCTGTGAGCCACAACTACTGAGCCTGCGCTTCTGGAGCCTGTGCTCCGCAACAAGAGAGGCCGCGATAGTGAGAGGCCCGCGCACCGCGATGAAGAGTGGCCCCCGCTCGCCGCAACTAGAGAAAGCCCTCGCACAGAAACGAAGACCCAACACAGCCAAAAATAAATTAAAAAAAAAAAAAGTAATAGCTGGTAACTTCACAGAAATTAGGAAACAGTATTCCAATCACAAGTGCAATCAAATACCAAGCAGGATCAACAGAAACCACAAGTCCTTGGCAATCACAGTGAAACTGCACCATTTCAAGGATGCATATAAACTGACAGAATGAACCAAAGAGAGGCACCGCTGACCTGAAATGAGTTGCCGTGCCAGCAGATTTCTCATTTACAAATTTATCATTTCTAGTTTATAAAAACTGTGCCAGAAGGTAATATAAGGGAAAATATACAACTGTCAAAAATCTCCTCTCAGGAATTGTTAGAAAAAGTAAGCAGGAAAAAAAAACAAAAACAAGAAATCATTACGGACACAGAAGAGTTGAACAGCACTCTTGGCATCGTAACCTAACTGACATTTATGGAACCCTCCACCCGACAGCAGCAGAATACACATTCTTCTCAAGGGACAAGCGGAACATTTATCGAGACCGGTGATGTGTGTGGGGGGTCATGATAAAAGTGTTTCCATAAAGTTAAAGGGACTGAAAATGTACGCACTATGTTTATTGATAAAAAAATAAAAAACCAATAGCAAAAGTGTCATTAGGTCCCATGTGTCGATTTTTGGTTTTCTTTCCATTTCTCTAGGAGGGGGTCAAAAAGGATCTTGCTGTGGTTTATGTCATAGAGTGTTCTGCCTATGTTTTCCTCTAAGAGTTTGATAGTGTCTGGCCTTCCACTTAGGTCTCTAATCCATTTTGAGTGTATTTTTGTGGATGGTGTCAGGGAGTGTTCTAATTTCATTCTTGTACATGTGTCTGTCCATTTTCCCAGCACCACTTATGGAAGAGGCTGTCTTTTCTCCATTGTATATTCTTGCCTCCTTTATCAAAGATAAAGTGACCATAGGTGTGTGGGTTTATCTCTGGGCTTTCTATCCTGTTCCGTTGATCTCTATGTCTGTTTTTGTGCCAGCACTATACTGTCTTGATGACTGAAGCTTTGTAATATAGTCTGAAGTCAGGGAGCCTGACTCCTCCAGAGGAAACCATAAACAAGATGAAAAGACAACCCTCAGAATGGGAGAAAATATTTGCAAATGAAGCAACTGACCAAGGGTTAATCTCCAAAATATACAAGCAGCTCATGTAGCTCAATATCAAGAAAACAAACAACCCAATCCAAAAATAGGCAGAACACCTAAATAGACATTGCTCCAAAGAAGATATACAGATTGCCAACAAACACATGAAAGGATGCTCAACATCATTAATCATTAGAGAAATGCAAATCAAAAGTACAATGAGGTAACACCTCACACTGGTCAGAATGGCCATCATCAAAAAATCTACAAGTAATAAATGCTGGAGAGGGTGTGGAGAAAAGGGAACCCTCTCGCACTGTTGGTGGGAATGTAAATTGATACAGCCACTATGGAGGTTCCTTAAAAAACTAAAAATAGAACTACCATACGACCCAGCAATCCCACTACTGGGCGTATACCCTGTGAAAACCATAATTCAAAAAGAGTCATGTACCACAATGTTCACTGCAGCTCTATTTACAATAGCCAGGACATGGAAGCAACCTAAGTGCCCATCCACAGATGAATGGATAAAGATGTGGCACATATATACAATGGAATATTACTCAGCCATAAAAAGAAACAAAATTGAGTTATTTGTAGTGAGGTGGATGGCCCTAGAGTCTGTCATACAGAGTGAAGTAAGTCAGAAAGAGAAAAACAAATACCGTATGCTAACACATATATATGAATCTAAAAAAAGAAAAAAAAAAAGGTTCTGAAGAACGTAGGGGCAGGACAGGAATAAAGACGCAGACATAGAGAATGGACCTGAGGACACGTAGAGGGGGAAGGGTAAGCTGGGACAAAGTGAGACAGTGGCATGGACATATATACACTACCAAACGTAAAACAGATAGCTAGCGGGAAGCAGGCTCATAGCACAGGGAGATCAGCTCAGTGCTTTGTGACCACCTAGAGGCGTGGGATAGGGAGGGTGGGAGGGAGATGCCAGAGGGAGGAGATATGGGGATATATGTATACATACAGCTGATTCATTTTGTTATACAGCAGAAATTAACACACCATTGTAAAGCAATTATACTCCAAGAAAGATGTTAAAAAAAAAAATCAATAGCAAGAGTGTCTAAGAAATTCCAATATGTTTGGAAATTCAGCAACATGCTCCTAAGAGCCCATGGGACATAAAAAGAATGACAACAGCAATTAGAAAACGTTTAAAACTGAATGATAAAGAGAACTCGGCACATCAAACTTTGTGGGATGCAGCTAAAGCATGCTGGTAGGAAAATTTATAGATCTAAACATTCACAGAAGAAGAAAGGTTTAAAATCAACAATCTGGGCTTCCCTAGCAGCGCAGTGGTTGAGAATCCGCCTGCCAATGCAGGGGACAAGGGCTCGAGCCCTGGTCCAGGAAGATCCCACATGCCGCAGAGCAACTAAGCCCACGTGCCACAACTCCTGAGCCTGCGCTCTAGAGCCCGCGAGCCACAACTACTGAGCCTACGTGCCACAACTACCGAAGCCCGCACGCCTCGAGCCCGTGCTCTGCAAGGACAAACTACCGCGATGAGAAGCCCGCACACCGCGAACTCTCCGCAACTAGAGAAGGCCCGTGTGCAGCAACGAAGACCCAATGAAGCCAAAAATAAATAAATAAATTTAAAAAATAAATAAATAAAAATAAAAATCAACAAACTGACCTTCTACTTAAGCTAGAAAAAGGAGAGCAAATTAAACCCAAATTAAGTTAAAATGAAGAAAAAATCAAAGATAACATTGGAACCACTGAAATAGAAAATAAATAAGAGCAAATACTAACGAAACTAAAATGTGGCACATTGAAAAAGATGAATAGAATGCACAAACCTGATCCAACATGGGGGGTGGCATGGGGAGTAGGGCAGACGTGAAGGAGGGAGAATGGGGTGGACAGAGGGAGCAACCGCCAGTATTAATAAGGGACATCACTGAACTTATTACATGACGTTAAGGAGATGCTGTGAAAAAATTCAGGGCAATAAATTTAAACTCCTCGATAAAATCAACATTAAAAAAATCTGCCAGAAAGAGACATAACAGAAACAAAATCAGAACAGCCCTGAAATTGAATTTGTAAAGAAAATCTCCCTCCAAACAAAATTTGATACCAAACAGATCTATTGATGAATTCTAAGAAACATGAAAGGAAGGAACAATATGAAACTTACAAACTCCTTCAGAAAATGGAAGAACAGAAGACACTAAACATATAATTTAATAAAGCCAGAATAAGCCCAATACCAAAACCAGGTAAGAATAGTGTACAAAAAAAAAAAAAAAACACACACACACACACACACAACAGTCCTTAGCAAAATCAAATCCAGCAATAATCAGGAATAGAAGATAATATATTATGGCCAAGTGAGATCTTCCATAAATGCAAGGCTGGATTAGCCTTACAAAAACCAACCAACGTTGGGACTTCCCTGGTGGTCCAATGGTAAAGAATCCACCTTCCAATGCAGGGGACGCAGGTTCAACCCGCGGTCAGGGAACTAAGATCCCACATGCCTCGGGGGCAACTAAGCTCTGCGCCACAACTACTGAGCCCGCGCGCCTCAACGAAAGAGCCTGCATGCCGCAAACTACAGAGCCCACGTGCCCTGGAGCCTGCGCACCACAACTAGAGAGAGAAAACCTGCACGCCACAGCTAGAGAGAAGCCCGTGCCGCAATGAAAGATCCCACATGCCTCATCGAAGATCCCACATGCTGCAACTAAGACCTGATGCAGCCTAAAACAAATAAGATAAATATTTTTAAAAACTAACCAACGCAGCCTGTTGTATTAATAATTTAAAAGAGAAAATAAGGTAACTTGAGTAGATGGCTTTGGATAAGTTCGAGACCTAGATGTGATTATGGGAGTCTGATGGTGAAAGACCAAATACTTTCCACTAAAACTGTGCACTAAGATAAGGATCAAAAAAGAAAGAATATTCACTCTCATTTTTATTTGATATTATATTAGAGATCATAGTGAGTACAGTAATACAATAAACTGTATTATTTAAGGTAAGAATATTAAGAGGGTAGAGGTAAGCTTCTAGCACTGCAGAAACACGGTTTTGTATGTAGAAAATGCTAAAGTATATAAAACAGTTATTCATCCTAATTAGTGAATTTAGTGTGGTACAGAATCAAAGGTCGATATACAAAGGTTAGTTCTATTTTTATACAATAGTAACAAATGGAATTTTAGGTACCAAAATGCCATCCATGATAACATCCTAAAACATAGAATAATAGGGATACACTCAAAAGGGGAGCCAAACCTCTACCCGAAAATAACAAACCGTTGCTGAGAGGGAATTAAAGCGGATTTAGATAAATGAAAAGATAAATCATGCTCACGGATTAGAAGACTCCACATCGTTAAGATCTCAATTCTCTCCAGATTACCTATAGATGGAAGGCAGTTCTAATTATATTTCCAGCAAGCTTTGCTGACAAGCCATTCTCAAAATTTACAAAAAAGTTGCAAAGGACCCAGAATAGCCAAAATAACTTTGAGAAACAAATCTGGACGACCCACATTACTTGCTTTCGAGAGTTATTCTGAAGCCAGAGTAGTCAAGACTGAGACCAGGTCTGCATGGCGGTAGGAAAAGGACACACAAATGGATCAAGGGAATAAAAGTGGGTGTTCGGAAAGAGATGCACACACACTGTACACATTGTGAAACGAAACCAGGCCAAAGTATCAGTAATTTTATGGAGGAAGGGAGAGATTTTTCAAAATACAATAATGGAGTCCAAGATGGAGTCAGCTAATCACAGCCTCCTCCTTCCACTGAATACAGCTGACGTCTCTGGACAAAATCCCCCAAACTATGACTTGAGCTAAGAAGTGAAAAACAGACACATGAGGGACTAAAATAAAAGCTTGAATAAGTTCCCATAACAGGACTGAGTTTCCCATTTTTTCCTTCTTGGTTTTCTGCCTTAGACCAGAAGGCTGACGGGTCCGGAACTGAGCAGTGAGCTCCGTAACTGCAGGACGGAGCCCGTGTGTCCAGCCGGAGACCCAGAGGAAGGGGCTCCCGTGTGCCGAGAGTGAGGAAGGAGGGGACACACGCTCCTCTGCGCTCTGCATTTTCCCCTCTCTCTCCTGCCTGACCCACATCGGACAGCTGCACTGCTGTGGCGGCAGCTCCCGGGGCAGACAGCTCAGATCCCTCCCAAAGGGAGACCCAGCCCATCTCTTTTCTCCAGAGAAAGAAGGAAAAGAAACCCCTGTGGCCTGTGGAGTGTTGACGAACCCCGGTTACCACTTCCTCTCTTTTATTTCTCTGTGTTTTACCCCAAAGGCGGCCCCAAGTCACACAGAACCACACCTAACGGGCTGGCGGGGCAGGGAGGCTAAAACTCTGATAAAAACCTGTCTTTGTTTCTGGCCAGAGGAATCAGGTACAGGGGTGTCTGGGAGCCACAGAGCGTGCGGTATGCTTGGCAGACTTAACGAAATGAAAATACAGGATTCCTAGTAAAGATAAAATTTGGGATAAGCAATACGTCTTTGATATAAGTATGGTGCATGTTCTATACTAAAACATTATTCACTGTGTATCTGAACTGGGCATCCTGTATTTTCCCTGGTGACCCAATATGGGGCTAATTCCACAGAGAGGAGAGCTGGGAAAGACATCTCCTGTTCTGTGTATGAGCCATCTGAAGTCTCGGTCTTATCTTACTCCTGAACTGTGCATGCACGGAGCAGACCCAACCAGAGCAAAGGCTCTGGGACCTTAACCAGGATATCAATCCCTTCCGGAAACCCAGACAACCCTCTAAGGGACGCATGCGTCAGGCAGACTCAAAGTGCCCGGCACAGGCTCTGAAACTTGATCTGAGTTGGGACTGCTACCCACAGAAAGTGGGAGACGAGGCAGGGTTTGAACTGAACCAATTGTAGGCCAATTAAAAACAATAATAAATTCCCCAAACTGGTTATGAAACAACTGGACGTCTACATGGAAAACCAGTAAATCTGAACGCATCAGACACCAAAACCTAAAATCTGATGTTATAAAATACTTCTGGAATAAAACAAAAGCATGTTGTGTGATACTAGGTGGCCAAAGACTTCTCAGACAGGACACAGAATGCATTCATCATAAAGGAAAAGGTAATAAATTAGGCTTTTCAAAATTAAAAAAAACAAACTTCTATTCATCAGAAGATACCTTTAAGAAAAGGAAAAATGAAGACACCAAATAGAAAATAATCGCAATACAGACATGTGGTCAATCCTTGCCTTACAATACTATCTAAAAATATCCATTTATCTTAAGAAAAAGGAAAGGAATGAAGGGCTTGGTCAGACACTCCACAGAGAAAGATACCGACATGGCCAAGAGTAAGTACTTACCATCCTTATTCACCAGAGAAGGGCAAGTTTAAACCCCAGAGAGAGACCACTCAACACTCCCCGGAATGACTGGAATGCCCCAATGCGGCCGAGACTGTGGAGCGACCGGAACTCTCACACCGTTGACGGGGTGTGTAGGGTGTGCTATACTCGCAAAAACAGTTTCTCATAGTTAGACATACACCATGATCCGGCAATTCCATTCCCGAGTACTCACCCGAGAGAAATAAAAATGTATGTCCACGCAAAGACTTGCTCACGCAAGCTTTATTCATCAGAGCCCAAGGCTGGAGAGCATCTAAGGTCCATCCACAGGAGGAGAGACCAACGAACTGTCTATTTATGCAAGGAACGCCCTCAGCAGTACAAGGAATGAGCTATCTATACACACCCTACCATGCACGCATCTCGAGAACACTACCCTCGAGTGAAGGAAGCCGAACGCCAATGAGAACACCGTGAAATTACATTTACAGGACGTTTTAGAACAGGTGAAGCTCATTCACCGTGAAAGAATTGAGAACGGTAGGCTCGGGGGGAGGGTTGGGTGGACTGGGAAGAGACCACCTGGGCAGGTGCACGAGGGGGCTTTCTGGGGTTGTGTGTCTCGACAGGGGTGTGTTTTGCACAGATGTGCTTTACACTATTCCTCAGACCAGCACTATGTAAATCATTTTTTAAAACCTCATAAAGATATTGAAAATTTGACATTATTTCCTTTTATTTTGCACAGGGAAAGACACCACAAATGAGGTAAAAATCAAGACACAGACAAGAACACAGCTTATGCAACTTCAGTTTACTGACACGGACTGTATCTGGATATGTATTTTTTAAAGCAACAAACGCGTAATTTAAAAAATCCTCAAGACATTTAAAAGTGGGCAAATTATACGGAATGCAGTTTTTGAAGAGCAAACCCAAATGGACAATGTCCGAAAGAGCTTGACCTCACTGTGAGTCAGAGAACTACAAAATCCCACGAAGGCATGCACGTCCATCCCACATGAGTGGAATATTACTGTGTGTTCAGGGGAACATCAGTGTTGATGTAATTCCTTGGGTGGGCAATTGGCAACACTGAGCCAAGTCAGTCATGCGCTGGATCCTACCACCTGGACCGCCTGGGAAATCCACCTCCACGTGTATATGCTGGAGCACAAGCTCCCAACCCTGTCTGCAGGCCAGAATCACTGCTCTACAATGTGCTATACCAAACATGCTTGGGCCCCATTCCTTGCCCATCAAATACAAGCGTTTCTCTGGAGGAAGAGTTTATGTCAGTCCCAGGTGCCTGTTAGACTCTCCCAAAGCGTTCTTCCCAAAGAGCAAAACCTGGTCATCCTTCACCCACTGAATCTGATCATGTTGGCCAGGAGAGGTCTGGTCAAGGAACCTCGGCTACCCAGTATGTTCTCCTGGGGAACTCTTGAAAATCTTGACACCCAGATTGCAATCCAAAAATCTCGGATTTGGACTCCATACACTGTACAAGCAAACTACGGCGTCGTGTGCAATAGGGGAAAAAACTGCGAGCGACTTAGATGTTCGCTGATAGGATAATGCCTACGTATATTATAGTATACACATAATAAAATCTATCCTGCACTGAAAATTAATGAATTTATATCCTCATCTAACAGCATGACCGAAACTCACACACACAATTTTGTGAAAAAAGCAAGTACAAAAGAATAGAGACACTAGGATGCCATTTCCATAACTTAAGCACATTGAACCGTACTAGGTATTGTTTACAGATGCACACGTATGATCAAAGTACAATAGCTCACACGACGATCATAAAAACCAAGTAAGGGTTAGTAGTTACGTGTGGGAAGGGAAGGAGAGAAAGGGGATAGGAAGCAATGGATGTGGTCAATGATTCTGTCTGTATAATACTTTCTACAGCCAACGAGGCAAAATACTAGAACTAAGTGCAAAACCATTCATTATAACATTCTTTATACTCTTCTGTGTGTTAAAAAACATTTTATTATCAGAAAGCATTTATAATAAACACTACTAAAAACATAACCAACCAGAAAGCAGAACTACCGTATGTACCCAGGTGTTAACACCAAAGTTGTGTAACTCTTCCTTCCTAAACTGTCTTCCCTTTACCACTTTTCCTACTTGTTATTAACACAGTAAGCTTAACAAAGGTGAAAACACACACACTTTTAAACCCTACTGTGTTTACAATATGGTTTATTCATCCGTAGAGAAAAATGCATAGAATCGGATCTAATTTCACTGCAGAACGGAACACTTCAAGCTCAGGGTTGGAATCTGGTCAATTCGTGATTGCTTCCAGACCCTAACACCCAAGCATGATGAAGTGTGAACTCAGGATACCTTTTAGCCTAATAAGTGCCACAATCCTGGCTATTTCCAAGGAAAAGTCTCTCAAAGCAGACTCAGCTTACTAATAGGTTTAGAAAGGATCAGTCTTTGCCATAAAAAGCAACTTTTCTCTTGGACTCGACTGCACTGTTTAAATAATTTACAAAAACCTTGCCTTGCTTTCTGTTCTCTGTTGGAAATGTCACTTTGTAGCTGTCAGACTCCTTCTTACATCAGAACCAAGCAATCCAGGGAGGTGGGGAAAGAGGTCGGGCACTGAAAATGTTTCAAAACGGTTTTGCTACTTTTCAAAGCTGAAACCATAGCAGTTACTTTATACTGGGGACATCACGCACATGTGCGTCACCCACGTCCCTCTGGAGTCCAAGTTCGTCCACAGTCACCACGGTGGAATGACCGAGTTGAAATGAACTGCCCAGGGCATGATGCACCATCAGTTTCTTTCTGCAGGGACGGGGGTGCAGCCTCCAGGTCCACGCGTTTTCTCCACGCACATCCCAATTCCTACGGAGCATGACTCAGGGATTCAAATACTCCCGGTGCAGCAGGGGCTCCTCGGAGGGGAAAGAAACTTACATCTAAACGCATCCTATACGCTACACGCATGACACTATTTTATTAAATCCCCAACTGGTCCGAAATCGCATCCTTACACCTGTCGTACCCAAGAGGAACATGAGATTAGGGGTGCAAATGTTCTAGCCCTCGCAGCACAGCTTGTGTGTGGCGAGTCCTATGCTCACAGAGCCTGCGCTCCTCCAGTTCATGCTTCAGCCCCGGTGCTGCTTATCCAGGGTCTGTGTCTCTGCACTCCCCCCGCCACCCGCCGCTCCTTATCCGCCACAGTCCGCGCTTTCACTCGGCCACCTGCTCCCTGCACTGCCCGTTTCACACCTGCCCACGTGATCTCGCTGCCTCTACCTTGGGAGCACGCTGGAAGCTCCCTTGACCCTGCTCAGTTTCCTCTCCTGTGTCCTATGCTTTTGTACCAATCCTGCATTGGTGGGAGGATTCCTGGATATACAGAAAAGTTGGGGAGGTTCTAGTCATAGAGTGAGTTCTCCTGTATCCCTCAGCCAGTTTCCCTCACGTTATCTCACGTGACCATGGGACGTCCGTCACAGCTAAGAACTTAGCTACTATTTGCTACACTCCAGACTGTATGTGGATTTCCTAGTTGCTCCACTAATGTCCTCTTCTCGTTCCAGGTTCCATTCCGTCACCGTGTCTCATCAGCCTCCTCTGATGTGTGGCAGGTTTCTGTCTTTCCTTGTTTTTCATGACCTTGACAACACTGAAGGGTACTGCTCAGGTACCTGTGGAATGGCCCTCCATCTGGGTTTGCCAGACGCTTCTGTCAGCATGACCGTGGGGTTAGGGGTTTGGGGGACGAATACACAGAGGGGAAGCGCCCTTCTCACCACGGCACACGGGGCGCACGATAAGGGTACGGTGCGAAGACCCTTGAAGCCATCGTGTACTAACGGGGAACGCCTGGTTCTCAAAGAGTCTGTGACGCTTCTGGAAACTCTGGTTTTCATAATGCCTCTGCTCACAATGTCTTGTCGAGCACAGCATTCTCGGCTGCATCTGGATCACGGGATGTCATACGTTTCCAACAAGACCGGTGAGAACTGAGCTACTGGGCAAATAAATGAAGAAACAGACCAGCAGGTGGGCGATGATTACTTTGGAAAATGCCTCCTTGCTCTGTTGGCTGTAAGACCACTGCTGCCACCGTGATTCTGTTCCTCTAGCATCTGTTATAAACAGCTGCACCCTTCGGCAAACAGTGCCACCTCCCATGCATAATAAATACATCTTCCCGGGCACTTGTGGCTCTGTGTGTGGCCCAACTCAGCCTGGGATGTGGGCCTGCAAAAATAGAATAATTCTTCCACTTTGAGAGAGAATGAGTCCTTGTGAAACTTTAGCTTGGTTGAAAGGACACACACAAGGCACACATTTCCTGTCTACAAAATTCATCCAGCAGATACCACGGGGGTGGCGTTCTGAAGTGTATTAATGCTGGTGGATGGAGTTTGAGATTTTTACAAAGTAGAAATAGATACAAATATCTCCTTCCTTTCTTTTTATCCACTCGAGTCTTTTCTCGCTCACGAACTAAACTTGAACTCCACATCAGTGGTTCTCAACCCTACTGACTGCCCCCCAGCTCCCCAGGGCCCTGGCCGGCGGGATGTCTGCAGATGTTTCTGGAGACAGTTTTGATCGTCACAGGCAAGGGGCGGGGAGCGGTACTGGCGTCTGGTGGGTGGAGCCCAGGGGTGCCGCTAAGCATCCCGCAGGGCACAGGGCACCCCACGATGAAGAACCATCTGGCCCCAAAGGTCAGTAGTGCCAAGGCTGGGAACACCCGGAGTGGGTGTGCTGATTCTCCACGTTCTCACGTCTCCATCCCAGCGCCGCTGGGGCGCAACCCCTCCCTCTCTTCTCCCGTCCTTAGCGTCGCGGTTTGACCACTGGCTCCCTCGGCTGCGACCTGCCTCAGCCGCACTGGGGCTTGTGACCCCGCGGAGACCTCACCGTTCCTGGGGACCCTGCTCCTGGGTCTCCCCGAGACCCTGGCTGCCTTTACGCGCTCTGCCGGTCCAGCTCCAGTCCTCTCTGCCCGAGCACAGGGCTAGAAGGGCCCCAGCGGAGAGTGCCAGCCTCAGCTACACACTTCATAGGTTACAGTGCTGTGCGCTCTCGCACGAGACGCCCCCTAAAATTATTCTTGAAGCCATTAGACTCGTTTCAGCTTCGGCACCCTGTCCTTCCCGTAAGTCAGTATGTTCCAACCCGAGTCCCCCCCGCCCCACTCTCCTGTCACACGACTTCACTTCTGTAAACGACACTGATTTCCCAGGCATCCAGGCTCAGACCTTCACTCCTCTACTGGTTCCATGCTCAGTCATTCCCTATGACATCAGTCATCCTCGCCCAGATACAAAACTCACGACTTCCTTCTCGGAAATGCCTTCCCCAGGCATCTCTTTCTTGCCACCTCATCGGAGAATGTCACGTTTCTCGCTCACAATGTCTCTGTCTTTAGTTCATCAACCTCCTAACTGGGCTGTCATTCCTAATCACCTCGTCTCCAGTGGTGGATAATTTTCCTTGCTATCACTAGTTCGTGTCCCAGCCTCCACCTGTCCCTCCCTCATCTCACTCCCTTCTGTGTCACCCACTGGTCCCGCCAATTTGAAAAAGAAAACAAGAACTTTTCAGTTGGGAGCATTTTTAGATTCACAGAAAAGCTGCAAAGAGAGTACAAACAGTTACCGTTCACCAGTCGTCCAGTTTCCCCTCCTGTTAAAGTTTTCCATCCTGAGAGCGTACACACTAAGGAACGCTAAGGAACCCACATCGGTGCACTGCTATTAACTAAACTAGATTTTCTTGGACTTTTAGGGGTTCTCTCACTGAAGTTCCTTTTCTGTTCCAGGATCCAGTCCTGGACACACCACTGCCTTTGGTGATGTCACCTTAGTCCTCTCTGGATGGGAACTTTCCTCAGACTTCCCCTGTTTTGGATGACCTTGACAGATGTGAGAAGCACGGGTCGGATATTTAGCACAACCCATTCAATCTGGGTTTTACTGGATGTTGCTGTTACGATGAGACTGGGGTTATGGGTTTTGGAAAAGAAGACCAGAGAGGTGCGGCACCCTTGTCATGACACCAAATCAGGGGTGCCTGCTGTGCCCACAGCATCTCTGGGTAAGAGAGTGTTTGCCCATCTTTCCACTAGAGTTACCATCTTCCGCTTTCCACGTGCTCTTTCGGAAGCAATTCGTTAAGTCCAGCCACACTCAAAGACTTAGTGATGAGAGCTATCCGCTCTATGCTTGCAAACTTATTTCTAATTTTTTTTATCCCACCCAGAACACATTTATCGTTTCTCCAACTCAAATTCTCCACGAAGGCCTGAAAGCTACTTTGTACCTGGGGCATTCTTTGATTTCCCCTGTGATGGAATTCTCTTATCAAGCGCCCACATGACGGTTCATTTCATGTGTCACCTTCCTTGACCGGCCAAGGGGTACCTCAGCTACACATTATCTGGGTGTGCCTGTGACGGTGTTTCTGGATGAGATGGGCATTTGAACGGGGGGATTCAGTAAAGCAGACGGCTCTCCCCCGTGTGGGTGGCATCACCTGATAAGCTGAGGGCCTGAAAAGAACAAAAGGCAGAGGAAGGAGGAATTCACCGCTGCCCCCACCCCCCCCTTTTTTTTTTTTGTCTCACTGCATGAATTGGGACATCTTTTCTCATCTTCTCCCGCCTGGGATTTACACCATCAGCGGCCCCGGTCCTCAGGCCCTTGGACTCAGACTGAAATATACTATCTGCTTTCCTGGGTCTCCAGTTCACAGAGGGGAGATGGTGGGACTTCTCAGCCTCCATCATCACATGAGCTAATCCCTTATAATAAGCATCAAAACACACACATATATATGGCTTCTACTGGTTCTGTCGCTCTGGAGAATCCTAATACAACACAGAAACTAAGTGCAGACCCGCACTCAGCATATTTTGAGGATGTTTCCTCTCCTCCATCCCACACACATCTCTGCTGTGTTCTGCTGCCTTCCATTTCACTTCAGAGTTTTGTATGTCTCTGGTTATCCCCTGCCTCTGCTCCAGGATTTCCTGCTTTCCTGCAACGGAAGTCCTGTCTCATGCAAAACCCTGTCCATCAGAAACATTCAGAAGATACTTGCCAAGGGAAATGAATGAGCCATTCAGCGACAGCGTGTGTTTATATCCTCGCTCACAAGATCGTATTTCTTGCACCAAAGCAACACTAATGCGGGTTTAATTAAGACAATGTTGAAATATTTTTTATTGCAAAGCATGGAAGCGTGCAAGGGCTCCCAAATGCAGCCCAGTGTTAAACATGAGGCAGATGCACAATATATTTTTTAAAATATATATTTTGCTTTTCAAAAAATTAATTCCACGAAAATGAAAGCCTAGGTAAGTGGAGCAGAACAGAGCAATTCGTAGACACCAGTAGGGGTTTAGTGAACCCCAGGGGCAGAATGGCATGAACTCAGAGATGCACCCTGCAGAACCAGGCTCAGCTTTGAACCTTCCAGAAGGCGTTCCTTGGTACCCTACTTGGAAACCAATGTCTCCTTCCTTTGAAATCTGAAAAAATCTTTCCTCACACTCCCTTTCACCTCGTCTTTATTCACTTATGCTGTTACTTGGCATTGCATATAGCAGAATGATTATTCTTGCCTGTTGTTTCTATAAATGGCTCTCCTTGTGGTAAACCCCCGTCTCCATGTGCTTCCTTTGCCTGGGCACGAATGATACCCACAGAAGATGACTCTATGTCAATAGATTCTGTGAGTTCTGACAGTCACATGTCTTCACTTTGCTTCCCTCAGCATGAGACAATGATCTTGAATTTTTAGGAGGAAAGACGAGCAGCTGCTCCTGTTCTATGACAAGAGACCTGAGAAACTCCCATGGGCCTTTTGTTTAAGCAAAGTGAGCTACTTTCTCAAAGTAAAACGCATACAGCAGGGGTCCCCAACCTCCTGCTGCCTTGGGACTTGTTCAGTAGAAACCTGCATGCCAGGACACTCCCCTTCCCTAGCTTTCCACCAGTGCATTTACTCCAATAGCTCTGTTCATCTTGAAAACTACGAAAAATACTTCCAATTCTGCTTCTCATAAGCAAACACAGAAAATATACCAACACTATTTTGATCACATTCAAATTATGGGGTTTTTTTTTTTTGAGATGTCTGTCACATTCTTTTTTAAAAAAATTGTATTGGAGTATAGTTGATTTACAATGTTGTGTTAGTTTCAGGTGTACAACAAAGTGATTCAGTTAGATGTATACATGTATCTATTCTTTTTTAGATTCTTTTCCCATAGAGGCCATTACAGAGTACTGAGTAGAGTTCCCTGTGCTCTACAGCAGGTCCTTATTAGTGATCTGTTTTACATATAGTAGTGTGTATCTGTCAATGCCAACCTGCTCAGCCATAAAAGAGAAGGAAATAATGCCATTTGCAGCAACAAGGATGGACCTAGAGACTGTCATACTGAGTGAAGTCAGTCAGATAGAGAAAGAAATATCATATGATATTGCTTACATGTGGAATCTAAAAAAAAAGGGTACAGATGAACTTATCTACAAAACAGAAATAGAGTTACAGATGCAGAAAACAGACTTATGGTCACCAAGGGATGACAGGGAGGGGAAGGGATACATTAGAAGATTGGGATCGAGAGATACACATGACTGTATATAAAACAAATTATATACAGTAAAACAAATTATGTTTTCTTCCCAGCCTGAACTAGATACTGGGCTCTCCGGAGGTATCAGCCTAGTGTATTTTTACTCCAAACAAGATCATTCATGCTTAATGATTAAATAACTGACTTCATTATTTAAAAGACCACACCTGTTAAATGCTGAGTCTATGTGGAGTGACTGTTCCACTTTTTACCTCATGCTTTTCCGGGCTTCATCTACTATGCACTGTTAACACGTGTGTGTTGACTAAATAGTTCTGGAAAATGCAGACATGTCTCGAATAAGACCGCAGCCCTTGCCTAAGTAACACTGTTAGCTTTGGGAGGACGATTCTGTCCTGCTCAGACCATACAATGAGGCCGTGTCTCGGGAGTCGTCCCTCAGCCTCCTGTCAGATGCAGGAGACCTGCACTCGTCACTGTGCTCTCACAACTCTGAGCTGACCCAGTGTGATGGTACACGTATGAACGCCTCGTCACAACCCATCCATCACCAGGAACAGCTCAGGGCAGAGGGCTCTGATTTTAATTATTGTTGAAACTGCGCGTTTCTCACGTTCAGCTATCTATGAACAGTAAAGTGAAGAAATGAGACAAAAATTCAGATCGTTTAAAAAATCCATCTTTATCAGTTATTTGAGTATGTAAGGGAAGGACCTGGAGACTAAAACACAGGCCTTAATCTTTTGAATGGGCAGAGATAAGGGGTAACTTCCAGGGTTAAAATACAATTAATTTCTTTGTGATTAAGATGTTAATATTTAATCTAAATATCTTAAATACAATGAAACAAAGACAGGATAAAGGACAGAAGAAACACTGTATGTAACCTGAATACAAATCATAGGACAGAAACGTATTAATGAATGAAAGAAAATTTACATACACAAGACGTTCTTGAGGTCACTGAAATGGTCAAAATCAAATACTGAATTTTCAGAAATGGATTCATTTCAGAGATACGTATATTATTAGTAGTACATGACTAACTCTCTAAACCACTGGAGAATCTTTCCAATGTTTTTTTACTTTAAAAGTAGAATCCAATATTTGAGGAACACACAGAGCGTGAATCTCTTCAGAAATGAGTAGCCCCCATTTTTCCTTTCGTCCTCTGAAAACATTCTGCCCGCCACATTCATGTGCACATCTCACGTGCTTTCGGTAAAGCACCGAGGCAGAGAAGCAGACTTCTTGAGCGCTGGCCGGTGGGGAGCTGCTTCTTAGCTGCTTCTGGACCACATGCTTCAGCTCCCCAACAGGTATCTACTTAACAAAAGAGCGAAGGTTTTTTTCCTATCCGCGCCAACATTAAATGATTTGAAAGCTAAGAAAGACATGAAGACATCAGCCTGTTAATCCTCCCATATTGGACACGTTCTTGGAATTTTTCAACAGCGATATTTCTCCGCCACACTGAAAGGAAAAGGATTGGTGGCAAATCACCATTTTTCAAAGGGAAGAGGCTGTGTTTATGTACGCTCTCCCCCACGAGGAGAC
Organism: Delphinus delphis; assembly: GCF_949987515.2. Taxonomy (NCBI): domain Eukaryota; kingdom Metazoa; phylum Chordata; class Mammalia; order Artiodactyla; family Delphinidae; genus Delphinus; species Delphinus delphis. Next base: position 120,642,435 of record NC_082704.1, read on the forward strand.
CTGAGATGCAGCCGTGTTCGGGACAGCGAGAGATGCTATTTCAATTCCCTAATGACTTGCTGTGTCCGTGAATTCCACTCCTTATTAAATCTCTAGGTTTACATTCTTATATTGGACCTAGAAAGGGTAGGGCTGATAACTGGACTGGTGCTCTGTGGGGAGCTGGACTCCCTTGCAAGGCTGCACAAACAACACTGCCGGACACGAATGCTCACCGTGGACTAGTGAGTGACCTTAAAATTCCACAGCCGGTAATGAGTATGAATTTTGCTGAGGGGCAAAATTGGGGCAAATCTGGCCTGCAGCTTCCTGGTGATGCTGGCAAAAGTCCAGGTTTCCTTCCTCAGGTTGGTATGGCCTTTGTTGGTTTGTTTTGGTTCTCTACTCATCATTGTAAAAGCTGGTTTTCTGGAGCATCTTTATGTAAGCTGTCTTTACCGTCAGGATTCTCACACAGACACTGGCAGTATCTTCGTCAAATCTGTGGGTTAAAGTAGGCCTTCTAGTGGTGTTCGTTAATTTGGAAATTTGCAAAGATCGCAGAATATATCCTTTGCAGAAACCAAGGCTCTTATTATAATAACATGTATTTGCACGGCTCTGTTCGTTTACAAAGCACTGCCACTTAAATGATCTTTCCAAACCGTCATGAATAATGTGCCTTGTTCTATGGTTACAGGACTTTATTTCTCACCAAGTTGGATACAGTAAAATTTCTAGATTAACCATTAATTTGTGTGTGTGTGTATTCATGCAAACCTGTAGTTCTTAAAAGAATGACATTTGAAGTAGGAAATCTGCATTTCTGAAGTACAATTGAGGAGTAACAATGACGTGATCACGTTAAATCTTGAAGCAGCAGCAGAGTCCACAAGTCAGTTGAGGAAGACGGCAATTAGTGAAAATCAGGAGTGATGTCGAAATGATTTCAGGTTAATTAAAACAGGGTTTGACCTAACCGCCCTAGGGACCTCCAGTTGCTGGTATGACCTGGGTCAGAAATTCCCCTTGGTAGCCTGGCCTGTCAATAAATAAGCCACAGTGCTGCCATCTGTATTTTCAAAACTAAAGCATGAGGCAGGCCTTCTGTGCTTTAAAATCAAAGCCACATTAACGAGTCCACAATCAAATGGAAGTCTATACTCACATCATCCGTGGCAAATTGCATCATGGAGGTCCAATCAGATAAGCATTGAACGATACCTCCATTTCCACAGCGCTGTCTTTCAGGCCATGTCTTTATACTTTAGAAGCTGATTTCTTTTAAACACAGAGAGGAACTAAAGAAAAATCTATACAATCCATTAATAAAGGAAATTAAATGATCTGTCCCCTGAAGAAGGATTCAATATATATTTTCTGGGTGACCCTTTGGAACCAGCGTGCATGTTGATGAGTGCACATGCATTTTTATTATTAATATGCATTAGCTACAAATTAATAGAAACATTCAACGGTATAATATAGTGCTTCAACTCTGAAGATGGGACAGTTTTGAGGTTTTTTCAATGTGCAGAATGTAAACCCCATACACAAAGCGAGGTAAGAAAAGTGAAATCCAGTTTGAAAAAAAAAAAGAAGTAACTGGTTATTAATATTTTTTAAACTAAATTTCTCTATCTCGTACTCCTCCAAAAAAAAGTCTGAGGATGCGCTCGTGGCTTGATGCAAGGGGCAAATTGGTACAGCTGTCTCAGATGTGATGAGCAAGGGGACAGCCACAGAACAAGATGTGGTTTGCTTTGATGGAGAGCCAAACAGGACCACTGCTTGCATGAAAAACTGGAATGCAGCTTATATTTTCAGTTGCTTGTGGATAGAAAACATCATGTAATTGGTAGGTGCACAGTAGACATGAGTGTACGCAGGAATGAATATTCTGAATACAGTAAGTCCCCTACATATGAACGAGTTCACTTCCAAGAGCGTGTTCATAAGTCTAATTTAATTTGTTCATAAGTCCAACAAAGTTAGCCCAGGTACCCAACTAACACAATAGGCTATATACTACTGTACTGTAATAGGTTTATAATACTTTTCACACATAATAATACATAAAAAAACACAAAAAATAAAGAAAACATTTTTAATCTCACAGTACAGTACCTTGAAATGTACAAGTCCAGTACAATAGCTGGCACACAGGGACTGGCATCGAGGGAACAGGCAAGAAGAGTTACTGACCGGAGGACAGAGAGGAGGTGGGAGATGGTAGAGCTGAAGGATCAACAGCAGTAGGAGATGGAGGGGGACTTCCCTGGTGGCGCAGGGGTAAAGAATCCCTCTGCTGATGCAGGGCACACGGATTCGAGCCCTGGTCCGGGAAGATACCACATACCGTGGAGCAGCTAAGCCCGTGCGTCACAACTACTGAGCCCATGAGCCACAACTACCGAGCCCGCGCGTCTAGAGCCCATGCTCTAGACGCACCGCAACCAAGAGTAGCCCCCGCTCGCCACAACTAGAGAAAGCCCACGTGCAGCAACGAAGACCCAACACAGCCAAAAATAAACAAAATTAAATCTTTTAAAAAAAAGGACACAGAGGGCAAGCTGCAATTTCACGCATTCCTGATGTTGATGGAACGCACATTCGCATCTTTGAAAGTTCGAAACTTGAAGAAGGCTCATATGTAGGGGACTTACTGTAATACCACGAATTCATTGCTTATCCACACTGTCGACAACAGGGACAGCACTGACCCTTGGGGGGTCTCCCGGATGCCTCCTGGTTTTAGCCCTGAGCGTCCACTTCCGTCGTCCATCTTAACCCAAGCCCCGGGCAGGACAAGAGAGAAGAGCCACCCTCCTCAGGCTACCTTGTAACCCCTGAGCCGCCTCCCACGCCCCCACCTAGGTACCTCTGGGACACCAAGGCCACTGGCTGAGTTAACTATACCGCCTATTTGTGATCTGCAGGACCCCTGATGCTGAGACCTTTCACTTCCGGCAAGTGGATTTTTAAGTGATCAGACTGCAGCTACTGATTGGAGAAAAATCTTTTTTTTTTATATGAGAAAATATGGTAAATCATAAGTAAAGATTAATAAAATCATGAAGAAAAATTCATTATTATTAAGAGTTGGGGCTTCCCTGGTGGCGCAGTGGTTGAGGATCCACCTGCCGATGCAGGGTACACAGGTTCGTGTCCCGGTCCAGGAGGATCCCACATGCCGCGGAGCAGCTGGGCCCGTGAGCCATGGCTGCTAAGCCTGCGCGTTCGGAGCCTGTGCTCCGCAGCGGGAGAGGCCACAGCAGTGAGAGGCCCGCGTACCCGAAAAAAAAAAGAAAAAAGAAATCAGAAAAAGTTACACTAAAGGCCTAAACACTGTCAAAGACTTCCAATATGTAATAATAAAAATAAACTATGCATAACAGGTTTTTTGTGTATATTCTATATTCTTTTATGAAAGAGGATAAGTTTTTGACATGTATATTTTAAATCCTTCTTTCCGCATATTTTCATTTGACGCTTACTGTTTCTGATGTTTTGACAGTGTTATTTTTATTCAGTGAATAGTGAAGATCGAGGATGTAGAGTTTTCTGTGAAGTCCACACGGTGAAAATTTTAGGGTTTGTGGGCTGCATGCAATCTGTGTTGCACATTCTTCTTTGTTTTGTTTCATTTTTCTCTCTTTTCTCTTTTCTCTTCCTTTTGTCCTTTCTTGTTTTCTTTCTTTTCTTTTTTACCACCCTCTGAGCATATGAAAACCATCCTTAGATTAGGCCACACCAAATCCACCTCCAGGTTAGAACGGGTCCACCTGCTGTGGCTTTCTAGCCCCTGGTATCAGTTTAAAACAGCTATAGCTATTGTTTTAATCACTGGGTGGGTTTTAGAAATATTAGCCCCCAATTTTTAAAAACTATCTATGTTTCTGTTGTCAGTATTTCTTATATATATGTTTTGAATCTTTACTCCATCTAGATATTATGTTATGTATCATGAGGTAAGACATAACTTTGTTTTCAAAACAGCCAGCTGCTTCAATCCCATGTACTGGTCAATGTGACCTTTTTACACTGATGAAGACGCCACCTTTAACGTATCTTAATTTCTTACCCATCTTTGGAAATACTTCTGGAAGTTACATGTGCACGTTTAGCAGTTCCTGAACAATTAACCTACTGCTTTATGAGGGTCACTTTGCACCTCTTCTCAATACTTGTTAAGCCCCACTCATTGCTGCTTTTCAAAAATATTTCAACTTTGTCCCACACTTATTCTGTTGTTTTTTAATGTTATTTCATCATTTCTGTGCTCCAGGGCCCCTCCCTCCTTCTAAATCTTTTGATTAGAGTTGCAGGAATTATATATCATCCATTATATAGAATCACATAAAGAAATTATAATTTAAGTGAGAAGAGAATCTATTCTTACCCATTTTCAGGCCCCTCCTTAACAACTAGTAAAATGTAGTAGTAAATTTAGTTTAAAATGTCTTCTCTTATAAACTAGGTTGAGAAGCCACATAATATACAACGTACCTTTTGGGATTGCTCTACGTTCACAAGTAGCCATATAATTAAATTTACTGATTAAATCTGGGAAAATGTATCAATAGTAATTCATCATTATTCATTAATAATAGTTTTTATGGGCTTTATTAAGTCCTAACATTTTTATATAAGCAGATTTTTGCTTAGCAGATTACTACTTAGGGAACAAATTATTAAATAAGATAGCACCGTTTTTAAAAAGCAGATGTTGATTTTTCAAATCACTGAAATGTCTTCAAAATATCAAAGAAATCAGGGGGGCTTCCCTGGTGGCGCAGTGGTTGAGAATCTGCCTGCCGATGCAGGGGACATGGGTTCGTGCCCCGGTCCGGGAAGATCCCACATGACATGGAGCGGCTGGGCCTGTGAGCCATGGCCACTAGGCCTGTGCGTCCGGAGCCTGTGCACCGCAACAGGAGAGGCCACAGCAGTGAGAGGCCCGCGTACCGCAAAAAAAGAAAGAAAAGAAAAAAAAAAGAAACCAGGGCAAGACTGCAGCGGAGTCTGGACTAATAGCTTAGACTTGACACATTCTGCTCATCACGTCAACATGCCTCACTCATTAGCCTTGTTTCCCAGAAGCGCATAAGTTTGAGGTGTCACAAAGCCATCGCTGTGACATTATGGAATTCAGTCCTGAATGATTAGGTCTGCTCACAATGCTTGAGATCTCAAGCATACTCTCAATCCTTCTTCAAACAGAAAACCAGTAGAAGGACAGTAAAATGTAGACAACAGTATTAATAAAATTAGTTAAGAGGAAAAAGGTAGTGAAATAGAAGAGTTTGCTCAAGATGCAGGATGTTACCGAAAACATTCTCCCTTCTTTCAGAATACAGGTAATCATACACGTGTATCCAAGATGTCAAGTCTGGAGGACAGAGTAATCCTAGTAGCTAACTTGTGCAAGTTACAGTTTAAGTGTCTGATTTTATAAATGAATGGTTAGGAAGGTTGGGTATTCTCAAACAACAGTTACACAATGGCATATCACCAGCATACGATTTTCAACTGTAGGCATGATCATTTATTTTTAGCATTAAAAAGATCCTTTAAAAATGTCTATTTAGGATATAGTGAATATGTCCTTCTCCAAACGGACGTATTTAACAATTGAAAATTGAGTTGAGCAGTTGTAAAGACATTACAATTGTGTCTGCCATATTTCAGGGATCTCATAAGAGACAGGTCACTCTGTATGATCACAAGCTTTGGTTTCTTCATTTCTGAAATGACCTCATGGACAGGAGATTTCTAAAGGACTTCGGCATATAAACGTGCCCTAGCTGTGCACATAAGTTGGGGTGGACCCAGCTATGTCCCCACAGATGCCTTGACTGCAGAATTCAGCTCCAACCATTTATTCTGTTAGCATCAATGAACTGCAAGAAAAATTTATTCTGTTTTGGCTCTGCAGATGGTTTAAACAGGTGCACTGTCTCATGGGTGGGCTTGGGTCTCTTGCTGTGGACTGCACCAGGCTCAGAGGTTACACCTCTGAGCAAGGTCCTGGAGGCCTGGCAAACCCTCGGCAGCCTTTCCAGGGAAAGGCCAGGAAAAAAAAAAAAGGAATGCGTTCTCTGTGAAATTTATGGACTGCAAAAGATAACTGCACCTGCATCTGTTTTCTGTTACTGAAGCCACGTGAAAGCTATGGCTACGAAAGGAAAATTCAACTCTCTAGTTTCTAAAGCAAACCACTGCAGGAACCCCAAGGAAGTCTGGGATACATCAGACATGAACAATATCATCAGCTGACTGCGGAGACGCTGCCACGGGGACCAGCATCTGACAGACACTTCAGTGCATCCTGAGCTTTGACCATGAGCTTGCGTGAGAACAGAGAAGTTCAAGTTCGAGCGGGAGCTGTACTCCACACAGATAACAGGGGAAAAAGGATCCCAAATATTTCAGGCTTACCTATGAATCCATAAAAATCTCTCTTCACCTGATTTATTTTAGTCAAGCGTGGTTTTCCCAGCTGGAAGTTTTATGATGTTCAACAGACGTGGCTTTTATGGTACAGTTCATGTTGATGTGCACGACGTAGCTGGGATTTAAATTCAGTCGTGGCCATAGAGAACGGACATGTGGATACGGGGTAGGGGAAGGGGAGGGTGGGACGAATTGGGAGATTAGGTTTGACAGGAATACACTACCACGTGTAAAACAGATAGCTAGTGGGCACCTGCTCTATAGCACAGGGAGCTCAGCTCGGTGCTCTGTGGTGACCTAGATGGGTGGCATGGGGGTGGGGTGGGAGGGAGGTCCAAGAGGGAGGGGACGTATGTATACGTAGCGCTGATTCACTTCGTTGTACAGCAGAAACTAACACACCATTGTACAGCAATTATACTCCAATGACAAAAAGCTTTCAAAAGTAAAAAGAAACAAAATAAAATCAGTCGTGGCATTGCAAATACTCAGCTGCACACATGCATTTTCCTGCACGGCCCAGTGTGGCTGGCACCTGCCCGTTGCAATCTCTACTTCTGAGGAAGAGTAACTATGACGCATCCCATCTCGGATGAGCCCTTACGGGACTGTT